>NC_137737.1:159535717-159843217 GCF_963264785.1 Psittacula echo | reverse complement strand
CCATCCATCCATCCATCCATCCATCCATTCATCCACCCATCCATCCATCCATCCAATCCAATCCATCCATCCATCCATCCATCCATCCATCCATCCATCCATCCATCCATCTCTCCATCCATGCATCCAGGTAAACAGCACAAGGCAGGGTCCTCCAGTCATGAAGCCACATGTTATGGCATGCTTGTGGCACCCTTTCCATCCCCAAAACAGGGTGGTCACATCCAAAGGGCCCATTGGCCCTGTGCTCTCTCCTTGGCATGGTCTGGAAGGTGTTTCTTGGCATGGCTCAGTGTTGATAGTGGGCAAATGTGCCTGTCCTTGACTTATTTCCTACTGCAGAAGTAGGCTCACAGCTCTTTTTTGTTATCAGAGCACTTCATTGGCCTGGCCAGGTCCCCACCACAACTGGGATGAGAAACCCAAAGGAAGCAATGCCTGACTCCATGCAAGGATTGCTTACTCAGGATGGTGAGTTGCATCCTCCCTTTCCTTGGGGAAATGAGGTGGGATCGGAGTGGGTGGGCAGGATGCATCCCACCATCAGGACCATGTGCCAGTGAGGGCACTGGAGATGAGGTGACACCAGAGGCATTGCCTGGAGCTGTGGATGTGTAAGAGGAGAGCACATACTCAGTGTATCTGCTGTGAAAGCCATGCTCGGAGGACAGGAGTGAGCTTTTCGCTGCAGAACAGGTCTCCTGGTGCTAAACCCACCCCAGATTTGTTTCTCTTGGTGCTTGCTTCATCCTATTTCCCTTTCAACATGAACAAAAACGGGTTTTCCTTCATGCAGGGAGGCAGCTGTGACCAAAACCAGGGCCTGATGCCAAGTAATGTGTTTACAGCCCACAAATGGGAAGGCACATCCAAGTGCTTTGCTTTCAGAGGAAGGAAAGCTTCATGGGCCTCTTTTCCCAGCGGAGATCCTGTTTCCTTGCCCTGCTCCTGCAGAGGTTATCAGTTTGTAAAGCAAAGCAGCTGGAGCAGTGACTGCAGTGGCATCAGGCTGAGGAGCAAAAGCCACTGCTCTCCCACGCCTTTGGGATATGGCTTTGGGCATGCTTCTCCTTGCTCAGGCTCAGTTTTGAGGCTCTGGAAGACTTTGTAAAGTTCCTTCAAGACATAGTTATCCTTTTCCTGACATTATGACAAGGTGGGAATGGGTCAAAGCCTGGTACATGGTGTGTGAAACCAAATGGGACACATTGTTCCTACTGTGCCCTTTCCTCGGCTCTTCCACCCTGGTATTGCTCCCTGGATCAGCGTGGGTGGCTTTTGGTTCCCATGTCCCTCCCAAGCTGTCATCTGTGAGGTTTACAAGCCCTTGTTTGCTCTGAGTTGCTGGCGAGCTGCTCCGAGGTGGATGGGATCAAACACGGTGTGTGAGCTGCTCTCACCATATCCCACTAGTGATGGTGGTGGGGTGGGAGAAGCCAAAGCCGAGCTGGGATGCTCTTGATGAGGACCAATGCCCTTCCCTCCTTCTGCCCCACCACCAAATGCACCCAGCAAAGCTATGCCTGTCTTTTCCAAATAGAGAATCATATATATATATAGATACATATATGCAATTCTACATAGACTCATATATAATCAACTAGGTTGGAAAAGACCTTTAAGATCATCAAGTCCAACCATTACCCCAGCACTGCCAAGACCACCATTAAACCATATCACTGAGGGCCTCATCTACATGGTTTTTGAGCATTTTTGAAATAATAATAATAATAATAATAATAATAAGGCTGGAACTCGATGATCTTAAGGTCCTTTCCAACCCTAATTCTCCTATGATTCTATGATTCTAATACTAATAAACCCCAAACAACACAACAGCCTTGACTTTTTTGCTAACCCTCCTGGGAAAATAACGTCCTGCTCACCCAGTGAGGAATAGGATGATATCTGTATCATCCTGTTTGTTTCTCTGCCCTGCTGAACACACCCATGGGGCTGGGATGGTTTCAGCCAGGATATTGCCTTGATCTATAGCTCCTCCACCTCCCATGGGATCTCCTTCGGGACAGCCCTGCTCTCCTTGCCTGCCTCGGCCGCAGTTGTGGAGGTTTCAGCATGGCTATTACCTGAGGTGTGACAAGTTTCTATATGTAATGAGGGATGGCCCAAGCTCTCGTTCTTAACGTGCAACTGGGGTTTTGGTGCTGTACCTGGATGGGTCAGCAGGAGTGGGTCAGGAGGGAAACCAGAGGAGCTTCCAGTGTCTGAAGGGGGCTATAAGGATGCTGGAGAGGGACTCTTCATCAGGGACTGTAGGGATAGGACAAGGGGTGATGGGTTCAGACTGAAACAGGGGAAGTTCAGGTTGGAGATAAGGAAGAAGTTCTTTACTGTGAGGGTGGTGAGGCACTGGAATGGGTTGCCCAGGGAAGCCGCAAATGCTCCATCCCTGGCAGTGTTCAAGGCCAGGTTGGACAGAGACTTGGGTGACATGGTCTAGTGGAAGGTGTCCCTGCCCATGGCAGGGGGTTGGAACTGGATGATGTTAAGGTCCTTTCCAACCCAAACCATTCTGTGTTTCTATAATCCTGATTTTCCCATGCATGTGCTCAGTTTTTCCACTCTCAGTTGGGACCCTCTTGTAAAACGTCAGACCCAGAGCCCCTAAAATAAATGAAGAGTAGAGAGGTTGTCTATGGAGGTCGTCACAGCTTTTCCACACACAAAGAAAGGTACTTTCCTCATTTCACTCTCAGCTTTCACCCAACCTATTGGATTACAGCACAGAGAATCACTTCCAGGCCTGAAATACAAAAGATGAGTCCAGAACCTAAAGCAAATTAAAACCTAAAAGAGCAACATGGAATACCATGACTGTTGCTTCTCAGGGCAGGGTGTGCATGTTCACCTATTACAATGGGTAGATATGGAACATGTTATTTCTTACTGAAGCAAAATGGATGAGTAGACTAAGGCTTCCTTGATGTCCCTGCAGATAGATGTGGAGGCTTCTCACAAGACCAGCTCGTCCCACTGTTGTGTTGTGGATGAGTTTCTCCCACATATCGCTGGCCTGGGAGGTTCGGATGACTGCTGTCTGTGTACAGCACTGTGTAACTCCAGGATCTTACAGTCCAATTCAAAGAAACCCCACAAAGCAAACACAACAACCCCACAGTGATCAGAGAGGCAGTTGTGAAGACAAACACGAGAGCTGTCACCTACTTTTCCTGGAGAGTCTGGCTAAAATCTTCCATGGAAAAGCTTTCAATTGTTCTTTCATAAGTGTTTGTATTGGTGTAGTTCAAATGCCTATTGCAGCCTGAGGTTTCCAAAGGAAGATCAGGACCAGTGTATACATGTGGCAGAGTGTGCCCCATTTTAGTGCCTGCATGTTGACTGCTCATACAGTGAAATTGGATCAGGAGGGTTGGACCCTGGACAAAAACCAAAGACAGATGTGGGAACTGTCAACTGAGCTGTGTTGTAAGTGCACACTTAAGTCATAGAATCATGGAATGGTTTGGGTTGAAGACACCTTAAAGCTCATCCAGTTCCAATACCCTGGGACCCCTTCCACTGGAGCAGGGTGCTCCAAGCCCCTGTGTCCAACCTGGCCTTGAACACTGCCAGGGATGGGGCAGCCACAGCTTCTCTGGGCACCCTGGGCCAGTGCCTCAGCACCCTCACAGGGAAGAGCTTCTGCCTAAGAGCTCATCTCAGTCTCCCCTCTGGCAGGTTCAAGCCATTCCCCTTGGCCTGTCCCTACAGGCCCTTGTCCCAAGCCCCTCTCCAGGTTTCCTGCAGCCCCTTTAGGCATTGGAATAAACCTGTGAAGATCATTTATCCCCAAACACAGTTGTGGCTAGTGGTGTCCTTGAGGAGGAGGAGAATCAATCCATTAATTCTTTTGGGGGGATCCTGAGAGGGTTCTGGGTTTTCTCTCTCACCTCTTCTTCCTCCTCGAATCATCATAGAATCATAGAATAGTTAAGGTTGGAAAGGACCTTAAGATCATCCAGTTCCAACCCCCTGTCATGGGCAGGGACACCTCACACTAAACCATGGCACCCAAGACTCCATCCAACCTGGCCTTGAACTCTGCCAGGGATACTAACACCCTTCTTCAACCTGTTTTTCCTTCAGACCCTGCAGGTCCCCAATATCCCCCTTCCTGGCTGCAGAGATGCCAGAGTAATAAACCTTGTCCCTGGACCCAAGAAGGATGATTCACATCCATAACTCCAACCTCTTTCCTCTACAGACGAGCTGGTTACCTCCAAATTGCTTGCAAGGAGCAGCCCCATGTCAGGGCACTGTCTGGGACAATGATGGTTGGGGTGTGCCCAAGCCATGTTGATGGTCCAGTGGCACGGATGGCGTTGGGGCTTGGCTTGTGCCCTGTTTGCTGAGCCCGTCTGGATGTAGCCCTTCAGGCAGGGCATTGGCGAGGATGTGAATCACAGTAGTTGACTTCATACATGATGGTGCTGTTTGATAAATCCACGAACCTTCAAGCTGATGGGACTGAATTGTCTCTTAGGACCTTGGAGGTTAAAGGAATGTGACAATATAGCTTTGGTTCCTTGTTGGCTGGTAGCTGGGGCCCCACAGGACTCAGGTTTCTCACCCATTTGGATAGCAAAGTTCCTGGTGACCATCACAACTCTCACACTGAGATTGAAGTCTACCCAAATGACCTTATATTTCAGCCAGATGTGGTGGGTTTGGAGCCTACCAGGTCAGCTACAGACCCAGATGTGCTTTGAGAAAAGGAAGAGTAGAGCAGGCTGCCTGCAGTAGTAAGACCTTAGGTGGAACAGGCAAAATATCACACACAGGTCTTCCTTTTCTCCTGTGGTTCTGGATCTCCCACTTCCAGTCCTTTACCCAATCCTGTTGCCATTGCACAGCCAGATGAAGCAACCCATCCTTCCCTGAGCTGCCAGGGAAGGAGGAGAGGACACAACCAGATAAGCCTTATGCTGTCTGGGACTGGGCTGGACTTCTTGCCCTGCATGCACCATCTGCATGACTCAGGGACACTGGGAGCACTACCCATGGCTTCTGCCTTCTCACCTTGGCCCATGGCCTTTCCTTTCCCTATGGAGGCATCAACCCTGAGCTGAAACATAGAGGAGAGCTGTGATTGGAGCCACCCTCCAGAAGGAAAAAGGGGGAAAGTGGGGAGAGTTGACATTAAAATCACCCTGGACGTGGCAGTTTGCTCCACTTCAGCCCATCACGGGTTGAAAACACGCTTTGTCTGGCTCCAGTTACACAAAAGGAACAGGCCTTGCACAACACGCTCCGGAGCTCTGGCACAAGCACACGCTGTCCACTGCCAAGCTGGAAGTGGGTTAAGGTTTCTGTCTTAAAACATGCTCTGTTAACTGTTTAATACCCTTTGTGACACACATGGGGTTAGCATGCACCTAGCTCAGTTTCTTCAGCGAGATTCACCGTGCTGCTCTCCCCTCTCTTTTATTCTAGGCCCCTGGGAATGCAGTTTTAACTCCTCCACACTGTTCTCCTGACACCACCTGCACTTCCCACCACCCTGGCTGCCTTTGCCCTGGCTTTTCTTCCAGCTCTTTTTATCCCTTGCTTAAAGAAAACCTGGGCTTTTCTCTGCTTCAAAGGACACGCATCCCCCACCATGCTGTGGTGCTGGTTGGAGCCCAGAGCCCTCGCTGTGGCCCTGGCTGTGATTGCAATAGCAACAGCGTGATTGCAGTATCAACGGTGCACAAGAATAGTGCGGGGTTGGGACTTGGCCAGACCCCAGTCTGCTTCCCAAAGCTTTTCCAGTCTTCTCTTTCAAGGACACAAGCATAGGGGTCAGGCCATGCCTTAGATGTATTCCACAGGAGACCCTGCAGTGGAATGATTGCTTAAACTGGGATGTAGGGAGCTGTAGAAAATCCTCTGTGGTTACTACCTGAGTAGTGTCTGCACATAACAACATGTACATTTTGCACTAAGTAATGCCACCATAGTAGAAACAGTGAAGCATCGATACTTCCCTCCCATCCCCTCTTATTTCTTACTCTTACTTTGCGGGTCTTTAATTATTTCCCCCCAAGCTTTATGGGTTTTCTTTGATTCATGTTGCTTTGCACCCATATTTCTCAGCTCCCTCCTTCGCTCTTCCCAGTGCTGGGTGAAATATTTGTCTTGTTTGCTATTATTAACCCTCCCTCTCTCTAATCTATTTAAATGCTTTCTCACATTTCCACTTCCTACCACCCATTTCTCACTTGCGGATTTTCTATTCAGCTGCACTTTGCTTTAAACAGCGTCATTTATTTACTGCTCCTTTATTTGTTTGAATTTCCAAGCCTTTCTTCTTCCTCCTTGCGGGCTGCGTTCATGAGTTGCTCCTTTCGTTCCTGCTGAGGAGCTGCATTTTGCTGCTCGGTTGGCTCCGAGATGAGCTGAATCCAGGGCGATAATTCAGTTTCCTGTCTGGATTTCTGATGTGGATAGAAGGGAAGGAAGATTTGTTTTCCATTTCTCCAGCTGGCTGAGAGAAGCCTGGCTATTATACCTAAAACAAACACACAGGCTAATACCTTCTATATCCCTGCATGCTCCAGCAGATCGTGTTTCCTGCCTGATGTTATTCATGCATGTATTTATGCAACGTCTTGTTTGGAGAGCATGGCTTTTCCACAGATTATTTCCCAAGTATAGATGCTACATCAGTTGTCACCTGGGTCTTCCCTTGCTAAAAGAGGAGATAAATTAAAGATCCATGCTCAAGGTGAGGGCAAATCAGAGAACAGAAAAGGCCTTGAAAACTGGATGCTCATCCCCTTCATCCTGCTCTGGGCAGGGGCACAGACAGAAAGCACTGGGGGATGAAGCTGCTGTAGAAAAGGAGGAACTGGGCAAAGGAAGAATGACTGGAAGCAAAAGACTCATCACATGGGTTGAGCACGGGGCCATCTGCTCAGCATCTTGCAGACAAGTGGTCAAAATAAGGGCCTATGAACCAACTCCTTGGGGAAACCAAAGCACAACGGGATGTTCTTTATGCTGTTTCAACATCATTTGTGACCTTACAGGCGTTGACTTTAAGCACCCCTTGGTCATTGCTTTCTTTAAAGAAGAAAAGTTCTGGTCTGCTGAGATGTCTTCTTGACTTGTTTTATTTCTCAATGATCTTCGCTCCCATTCATCCTGCAGCCATTCCCATGAATACTGCTGCATCCTGAATCATTTGGCAAGAGGTGGTTGTGGGAGCAGTAGGAGGGATCCCAGAAGGGCTGGAAAGGTCACAAGGGACTGGAAAAACCTGACAGAGTCCAGTGTTGGTCTCAGGTAACAACAAACACTGTCACTTGGAAACGCTGGATGCTTCTGGAGGATGGAGGAACAGAGCAAAACAAGAGCATCAGGCCCTATCCCTACCTGAACCATGAGAGCCTCTGAGTGACAGTCTCCAGGCATAAATAATGTCCTTGCAGGAACAATACCATTTGGTTTCCTACTTAAAGCACTTTCCTTTAGTACAAGTGAGATAATCATAGAACCATAAAATCACAGACTGGTTTGGCTTGGAAATGACCTTAAGTTTCATCCAGTTCCAATCCCCCTGCCATGGGCAGGGACACCACACACTAAAGCATGTCATTCTGAATAATTGTGGGCAATCCACCAAAAATCCTTTTTGCCTCCTCTCCCATTTCCCATAGTTATGAAGCTCTTATATCATGGCAGAGAGAAAGGGTGGAGGATGCCAGGTGATGCCTGCTATGCAAGCAATGAGCCAGCCCAGCCTGGCACAGCTCCCTCTGCTTTGCTTCAGGTTTCACAGTTCAACCCAATGCAATAAGAAGGGATTCTGATGTTTGAATCAGATAAATTGTTCCCCAGACCGGCGATGCAGACACAGGCAGCAGGAGAAGGCCTTGGAATGAAAAAAAGATTGGATCTGAATTAAATGCAGGAAAAAAAAAGAGCTATCTGGAGTCTTGTAAGAGGTTCCTACGCACAAACACACCCATTGCTGATCACATCTCATGTGCTGTCACTCCCCAAACCTCAAATTACTGTAATCAAAGGAAGCTAAAGTAACCATGGTCCTGGTATAAAACCATCCCGTGGTGCACCATCCCACATTGCTCAGGCTGTGAGGGCACAACGACCATGAAGGCTGTTCTGATTGCCCTGCTGGCTGCAGTCCTGTGTGCTGAGCAAGGTAAGGAGCTATGGAGGCTGGAAGGGCTAGATGGAGAGGATGAAGAAGAATTAGAAATAACACAGGGAGAGCATTTATTGCATTTGGTGAGGTGTTAGTAGTACAGTTCTTTGGTGTCAGAAGTGATATTTATGTGTTATATACGCCAGTATATAACTGGGTGAGTTCTGTTAATGTAGCCATAACCACAGAAGATGAGCTCGCCGCTTCGGTTTCTCACACCCTCAAATATCAAGCTCTGACCACTCACATCTGAAGACAGACATGGCAACTGAATAATTGTACTAGGAATTAAGCTGGGCTCACAGTTTTGAGCCTTTGGTTTTATTCTTGTCCCTGAATGAAACTTGAGTTGCTGTTCGTAAAGGTAATGCTGGCATCGACAGAGCATCCTCTGCCAGCATTGCACTTTATTGCCCACAATGACATTACAATTAAGAAACCAGGTTGTTGGCAGATATTTGGAAGCCTGAAAGCTCTTTGCTCATATGTTTGAAGAGCTTTTCTAAGTGTCTGGTGTTTGCAATGGGAACCTCAAAGCTCGTTCCTCATTCAAAACGAGATGCAGATATAACTAGATCATAGTGTAGAAATACCCAGTTGAGAAACATTGACTCCGTGCTTGTATTTGCAATCCCAAGGAGCACTGCAAGCCTTTTTGCACCGTTAAAGCTATTCCTGTCTGCCTTCACAAAACTAGAGCTAATGGAGGGTGGAGGCCAGACACAGACAAGGCTTTATAACAGCTATAATGGCTTAAGCTGTTATTGTTTCCTGACTGGGAGGGATTTTCCTTGCATCAGGAGTGCATTTCAGTTGCTGTTGTTCACATGCTGGGGTCTCGGCTCCATCTGCAGCAGGAAGTGGTTTGAACTTTGTGAGATTTGGCAGAAAAGCGGATCAGAGAGAACTGCAGGGTTTGTAAATGCAATCGCACTTGCTGGGCAGCGTGTCTGGGATGGCTCTGGCATGGGCTGTGAAAGGACATAGCCCACAGCTCAGGTTAGGGAACCATGAGGAGAGGTGAGAGGTTTAATTTATCCATGTGATGGAGAAACAGCGAGTGTCGAATGGTTGAAGAGACGTTAAAAACAAGGTGGAACAAGGATGATTTTATCTGACGATGCAGAGAACATCTGCACTTGCAACACTTGGCACTAGAAAAGAGCATCTGGGTAGGTTTCGGAGCAGGATGGTCAGTCATATGCTAAGGCACCCAGAGCTGGCTTCAGAGATGTACCCAAGGCATCTGAGCTGGACCCAAGGTACCCAAGCTCCCCATATCATAGAGGCATTTTCTTCTCTTACTTGGGGTAGTTTGAGCCTAAGATGTCTTAAAACTGCTTCTGGAATTGTCTAACCAAGTGTTATGGGCAGGTTCAACTTCAGAGGTGAATTTGAATCAACAGCAGCTACGCTTTGGAGAATCCCTGGGAGGAGTTCCTGTGTTAAAAATAGGTTCAAATTCAATCAAAATGGGCTGTTCTGTGCAGAAATAAGAGTGCTTCTGGGTTGAGAAAACCACAAGGAACTGAAACAGGGATAATTTCAGGAGGACCATCCTTGGTTTGCAATTTGGTCACCATCAGCCAAGAGCTCTCCATCACTTGTGACAATGGTGTAAGTTTTCCTGAGAGCACTTCAACTGCATCTATCACCCCTGCTCAGAAACAAGGAGCATTTCATGGGACTCTGAACAGGAAGGAATGAGTTCCCACCAATTGTGAATCCACGTCCAGGGAACAGGATGGCACATGCCTGTGTTTCCAGCGTGGCCAACTGCCTAGCTTGGAAGCTTGACTCAATTCACTTCAGTGTTGCTCATATCTTACCTCCTTCTGGCTTTGTAATAGGCCTGGCTCAGCCCTGCTAATAATATCACTGAGAACACATCGTTCCAGGCACTGGTAGAAATATAATCTCTCTATTGTCCAGAGCAATCTCTCCCAGGGAACTCCCTTTAATGTGGCTCTGTGCTCAGTGATTTAGCTCACAGGGGTGTCATAGGCTTTAATTAAATCATGTCTCTGCAGTGTTTCGCAGATGCTGTCTGAATAACACCAAACCCCAAGCTCTTACTTGAGAACAGTGCCTATCCTCTCCTTGCCAGAATCATACTAGACCTGGCGGGGCAGGTCTGCTTTTGCAGCTTGGCTCTCAACCAGGTCAAAGTGGACCCAGGGGAGAAGGAAGGGAAGAAGTGCTGCTCGCGCTCAAAAATGGGTTTTCAAGTTTAATCGCTGCAAATGTTGAGTAAAGAAAGAAAACTTGTTCCGCTCGTTCGGTTTCTTCAGCTTCATGAATCAAAACCAACGTCTTATTTCACTCGTCACAAAAAGTTGTTCGTAACATGCTTTTCACCTCGTATTTTCCAAGAAGGGACATGGCTTTTGACACCTCCTTCCCAGGAGGATGTTGCTGGAAACCACTAACAAGTGTCATGTGCCCTCTTTCTCTCCAGCCTCCTCGCTGTTTTGCTATACATGTGAAAACGAGCACTCCAACTGGAACTGTCTTAAAACGTACAAGTGTGAAGACAATGAGAAATACTGTACAACCACATATAGCTCTGCTGGCTTTGGTGAGTACCAGCAACATGTCAAGGCTTTTTGTTTCCTTGGGCTGTGGCATCTGTAAAGAAAGAGGCTAAACACACACACACACATACACACACACACCATGAGTCCACAACTAGTTCCACTTTATTCGCCCCAGCATGGTACTACATAGCATGCAGATACAGGTCTGAGCTATGAAGCCAAACAGAGACCACATCCATCACAGTGACTGTCTTCAGTCACTCTGAATTCCATTCGATAAACAATCACTCCTCAGGCTGTTTCCCAGCCCGACCTTGCACTCATGCACACAAACACTCCCTGGCTTGCTCAAGACCTAGGTGCATTATCAGCAATTATTATTCTTCTTTCATTATCCACACAGCAGGAACAGGATGGCTTGCAGTTCCAACCTTGTTCTTCCAGAGACAGATGAACAATAGTTCTTTAGGGCAATAGTTGGTCTTGTAGGAAAGAATGAACCACTGAGGTTGAAGTATCACAACGTGTGTGAATTCCTCAGTGATGCTCTGGGGTCCATTCCTTACCACTTTGTAGCACACAGATTTTCATGAGCAAACCCTGTTGCAAACATGTGCTTTGCCATGGAGGAAAAGCAAAAGAAAAGCAAAAATGCCCTGGCAGTAATTTTTTTGCTGTCCTACAGGAAAAATGGTATGGATTTCTGTCAAGGAGTTTCTAGTGTCATGCATTTAATTCAGGTTGTGTGGATACTCATCCAGCACTCATCACATCCACTAATAGCATTGCAAATAAGCATAATGCAATATACCTCCTCCTATCATCCTCTGGTCAGCTCTTGCAAAAGAACCTTAAATCACAGCTCTCCTTTTTTGCCCATTCCCCATCCAGGCAAGGACATGGGACACCGCATCACCAAGAAGTGTTCTGTAGACTGTCCTGAGACAAATGTGAACTTCGGTGTGGCAGCTTATTCCACCAAATGCTGTAGTACCTCCCTGTGCAACTTCAGTGGTGCCAACAGCATCAAGATCAGCTATGCCGTGATGTTGCTGGGAGTTGTGGCTAGTTTGATCTGTGTCATCAAGGCAGGATTGTGATAAGGGGTGGGAGAAGATGTGGCAACCCAAGAACCTACAAGGTATTCCCCAATACCAACCAACATTCTTTGTCAAGTGTCTCCCACAGGGGTCTATGCTACCTTGCTTATTCCAACGCACTGCTTGAGATTCCATCTGCAGAAATGGCACAGCAGTGTAGCTCCTGTTTTCCCCTTCGTATCATTTGTTGTTTTATACTGATTTTCCCTGGGAATGCTCTTTTGATAGCATGTGTGTGACAATCGCCAGACAAAATAAAGATTTATGTTATTCTAGAGTGTGTTTGCTATATCACAGTATCACAGTATGTTAGAGATTGGAAGGGACCTCAAAAGATCATCTAGTCCAATCCCCCTGCCAGAGCAGGAATACCTAGATAAGGTCACACAGGAATGTGTCCAGGCGGGTTTTGAATGTCTCCAGAGAAGGAGACTCCACAACCTCCCTGGGCAGCCTGTTCCAGTGTTCTGTCACCCTCACTGAGAAGAAGTTTCTTCTCAAGTTTAAGTGGAACCTCTTGTGTTCCAGTTTGTACCCATTACCCCTTGTCCTATCATTGTTTGCCACTGAGAAGAGCCTGGCTCCATCCTCGTGACACTCCTCCCTTATATATTTATATACACTAATAAGGTCCCCCCGCAGTCTCCTCTTCTCCAAACTATAGAGACCCAGCTCCCTCAGCCTTTCCTCATAAGGGAGATGCTCCACTCCCTTCATCATCTTTGTCGCCCTGCGCTGGACTCTCTCCAGCAGGTCCCTGTCCTTCTTGAACTGAGGGGCAACTAAGATCAGCCGGAGAAAACAGCTCTACCAGAAAGGGCTTTTCTCTGAATCTCTACTTCACATTCAATTCTTCTTTTTAGCACCTGGGAGTCTTCTCCTGGCTGCCTTTCTCACTTGGCTCCGTTGCATCCAGCAGCTCAAGGCAGACACTCCATAAAGCCAGATGTTTTGCCCAATCACTCAGTGCTAAGGAATGAAGGTGTCAATCTGGACATGTCAAAGACAATTGTGTTGCTCCCATTGCAAGCAACAGCAAGAATTGTTTTGTAACTGCTAACACACGGGACTGGGGGTTTGGCAGGTATTGGGTGTGCTCCTGGCTGTGCTGCAAAGTTCTGTGTTGGGTGGGTGGTTTTGGTGTCTAAAAGAAGTACAAGTCCCACCCCAGCATGCTAGAGATGCGCAAGCTGAGATGAAGATGGTGCTGCTGGAATCTGTCCTCAGGGAAAGGGGAACTGTGCTTGGAGAATATGTTACTGTCTGAATGATTGCTTGTCCTCAACATAAAAAGGACATGGAACTGTTGGAACAAGTCCAGAGGAGGCCACGAGGATGATCAGGGAACTGGAGCACCTCCCGTATGAAGATAGGCTGAGAACATTGGGGCTGTTCAGCCTGGAGAAGAGAAGCTGCGTGGAGACCTCAGAGCAGCTTCCAGTGTCTGAAGGGGGCTACAAGGATGCTGGGGATGGACTCTTCATCAGGGACTGTAGTGACAGGACAAGGGGTAACGGGTTCAAACTGAAACAGGGGAAGTTTAGATTGGAGATAAGGAAGAAATTCTTTACTGAGAGGGTGGTGAGGCACTGGAATGGGTTGCCCAGGGAGGTTGTGAATGCTCCATCCTTGGCGGTGTTCAAGGCCAGGTTGGATGAGGCCTTGGGTGCCATGGTTTAGTGTGAGGTGTCCCTGCCCATGGCAGGGGGGTTGGAACTTGATGATCTTAAGGTCCTTTCCAACCTTAACTATTCTATGATTCTATGATTCTATGATTCTATGACTTCCCTACATGGACAGGGAAAATGGGACGAAAGAGCCCGGCAGAGGTAGATGGCTGATCTGCTCCTTCCCTTCCTTATTTTATCACAGTGAGAACAATCAGACAGTGGAATAACATCCCAGGGAAGTGACGGACTCCCCAACATTGGACACTGTTAGATTGAGCTGGACAAGGTGCTAGTCTAGGCCATGCTTTGCCTAGAAAGGTTGACTCAGATGATCCTTGAGGTCCCTTTCAACCTGGTGTTCTCTGAATCTATGATTCCTCTGTCACTGCTGTATTTCTAAGCTTGGAGATGGAGGACATAGGGTGGAGATCCCCTGCAACTCTTGGAGCAAAGCTATAGCTAAGATGGCCAAAATACCTGCACACTTGGAAATGGATGGTGAGTAATTCCCAATTGAACAGCTTAAAGTGCAGCTATTCATTTTGGGAGGGCTTGTATGGAAGTGGCACCTGGAAAAAAAGCCCTCACATTTGCAGCCCAGCTGGATTTGAAGGGGAATCTTGCTCTATCAGTTTTCAGAACAGGCTTCAAAGTGCATGTGCTTCTGTGCAACGGGGATAAATGGCAGCACTGGCCAAAGGCTATGAAGATGTTGTTAGGTTTAATCATACTATAAAGATTTAATTTCTGGGCAAGGAGGGTGTTCTGGTATTTATTTAAATACAGATGGGCTAACTGAAGAATGGTAGTTTTGTAGAAGTGGTGAATGCTCCATCCCAGTGCTCAAGGCCAGGTTGGACAGAGCCTTGGGTGCCATGGTTTAGTGTGAGGTGTCCCTGCCCATGGCAGGGGGTTGGAACTGGATGATCTTAAGGTCCTTTCCAACACAAACCATTCTGTAATTCTATTTCTGTTCTGAAGGACCAGCAGAAACTTGGTTTTTTGCACTTTTAATCACTTTTCCCATCGTTTTTTCTTATATGTTAATCAGAACAATTTCTGAAATGATTCCCAAAGCATTTATCAAACTTGAAAATCCACATTTGGTAAAACCATCTGATTTTCATAATTACTGTTCAATTTCGGCTTGAAAACGACATAGTTACACCAAAAGAAATCATTTGCCCTTCTCACATGACGATTTCAACCAGGGTTAGAACAAGATGAGCAAAACACTCCCTTCTCCACTCAGCGAGTGTTAAGGAATTAAATCTTTCCACCACACTCTCCACCTCCAGTTAAATCCCCTGTTACTCTTTCCCAAATCTTCCTGAAGTTCATAACTTCCAAATACTTGTAAACTCTGATATTATCTTCTGCTTCCTCAGTCCCTTTAATGTCCCAATCATCTGTGTCCTTTCCACCCTATGTGTTCTTTTAGGTTTATCTTACCTGGCAGCGGTGAGGGATGAAGATAACTTTATCAGAGGGACACATGGGACCAGCTGGAAGAGTGCAGGACCATGTAATGGAAAATCTCAACTGTCAGAAATCCTGCAATAACTCCTTTAAGAAATAGAGCCTTGTCATCTCCAAATCTCAGCAGCTTGCAGGAGGCAAGAGATATTTTAGGTTTTGCTTGGATGAGACTACGAGGGAGGAGGGAAAAAAACCCCAAGTGCCTGGCTGAGCTGCTATTTCTGTACCTGTTAATGGATGCTGTTGGCTGAAATAAATCTGAATGTGGGCTGCCTCTGCAGTGCAACGGCTGCAGAATGGCATCGCCATGTCACTAGAGCCCCCTTTCCTGTTAGTACCTCAAGTAGTAGGCAGTAAAAGGTGATTTACTAATAAAGACTCACGAAATCTCTTCTGGAGAGGGGAAAACAAAACATTACACAAGGAAGAGAGGGCTGCGTTGCATGGAAGGTGCCAGCTTCTGTTTTCCTCCTGCTTGGTGCCTTACGAAGGCATTGGCCTTTCAAAGCCAAACAACGCCCCTCTTTTGAGCTTTCTTGGGTAATTGCCACCTCTGTTCCAACTGAGTTTCATGCTCTACCTATTGAGAAAGCACAAATTTCCTCACCTTAGTCATGCAGGTTCTCCATACGAACAATAGTTATGCATCCAATTTAGAGGTGTTGGAAAGACTTAATCACCTCAAGAACTAACATGTCTTATGGATGAGATAATGACTGTAGGTGGAGGCCAAAATATTGAATGGGAGATGGAAATGTGAGCAACTTTGAGGCTAAAAAGAAAAGGAAATGAAACAGATGGGGAGCAGCATGGGGCAGAGTCGCTGGCAGAGGTTTGGAGCATTCAGGTTGCTCCTGCAGCTACGAGCGTCATGTGAAAGGGATCCAGATGGACCATTTCTGGGACTGTTCCTGCATCCCCACAATTAGATGGCAGAAAGGCAATGGTGGGAGGAAAAAGCAGTAACAACCAGGAGAAGATGGGGAAGATTCTGGTTTTATACAGAGAGAGAGGATGAAACAAGATTAAAAAGGAGGAATAAAGAGCACCATGTGGAAATCCAGTGGAATGTTCCTATTTGGCATTTCAGATGGTTTTGGCTATAATTTCTTTTTCTGAAGACTTAATGAGTTCAGATCCTTGACCAGGCAACTCAGAAGCCCAAGAAGTGTTAAATGCTCCATCCCTGGCAGTGTTCAAGGCCAAGTCTGACAGAGACTTGGTAACACGGTCTAGTGTGAGGTGTCCCTGCCCATGGCAGGGGGTTGGAACTGGATGACCTTAAGGTCCTTTGTAAGCCAAACCATTCCATGATTCTATGATTCTAACCCCTCATTCTCCATGCTTTAACTGGTTTGGGTTTTAGTCACTGGTATTTCTTTTTTTGTAGTTTGTGAAATAAAAATCCCAGCTTGTTCAATATGATGGGAGTGGGTGTTATTTTGTTATTTCTGTTTTTTAATTGAAGTGGTCGTTTTCCTTGCTCAGGCAAATGATTTTCTAATAAGAAAACATTTTTCCTCATATAAAATATCCAATGTTTTAATAGAAACATTTATGATTTTGATCTGCTTTCTTAAAATACCCATAGAAAATGATGCCTGCTCCCCTATAAGAAGCAGTGGCAGAATACTCTCTTTTGATCTAGCTGTGTTGACAATCCTGGGAGACATTCTGTAGCTGTTTCAATCCCAATTTCAATTTCAAATTCAATCCATTTCCATATGCACTAAAACAGCGCGTGAGGATAGGATCCTTCCGGATGCAGCTTGCTTTGAGACCCAGGCAGGCCTGGAAAGGGAAACATTCCTCTTCTCACGTGGACACTGTTTTGTTTCTGTGCTTTGCTTTTCCTCCACTTCTCCAGAATTAGAAACTGGTGCATAGTTAGCACCGGATGAACAAGCTGCATTGTGAAATAAGTAGGGGAAAAAACGAGGGAGCCTGTTCAGATTTACATACTTCCATATACAAGCGCTGACACGCTCCTCTCAATTATCCATCATCTGACACAGCAACCCTATATTTATTATTCCTGCATCAAAGCAAGCACTGCAGAGGTATAAAACCTGCCCTGCGTGAGACCTGCCTGTTTTGGAGGCTGCGACACCTATAAAGGATGAAGACTTCTCTTCTTGTCGTGCTTGTCATAGCCCTGTGCACCGAGAGTGGTGAGTCTCCAAGGATTTCTCTGCATTAGTGAGATCCCCAGATTATGTCTTTGATATTGCAGGATGATGAGGGGATTTTGCAGTGTGAATGGCAAAGCTGAAGGATTATTAGGCTCTAGACAATGAGAATGGGTAAGAAGCCAGGGAATATATCCCCATCAGAAGTTGGAAGGATGCTGAGGAGCTGAAGTTGGGAGTGAGGTACTCACCTCTCCTCATTCATGGAGTCTCAACCCAGTCCTTGGAGTGGCTCAGTGAAGGCAGCTGCAATTCCATAGTGCAGCTCCATGACAAGGTGGGTTAGTTGAGGAATATAAAGAGCTGGACAAGGAATGAACAATATATACAATAAAGCTGCAGATTTGACATATTTTCACTTGCTTGTTTGGTTGCAAGAACAGACCATCATTACCTAATCTGGCAGAGATGGTTGTGCCACAAGAAGATGCATTTCTGTCTCCCATCTCTTTCTTGCAGCTTGTTGCTTCGAGGTGCAACTTTGCCGATGTTGACCCCAGGTCTGGGATGGAGATGTCCCATTCTCATTCTGATAACTGTGTTTTTTAAAGCATACCTGCTTTATAACTCTTTGCGAGGTGTGAAGTTCTGTTCCGTAAATCAGGATGCACTGGGAACCTGCACTTTAGTTTTGCATGATTGGGGTCTGCCAAAGACCTCTGCCTGTGCCTCTAGGATATGCCTTGTTTGCCCTGGGCTGTGGGTCAGGGAAGGAATAGAGGATGCAGCCATGAATATCCCTATGGCTATTCCAGAGGGTAGGGAATATCCCCTTAATGCCCTAAGCTAGGGGGGCTTTTGCCTTGTTGCAAGCTGACTTCTTGTCAGGCTTTGCTGTAGGGTTTTACCTGCACATTACTGATCATTTGGGTCCTGGTTTAATAGAACACTGAGGCTCACACTTAATTTGAGGCTGTAAATGTTCTTACTGTGGGACTTCACAGGCTTTAAACTTGGCATGTGCTAAATCATCGTGATCAATGGGGCTGAGAAAGTCGAGGGCAATAAAAGGATTCTTTTCCTGCAGCTTATCGTCAGCTATAATCACACATTTTGAAGAGATCACGTAATGAGGCAGCAAACTTAGCAAAGGAGTCAGTGGAAATGAGCACATTCGCAGCACTACTTTGCTGTGCAATGTAGCCAGAAGGCTCGTTGCTGTTCCAATTAATCCTGAACCTGGCTGATTTTAACGCTGTAAATCCTACATCTGCTGGCACTTGCTAATGCTTTACAAGTTGAAGTTATTTGGCTTGAATTATTCACATGAAGATCTTCCTTGAGGAATGTTCTTATTCAGTGAGAGCAGAGGTCTTGCTAGGTACAGAGAGGAGATACCCGAAGGCAGCCTGGTTTAACCATCCTGAGTGGGACGTGCTGTTCCTTTCCCCACTCAGTCCTTACTGAAACAGATATCTCAATGGATGCAATAAAATCAGAGGCATTTTCAGTAGCATAAGTAAAAATCTCCTATCATTTGTCTTCATGTCTTAACATATACATATACATCCATACACATCCATACACATCCATACACATCCATACACATCCATACACATCCATACACATCCGAAGTCCTCTGTAGTAAATGCGGAGTCAGAAATTTCTAGTGCACAGAGAGAGGTTGGCAAAATCACCCCTACAGAGAGCTTGCCCCCTTTCCTGGCTGGAAGGGTCCCAGGGCAATCTGGGCTCTGAAATCAGCATCTTTAGGAGGCTGGGATGAAACAGGACTTGGGCATGCAACAAGCGCCACCGTTTCCTGCATAGCTTAAGGAAGTTCTTGGAACAGGCTTGATTAAAGAAGCTGCATTAATTAAGGAATAAAATGAGCTGCATGTCTGGAAAACCCAGTTTGGAGACTCTGCTCTGTTGTATGGCTATTCTGGGAGGAAAGGGTGGGTCCCAGCAGGGTGAAACAGGAATGTTCTTGTGCGGAGTTTGCAAAAGGAAAGAGAATGAAGCTGCACAAGTTTGACTGCAGATGGTCTAAAGGAGGGTCCCAGGCTCTAAAATACATATAAACATAGCCTGTACTATCAGAACAACATTGAATACCTGAGCCAGGCAGGACAGTTGAGAGGTTATGGAGATGGAAATGACCGAGGTAGGAACCAAATTGCAATGGTCTTGGTATTAAGTCAGAGCGAGCAGAGTGCCAGGTCTGAGGCTGTTGAAATCATAAGGGTGTTGAGCATGGGAACAGAGGGAGATAGGATCTGAGTCACTGCAAGCCCAGTTGCCTGGTCTCTGCGTCCTGAGAGAGACAACAGAGGGAGAGTAGGAGCTCTGAGGACTATGGACCACAAGAGGAAAGTGAAGGTCAGTGCTGGGTGGCCATTGAAAGAGAGAAGGGGCTGTTTGTTAAGTGGAATGGGGAGAGAAGACACACAGAGAAGGGTGAATAGCACCCTGAAAAGCATTTTTGTGGCTTCCTGTGACATACAGTGTCATACTCAGGTCACAGTCTGACCTAGGGACAGGTCTGGGCTAGCAGGAAGCTAAGCAGGGCAGAGCCTGTTTGGGTCAGATGAGCTTGTCTAAGGTCAAACAGGGGCAGCAATGAGGTTGGGACATTGCTGGCAGAAGCACTAATGATGACAAATGATTGCATTGAAATGATGGCAAAGAAGCTCAGACAAAGGAGAATAAAAGTGAGGGAGATGAAGAGCAAGTATGGCAAAGAGCTGGTACACGTATAAGATGGGGTTTAATTGTCCATAGATAGAGATATCCTGGAAATGAGAACATGAGTCTGCTCCCCAGTGGGTGACATTACTGCAGAAGTGTTTGCTCCTGATAAACGGAGTAGGAAATTCCCATTATCATGCAAAGAAACCATCCCCAAGGATCTCTTTGCTATGAATGACTGCTTTAGCTTACTGGAGTGCAAGCTGTTTCCATTCATTCCTATTGGCACGGTGCTCTGCAGACGTGCAGCGTTACAGATGTACACATTTTGTTGTGTGAGGCAGTCATTGCCCACGGATGGCTGTAAAAAGGGATCTGTTTCAGCCAAGGGAGTGGTTTGCTGAGCCCTGTCTTCTAGAGGGGAGCTCTGAAAATGAGCTAGACAAATGCAAGCACCCATCTTCACGTAACAAGAAGCAGATCTAGGTCACTCATCCCTTATCTGAGACGTGTTGTGGGGGCATGGTCTGTGACTTGAAGAGGATGTGAAAGGAGATGGACAGGAATCCACTGGTTCCATACAAAAATTAGTAGCCAGTGACTGAGGCTTGGAGGACCAGGTTGGAAAGAAACCACAAGATCTTCCTGCTGCAAGTGGTTGTAGACTGGGGTGTGCTTTCCAAAAGCCCACTGGGGATGCCATACATTTAAATGGATTCAAAGGAGACTCAATAAGTAGCCAGAAGGAAGATCTCTGGAAGGCTACTAAATGAGCAAACCACATCAGTGTCAGGCATCTGAGCTTCAAGTGACTTAGGGCCAAGTTTTGCACACCCAGGAGGTTGTCTGCCTGGGGCCACTGAGCTTGACATCCTCCATCTGCACCAGCAGCACCAGTTTTGCACTCCTATGGATATTTCTAGATGTGATTGATGGGCTTTGTGTGTTCCTCTTGCAGCTTTCTCCTTGACATGTTTCTCCTGCAAAGACGCACCTTCCAACCTGCATTGTCTCAGTACGACCACATGCTCTGACCATGAGAAGTACTGTCTCACAACCTATTCTACCACGGGAATGGGTGAGTGTGGAGCTTTGCCAAGGTTCTGATGACAAGACGGGGTTCAGGTTAGGCTGAATGCAGAGCCTTCTCCCACCGTGAGGTGTGGTGGAAGTGTTCAAGGCCAGGTTGGACAGGGCTTGGAGCACCCTGCTCTAGTGGAAGGTGTCCCTGCCCATGGCAGGGGGTTGGAACTGGGTGAGCTTTAAGGTCCCTCCCAATCCAAACCAGTCTGGGATTCTATGGACTAATAAGGATCATAGCACACAGAGAGCAAAACTTGCAGCAGGTGGGAACTCAGCATAGCCAATCTCTGTTGCAATATGTCATAACAATACTGATGCTTAAACACACTCAGGAAAAGGAGAGACTGGAAGAGACAGGATTTCTCTGCACAAAACCCCTAGTCTCATCTCCAAGCTCAAATATATGCTTACGAGATGGTGGAATTGGAAAGGGCCAGGTACTGTGGAAGGAGCAATCCCAAGGCATGGTAACGGTGACATCTTGCAGTATTGCACTGTACAAATGCATTAGATCTCCAAATTAGATCTCAGAGAAGAGAAGTCTGCATAAGGACCTCAGAGCAGCTTCCAGTATCTGAAGGGGGCTACAAGGATGCTGGAGAGGGACTCTTCATCAGGGACTGCAGTGATAGGACAAGGGGTGATGGGTTCAAACTGAAACAGGGGAAGTTCAGGTTAGAGACAGAGAAGTTCTTCCCTGTGAGGGTGCTGAGGCGCTGGCCCAGGGTGCCCAGAGAAGCTGTGGCTGCCCCATCCCTGGCAGTGTTCAAGGCCAGGTTGGACACAGGGGCTTGGAGCACCCTGCTCCAGTGGAAGGGGTCCCTGCCTATGGCAGGGGTTGGAGCTGGATGAGCTTTAAGGTCCCTTCCAACCCAAACCATTCCATGATTCTATGGTTCTATAAATTCTTGCTGTAGGCTGCATTTCGCTGGCACAGAAAACAGCAGAGGAGTTGTAAGGCCTGGAGATGTTTTCCATAGGTCACATATATACAAACAATGACGCAGTGTGATAAAGCCCAACAGAAAACAAACACAAACAACTTATTCCCCACTGGACATTGTACAGCCAGTCTATCATTGAAATCTGCAAAAAATATATAAAATATATTAAAAATATATATTATAACACCTCCCCCTGACTTTTCTTCTTGTTTTCTCTCTCCTCTTCAGGCAGTGACCGTAACCAGCGTATCACCAAGAGATGCTCTGCCTTTTGCCCAACAATTGACCTGAACATCGGCATAGCTGGTGTTGCTACCAGCTGCTGCGATACCTCCTTGTGCAACATCAGTGGTGCCAGCAGCGTGAAAACCAGCTACACCATGATAGCACTGGGTGTCTTGGCCAGTCTCGCCTGCATCCTCCGGATGGGTTTTTAAAGGGGTTGGAGGGAGATAAAGGCTGCTTGGCCTTGCGTTGTAAGGGATCAAGCTCTCGTCTGTACAGTCTGAATGCTGCCCTGTTTCTCCTACCCGGAATGTCACATCCCATCAGCAAATAGTTTTGCTGTTTCCATGCTCTGATGACAGTGCATAAGAGAACAGCCCTACCTCAAAATGGTGTTTGGAAGAGAAAGGCATGATGAGGATCCCTGTGTATACAGAAGGGCATCATGTAGTCACCATCTCTCCTACTGTTGGCCTTTATAACTCCATGCATTTTTTCCCCTTCATTTTATCCCTGCCATTCTCTTGTGCCATTTTTTCCCTTTATACTATTTTCTGTATGATTTTGCTCCGAGGAAGCCTTTAATATTACAGTTGTTAAACAGAAGCTGGGCACAATAAAGTGCTATTTTATTCTATTGTGTGACTGTGTGGTATGGTACATTGGGTGTAGCGGCTGGATGCATCCATGTTAGCAACAGAAGCAGAGGAGTTAGTCTGCAAGTGGAATTGATACGATGCTGAAATACATTGCAATTGCTTTGCATTCACTTCAGGAAACCTCTCCCCAGATTATTCTTTTCCCTTGCATTGGCAGAAATGTCATTTTTGTGACTCCAATTCTAATTCTATTTAACTTGCTTTCAGTTTCTCTTCTGGGTCAGCAGGCTGAAAGGAAATGGCTGTTGAGCTCTCCAGCAGGCAAACAGAGGGGGACAAGGTGGGTTCCAACGTGAAGGCATCTTGAGCACTAAGTCTTCTTTAAACTGGTTGGAGATCTTCCAGTGGAAATTGCTTTATAAGCATCATGGATTACTTTGAAAGGGGGAAACTATCCTGCATGGTGCTTAAAGGAAAACCATCAGAAAAGACAGATGGTTTCTACTGTGGAATCTGGAAATTTCAGCTTCATTTATAACAAAGTATTAACAATGGAAATAAATCTTTCGTGCCTGCAAATCAAGCGCTCAGCGTGGTTAATATTGAAGGAAATCATTGCCCTGTATTGACCTTCCCTATGGATAATCTTAGGAATGAGAGATTTGCTCACTCAAACCCTTCCAAGTGAGTCACAGGAGGCTGAAAAGCTTTCTCCTGAGCTGAAGAAGCTCTCCTATACCCCAGCAAAGATCTCCCAGGGTAATTAGCTGGGTGCAGCTCACCCAACTGGTTTCCTCTCTATAGACTCATTGCACAGGGAGAGCAGCTACACGCATTGCTCACCCTGCTGGGTATTTGCTGAGAGCAGAGGAACACCACTCCGAAGCAGCCCAATCTCTTGTGGTCTCATGGCTTGAGCTCACATTGACCTGCTCTTACCCTGCTTACCCCCATTCAATTCAACCCCAACTATGCATTCCCTGGCTCTTTTCTCTCTCCCAGCCTTCCCCATTGGCTCTGCTATCCAGCCTTAATCTGGGCTTTACCTCCAACCTCTATTTTCTTACTAGAGCCTCAGTTCATTTACTTCTCCTTGGTGCAATTGTGAGGTTGGCCAAGAATTTCAGTTGTGAGAGCCAGAGCTTGATCTTTAGCCATGAGACTGTCTGTTGTCCCCATGGTTGCTATTGCTCTGCCATCCCTCAGCTGAGCTGGCTCCAGTCTTCTGCCCAATCCAGTGTTCTTCCTCTCCTGCCAGATTTAGAGATATTCAAGTCACACACACACTTAAACACCTTGAATGAGCCAAGAACTGTTCTGAGGGCTTGGATGGCTGTATTCTGCCCCGTACCCAGATCATAACATGGAAACAACCGAACTATTTGAAACAGGCTTCAGGCATAGTTATCCATGGATTTAGGATGTCTTAGGGACAATGCTGGTTGGCAAAAGAGAGTTGGGGCTCGTACTGCTGCAGGTCTTGTCCTTCTGAGCTGGTGAATATAGACTTGCTCTTGCCATCTAGGTTTAAAAGGTCATGTCTTGTGCTGCCTGCACTTGGCAGGTGACTCTGTTTTGGGTTGGGAGGGAACCTGGCATGTGAAGGAAGGTATTAAAATGTGTGGGCAAAGGAGGGGAAGGCACGTGGTAGAGCCTGCTTCTGCTGTGGAAAGTTTCTCCTTATGGCTGTGGCATTAAGTTAGGAACAGAGCTGGGAAGCCAGGGGTTCCATCCCTAAGAGAGCAGCTCAATCCATGGGCCCCAGCCTGGTTTCTCCCTGATCCCATAGGTTTTGCATTCCCTATTGCCCAGCAACACAACACGTGCATGCTTATGTGCAATACTGACCCACATCTCCAGATAAAGACCCTTACATAAAAGGGTCCTTATCTGGAGATGAGAGCATCAGTTGCCCTGAGGCACAGGAGGTCCTAAACCCATAAACCCTCCCTTGGCAATGGGCGTTGTGTAAGAAAAGACTCATCTCTGCCAGTCTCCCTGAGAAACCCTGATGTGACATGTCCCACACAGATGCTGCTGCCTAATTCCACATCCCTCGTCCCAGGGTTTAGTATCTGCTGGCTCCCATGGTTGCATGTTCCATGCATGGCAATGTCGAGCTGCCCTGCAGAGACATCTGTGGTTTGTGGAGGAAAATGAGCATCGCATTCAAACAGTTGGGATTGCTCCTGGGAGGTGGCTGGATCTCTCTGTGAGGATTATCTAAGAGCTTGGTTTTCAGTGCTCTGAGTCACTGCATCAGGACCTGAACCAGCCAAGCAGGCCTTTCCCTGCCTAAATAAGGCACCTGTAGGAGGTGGTAGAACTTCGGCTTTTCCCTCACTCAGGGCTTTATCACCATTGATTCTGAAGGACCTTCTGCTCTCCTTGAATAATTTGGCTGTCTTTTCCCTCACAACATGAAGCCTTTTCCCTTTCTCTTCCCTTATTTGCACAGATCTGATAACACCCAGTGATCTGATGACAAAGCAAGAGACAAAATGAATGCAAAAGGTCAAAGCAAGGTCTTTGCTGGGTCTAGAAAGCTTTTGTAATCCATGGAAAGCGACAAAAGCATCCCTTCCTCAAAATTAACTGGCGTTCTGGTGTCATACAGACACCTCATGGATCCGTTTTGAGTCTCATCCTAGTTTTCACAAATGGGTAGCAATGAGATTGCTCTTCAGAGATGACTCAGACTCAGATTCCTTGGCTATTTTGCAGTCCTCCTCAATCTTAATTAGAATCATATCATCAACTAGGTTGGAAAAGACCTTTAAGTTCATCAAGTCCAACCACACTTCTCAATTGGTGTCCCCTGCTGCAAGCGCTCCTCCAGACTGAAGGCTGTGATGCTGGGCAGCTCCCCACACCGGCTGCTAAGTGTTGCCTCTGTCTGCTTTCGAGTTTCATAATCTGTCCTCTTGAGAAAGAAGGAATCGCTGTGACCCAGTCACAGCGATGGTGTCCTGAGTCACGAGTGGTGTCCCTCAGGGATCGGTGTTGGGACCGGTCTTGTTCAACATCTTTGTCGGTGACATGGACAGGGGGATTGAGTGTGCCCTCAGCAAGTTTGCCGATGGCACCAAGCTGTGTGGTTCGGTTGATACGCCGGAGGGAAGGGATGCCATCCAGAGGGACCTCGACACGCTTGTGAGGTGGGCTGATGCCAACCTGATGAAGTTTAACCATGCCAAGTGCAAGGTCCTACACCTGGGTCAGAGCAATCCCAGGCACAGCTACAGGTTGGGCAGAGAAGAGATTCAGAGCAGCCCTGCAGAGAAGGACTTGGGGGTGTTGGTCGATGGGAAAATGAACATGAGCCGGCTGCAGTGTGCGCTCGCAGCCCAGAAAGCAACCGTACCCTGGGCTGCATCAAGAGCAGCGTGACCAGCAGGTCGAAGGAGGTGATCCTGCCCCTCTGCTCTGCTCTCGGGAGACCTCACTCGCAGCATTGTGTGCAGTTCTGGTGTCCTCAACATAAAAAGGACATGGAACTGTTGGAACAAGTCCAGAGGAGGCCACGAGGATGATCAGGGGCTGGAGCACCTCCTGTATGGAGCCAGGCTGAGAAAGTTGGGGCTGTTGAGCCTGGAGAAGAGAAGCTGCGTGGAGACCTCAGAGCAGCTTCCAGTGTCTGAAGGGGGCTACAGGGATGCTGGGGATGGACTCTTCATCAGGGACTGTAGTGATAGGACAAGGGGTAACGGGTTCAAACTGAAACAGGGGAAGTTTAGATTGGATATAAGGAAGAAATTCTTTACTGAGAGGGTGGTGAGGCACTGGAATGGGTTGCCCAGGGAGGTTGTGAATGCTCCATCCTTGGCGGTGTTCAAGGCCAGGTTGGATGAGGCCTTGGGTAGCATGGTTTAGTGTGGGGTGTCCCTGCCCATGGCAGGGGGGTTGGAACTGGATGATCTTAAGGTCCTTTCCAACCCTGACTATTCTATGATTCTATGATTGTGCTGCAAAATTACCCCTGTCCAGATACTGGGAAGAGGTCATGCTCCAGCATTAGTGCACTCAGGTACTAACAAAGACATTAATGTCCTGGGGACAGCTCCCAGATAACAGCTTCATAGAATCATAGAATGATTTGGGTTGGAAGGGACCTTAAAGCTCATCCAGTCCCAATGCGCTGCCATGGGCAGGGGCACCTTTCCCTAGAGCAGCTTGCTCCAAGTCCCTCTGTCCAACCTGGCCTTGAACACTGCCAGGGATGGGGCAGCCACAGCTTCTCTGGGCACCCTGGGCCAGCGCCTCGGCACCCTCACAGGGAAGAGCTTCTGCCTAAGAGCTCATCTCAGTCTCCCCTCTGGCAGGTTCAAGCCATTCCCCTTGGCCTGTCCCTACAGGCCCTTGTCCCAAGCCCCTCTCCGGGTTTCCTGCAGCCCCTTTAGGCACTGAAGCTGCTCTAAGGTCTCCCCTTCAGGAGCCTTCTCTTGTCCAGGCTGAACCAGCCCAACTCTCTCAGCCTGGCTCCAGAGCAGAGATGCTCCAGCCCTCTGATCATTTTGACGTATAAAAGTTTGATTTCTACTCAAACTTCTCTCCTCAACACACATTTGTTGCAGTGCTGAGGATATTTTAGCCCCACCACTCTTTCAAAGCTGACCTGCACTGAGCCAGCATCCTCCTGCATGAAGGTTGATGCAGGAACAAACAGATGTTGGCAAAGTCAACATGAGGGGGGATATGGCAATAATTAGAGCACTGTTTCATTCATGGAGGAAGGGAAAAGGAATATACATAACAGAATTATATATATGTATAATATATATATAATATATATAATATATATATAATATATATAATTATATATTATATATGATATAATTAATAGGATCAGAAGAAAGAAGATGGTTGCTTCCTTTTACCCTCATTGCCAAATACCAGCAAGAAAACACACCTACTAATTATGAAGAGCAGCCTGTTTATAAGACACTTGGGCAGTAAACTGGATTGCCTTCTGTGAAGCAGAAGATCACCACCAGCTCATCCCCTGCTGACCACAGAAACCTGCAAACACAAAAGCAAGGATGTTTGAGGCATCCCTGCCCATGGCAGGGGGTTCGAACTGGACGATCTTAAGGTCCTCTCCAACCGAAACCATGCTATGATTCTATGTCTATTTTGACATCAAGCTTGAACAACTCTGGAATTTACCACCTGATGATGTCATTCTAGGAGCAGATTAAGGAGGGCCTGATAAAGTGTCAAGGCTCACATGGATAAGGAAATCATCCAGTGTTGGAGTGATTCATATTAGAAACAGACCAAAATACCCTACTGATGGCTAATTCTAGGGAAGTGCCTGTGATGTTATTCCATAATTGCCAGCAAAAGAGAGGGTTTGGCATATTTTGCTTCTTCACATTCCTCTACCTGCTGTCCAGGACTAATCTCACCTTGGAAGAAGCTCCATTGAGATGTCAGCTCAAGGGCCTACAAGATGCATCTTGTGTTAAGGTCTATTTCCCAGACTGTCAGAAAGAGATTGCAAGAAATCCAGAGGAGAGCAACACAGAGGAATAGAAGAAAAAGGATTGACCTAAGAGGAGAGATTGAAAAGGAGGCAGTTTGAGAGATGGCTTTTTTCCAAGTGGAAAAGCAATTCCAGGAGGCCAATGGTTGGTATTGTAAATGGAGGGGTGATTTCCAGAAACCACTGGGTATGGAGGAAAGCAGAGCCGCTAAAGGATCCCTGAAATAGAGGCAAACTTCATTAAATAAAAGGCATTTAGGGTATTTGAGAATTACAACCAAGAGAAGAGCAAGCAGGGGGATTAAATACAAGTAATGGAAAAATAGAAAGAATTGAGGACTAACATTAACTAACATAACTAACATAACTAACATAATTGAGAACTAACATTAACATTTGAGGTAAATCTCTTTAACTAACCATTAGCTAATATTTTTTAGTGTAAAAGACACTGATTTTATTGCAGGTAAAACAGTGCAGGCCGGTTGTGTCTGAGCTTTTGGTACTATGGAATAATGAAAGCAAATGAATGGTATGGATGCTGTTACATCCCATACTGTCTATCCAAAGGGATAAGGAAAATGCACTGCTAGGACTATCTTCCCATGCCTTTGGGCTCTGCTATTTCATCAGTGCTGCTGCTGTTTCTGCTGGGAGGAAGGAAAGGAAGAAGCTTGGAAGAGAAGAGAGCAGATCCTCATTTCCCATCACTGATACAACCGGCAAAGCAAGAAATGTGCTGCTAAAGGGACTTTTCCCCAAGGTTCCATGGGCACCAGCATGAACTCCCACATACATATTACACACCCTTGGGTTGATTTCATGTCCACCTGTGAGCCATCTGGAACCTGTAAGACTGCTGCCATTCAAAAGGTATATAACCTGCCCTCCAACATCTTCCCAGTCCAGCTGAGAGGATCTGGTGGAGATGAAGACTACTCTTGTCACCTTGCTGGCTGCTGTCCTGTGTGTGGAGCAAGGTGAGCCTCTCATGTTGCTACTAGTTCAGATAAGAGTTATAGATGGTGAAAGGGTTTAATGCGGCAGAAATTCAGTGAGCTGTCCCCAGCTTTGCAGAATTGCATCATTACAGCCATGCTGTCACCAGCTTCCTTTTGTACCTTGATTAGCTTCAGAAATAAGAACTTGATAGACTAATTCTTCTTTACAGCAGGTAGTACTGAGTGAAAGAGCTCTAATGGTACAGCACCGAATGCCAGGTTAAATCCATATAGTCTACGGGATCTTCTCAAATGGTGCAAGTTGGAAGTGTCAGAAAGCATGACATAGATTTACTTATGGATTTACTTACGGATTTATTTATCCATGTCAGGTTTTGAGTATTTAATATAGTATTATTGTACAGAATTTTCTGTACTGCTTCTTCCTCCACATGGTTTGCCATGTGCCTTGCTTCTTAGGAAACACAACAGTGAGAACTCTTATAGATGAAATCAGAGGCAGAGGTGAAATTGTTTTTCTATGCATATGTCATGTTAAAGGCATCCTTCTCCCAAAGGGAGAGTTACTCCGAATGTGTGTCCTCCTTCTGGGACTGATCCGTGTGTGTTGCTACATCGCTACTTGCACATAGGAATCATGACCAGATTGCCAGTATTTCCCCCACACCTGATGGTATCCCAGAAACCATGATACATATCTAGCAGGGGTTGAGAAAGAGGCATCTAATTAATTCTTGCTTTCTGATGTATCAACCCCCTACTCCTACATTTTATGGACAGATGGTTCTGCAGCAAGTCTGGAAGATCAGAAGCTTTGGACAGTTTTGGGGTGGGAAAAGCATTCAGTTCTTGAAAAAGGAAAGGATTTTGTGCCTGTAATTCCTGGATGCAGTGACACAACATGGACAGAGGAGAGTCATTGTCAAAGGCAACGTCCTCAGTGTTAGCCAGGTTTAAGTAGAAAGGTAACAGAGATCCAAGACTCTGGTAGCACATAGAATCATAGAATCATCGAACAGTGTGGGTTGGAAGATCATCCAGTTCCAACCCCCTGCCATGGGCAGGGACACCTCACACTAAACCATGGCACCCAAGGCTCTGTCCAACCTGGCCTTGAACACTGCTTGAGATGGAGCATTCACCACTTCTCTGGGCACCCTGTGCCAGCGCCCCACCAGCCTCACAGGGAAGAACTTCTGCCTTAGATCTAACCTGAACTTCCCCTGCTTCAGTTTGAACCCATTTTTCATGGCAGGATACCTTATTGCTATAGTGGGCTGATTACATTTTATATTGGCATCAGCTTCCAAATGGACTTAAGGGCAGTCTTTTACTGGGCACCTTTCTACAGCCCAGTCTAGATCACAGAAAGCTGGTAATTCTAATATCAATGCTTCCATATTCAAGGTCAAGACATTGCAGCTATATGGCTTAGCACAAGAACAAAGGAAAACTTGGAGATAACGGTTATTTGATCTTTCTCATGTATTTAGGATTCCTGATAAGATCCTAATAAGCAACTTCAGATCAAAACTGTTGATCTGTCAGCCTCCCAGAGAGGGTCTGTCACCATTTGCATCCTGGAATTCACCATTACCATGTAAATGAGGCCCTCAGTGATATGGTTTAGCGGTGGTCTTGCCAGTCCTGGGGTAACGGTTGGGCTTGATGATCTTAAAGTTCTTTTCCAACCTGGTTGATTCGATGATTACATTATGTCCAGAAGAGACCTTAAAAGGTCTTAATCCTTTTCCCTGCTTCAATGCTGGATCAAATCAGGCAGATGTTTGTCTAATGTGTCCTTGGAAGTTTTCAACAAACATTCCACAGCCTGGAAGTGCTCAGACTCATCCTTTTAGAAAATAAGTATCTTAACATCTCTTTTTGTCCAGTGCTGTGTTTTCACCATAGGATGAGTAGAACGCTTCGTTACTTTCTTCTTTGCAGCTTATGTTGCTTGCATGAAGAAGATTACTTTGTCTTTCCTCTGCATTTTATCACTTTTAATAAGCGAACTAAACATTTCCAACCTTTTCTACAAGGTCACATTTTCAAGATCACCGACAATTTCTCCTCCCTCCCTCTGGTCTCCCTCCAAATGCTTTGCATAGTTTTTGAAGTGCTGCATACAGATTTGGTCACCAGCGTTCCAGCCGAGGCCTTGCCAGGGTGGAAAGGCCACTTTGCATATCTTGCACATGACATTGCTGCTCATGTTCTCTTGGGTGACGTTTGTTTTCGTTGCTGCAGTGTGACACAGTTGACTCCTGCTATTTACACCACAGTCCTTACTTGTAACTCAAATACTTGTTCTTCATCTGACATTTAAGTGGCTCACTTTTATCTTATTGCAAAATATTTCTTTTTATTTAACTGAATCCGTTCTTTTTTTCTTTCTTTTATCGCATTAATCTGTCAAAATCACTTAGAACTCTACTTGCAGTCTGTTTTCATCTATTTGGCTGTAGCATCATCTGAAAATATGATGTACACTGCCAGGGATGAAGCATTTACTACTTCTTTGGGCACCCTGTGCCAGCGCCTCAGCACCCTCACAGAAAAGAACTTCTTCCTTATCTCCAATCTAAGCTTCCCCTGTTTCAGTTTGAACCCATCACCCCTTGTCCTATCACTGCAGCCCCTGATGAAGAGTCCCTCTCCAGCATCCTTGTAGCCCCCTTCAGACACTGGAAGCTGCTCTGAGGTCTCCACGCAGCTTCTCTTCTCCAGGCTGAACAGCCCCAATGTTCTCAGCTTGTCCCCATATGGGAGGTGCTTCAGCCCCTGATCACCCTTGTGGCCCAACCCTAATTATTCTATGATTCTATGTGCATCCTCTAATCCCATCCCTACGCTCACTAAGTGATGATACCATATAGACCTGAGCACAAACAGAGCTCTGGAGAGCCTTGTGAGTTGCACTGCTTCAACTGGTTGGACCAATAACCATTGTGAACTACGCTGTGAGGGTGTTTTCATGTCTGGCTTTGCACCCGTTCTGTTGTATTTTCACTCTCTTGTTTCCTGGGCTTGATCATAACAATGTCATTCAAGTTTTGGGAAAACACTGCATCTCCTCTATTCTTACATGAAGATTCAACTTTCTTACTGCCAGCTTCTTATCAGGCAAAACTGCACTCACAGGAAGGTGTCCTCTAGTTGCTTTCTGCCCTTTCCATACTGGCACGCTCTCCCCAGACTTACCAGGAACTTAGCAAGCATTCAGCACTGTGTTTGCTTCCCTTTCCAAAAACATCTGTGTTCTTACAGTAACTCATCCCCTCTCCCACATACACAAACACATGCTTTTGCTCAGGGTGATTTCGCAAGCTCAGAACCAAACCACCACCATAAAACCTTTAAATCTGCCTTGTTGGGGAGTGCTCTGCAGACACTGCCGTGCGGTTTCTCATCCAGACTGTGTTTTCACTCCTCTTCCTTTTTATCACTACTTTACAGAGGTCTGTCCTACCACCTTCTGGATTTGAGGGTAAGTATATACATTCTTGACAGGGAAGACAACTCACCACTGCCTGCCCTTCATCGTCTTTATTGCAGATGTATGAATTATCTCAGCAAAACTCCATTTACCAGTTAAAGCATCCTTTTGGTTAAGACTTCCCATTTATTCTCTATCTCACAGTAGTACGCAGAAGTTCAACGAAGCATCTGACTACTCTCAGCAGACTTCCTAGGACTGAGGTTAGGCCAGTTCAGGTAGTGGCATTCAACCACAAGAAAGGACACGTGACAGTAATCTCTGAGCCACATGAAAGACAAGCAGGACACTGGCCATTATCCACATTGAATGTTCCAGGCATCCTCAAGTTGTCCCTAGCATGCCGTACCTAAGTTTGTAAAGGAGAAGCAACTGAGTAGTAGTTGGCAATTCACATGGCACAGCCCTCAGGACAGAGAAGCTATTGCTCAGTAATAATCTCCAACATAAAAGACCCCAAGTCCTTGAATTCCACTCACATCTACTGCTGCCAGAGATTGCAAACAGATCGATAACACTTCGCAGTCTGAGACATACGAGACAGGGAGGGATTTAACTGCTGCCACAGGTCAAGGGATAAAGAAAGTCACTGGTCATTCACACACAAACACTCATCATTCTATAACAAGAAAAATGAAGATATCTAGATTGTAGGGATTGTGGTTCCTAAACCATGTAATGTGCTTTTTCTCTTTTATTTTTTCTCCTAGCTTACTCATTTATGTGCTACGTGTGCCAAGAACAGGAGTCCAACAAGGACTGTTTGACCATTTCCATGTGCCAAAAGGAAGACAAATACTGCGTGACTATCCGTAACAACATTGGAACAGGTACCTTACTGAACATCACCTTGTTTGTGCTGTGGAAGAACAGTCCTAGGAATGGGCTCTCATCCCACTCTTGGCCACATATGGAAACAATAGCCCATGATCATCAACAGTTAGGAACCATCCACCTTGTTGCTCACTATTAGAGTCACCGCAGTGTCATTGTATGTTTGATGTCCTTACCAGGAGCTGGGGAAATGGAAGATACATAGCAGCAACAGAGTGAACTCAAGCCTGGGGGTCTGTGCACTGCTTCATTGTTAGCTTCCCCCCAGCTTTCTGCTGACCCTAACCATTGAATCATTGAATCATAGAATGGTTTGGGTTGGAAAGGACCTTAAGATCATCCAGTTCCAATCCCCTGCCATGGGCAGGAATACCTAGCACTAAACCATGTCATCCAAGATTGCCATGGCAATATTCACCCTCAGGGTTGTTTCCAAAGAAGTTTGGGCAAAAGAAGAGGGCCATAAAGATGCTCAGGGGTCTGGAGCAGCTCTGCACTGGAGCCAGGCTGAGAGAGCTGGGCTGGGTCAACCTGGACAAGAGAAGGCTCCTGAAGGGGAGACCTTAGAGCAGCTTCAGTGCCTAAAGGGGCTGCAGGAAACCCGGAGAGGGGCTTGGGGCAAGGGCCTGTAGGGACAGGCCAAGGGGAATGGCTTGAACCTGCCAGAGGGGAGACTGAGATGAGCTCTTAGGCAGAAGCTCTTCCCTGTGAGGGTGCCGAGGCGCTGGCACAGGGTGCCCAGAGAAGCTGTGGCTGCCCCATCCCTGGCAGTGTTCAAGGCCAGGTTGGACACAGGGGCTTGGAGCAAGCTGCTCCAGTGGAAGGGGTCCCTGCCCGTGGCAGGGGGTTGGAACTGGATGAGCTTTAAGGTCCCTTCCAACCCAAACCATTCTATGATTCTATGTAAACTGCACCATGGCTGACTCCCTCTGCCATGTAAAATCCTTCAGATCTCTCCTCTGGGCTCTACACCCTCAAAGTGTGGGTCTTTGAGAGACCATGTGTTCTCAGGACAAATCTCAGGTCATGCAATACATTCCCCCCCGGTTTTATGCTGAAGGAGAACCATCTTAGAGGTCAGAAACCCAGCACAAGCATCATTTCAGGCAACTTGAACTAAAAGCCACCCATTAATGCCTCCACTACAGGGACACATGGAACATGGAGCCCAGGGAAACCACGACCATGCTGCAGCAATGTAGACATGGCCAGGCTGTTGCTAGTCCTGAGCAGAGGATATATTTGACTTGGGGACTTGTGCCTGCCCTTCCTTTATTCACCAATGCAGATTAAGCCATGGAAACATTTAACCACGATTCTTACATTCTACCCTTTCTTTTTTTCACCCTTCTCTTCTGTATTAGAGCCCAACAAGCCTAAATACGTCATCTCTAAGATGTGTTCTCCAACGTGTCCTGCAACAAGCCAGCAGCAAACCCCACACCATCAGAGGGTTTCTTGCTGTGAGAAACCATTATGCAATGTGAATGGAGTCAGCAGCAAGCAAAGCAGCTATGGAGTGATGTCCCTAGGTGTCCTAGCCAGTATCACTTACGTGTGGACTGTGATGGATTAGGAAAAACTCTCCATGATGGCTTTGTTGGCTGAAATAAAAGCGTGTTGCTCTGGGATAACTGCTGCTATCAAAGAGTTGTGCTTTGAGAGAATCTGACCAAGTTGGGTGCTGAACTCCCATTGATTTCCTAAGCCTGCTTGAATCCTAAATGTCCCCAGACATTCAAGTCACTGAAGGAAACAGAGAAAAGACACACCTCTTGGCATGTTTGGGCTTCAAATCGTTACAGCTCTGAAGAGATGCTCTAAGACATATTTTTGTCTCGTAAGGTTTCAAAGCACTGTAAGGAATAACAACCCAACCTGCCTGAAACACGGGTAATAGCTCAATAGTTATGTCAGCACTTCAGTATCTTCTGTTCACAGTCAGTTGGTTATCACACATCAGTCAAGCAGGTCAAAACCAAGTAAGAAAAGGTGAAGCTTATTCCTGGTAGTAGTTTTGACATTCCTTCAGCCTCAGTGGGGAGCAATTTCTGGCTCCACTGGCTCTTTGCTCTCATTTTGCAATGAGCATCCGTTATCGCCCAGGTCCAATGTGTTGGCTGAGCTTAGGGAAAAGGCAGAGAGCAGCAAATGCGGCTGAGAGAGGAAAAGGCAGCAGCAGGGTATGAGTAGGGAGACGGAAGGGAGAAGGGAAGCAGCACGGTGAGCCCTGTGCTGGGAATTGCCTGCACACTTGCTCCTCATGGACCTGGTCCAGCTGGAAATGATGTCCCTGTATCTATTTCCTTCTTCTTCTGCAGGGCCAAACCAACCTGACAGCAGTTGCCAAGCCCAGCTTTTAGTGAGATGGCTTCTACAAAACCACGTTCCTGGCCTAGAAATGACTGGGCTTTGTTTGGTTTTCGCTCCCTCCTCTCCCTGAGAGAGCTGCAGCTGAGTGGAAGGCAGAAAAGCTCTGTAGGAGACGCAAGGGTGTCTACAGAGAAGAAGAAGGGCAGGCGGCCAGCGACTAACACAAACAGCCCAGAGCTTCTCAATCATATCCCTGTGCAAGCTCTTACTCTGGAAAGCAAAACAAAGAGAGTTGGCAGCATCAGTAGCTCAGCTGTGTTATAGGGAAACCAGAACTTGTCCAAACAATCAGAGCGTGTTCTTCTTGCGTGTGTGTGGGGCGTTCTTGTTGTTGGTGCTGGGTTTTGTCTGTTTAGGGGTTTTCCTTTTAGTTTTCGGGGGGGTGGGGTGGGGGTGTTATGGCTAAATGTGGTTTGTCTGAAGCATTGCCTTGGAATTCTGCTGTGTTTTGGTTGCACGTATGGAAGGAGGCACATAGAATCAGAATGGTTTGGGTTGGAAAGGACCTGAAGATCATCCAGTTCCAACCCCCTGCCATGGGGCATCTCATGCTAAACCATGCCACCCAAGGCTCTGTTCAGCCTAGCCTTGAACACTGCCAGGGATGGAGCCTTCACCACTTCTCTGGGCACCCTGTGCCAGCGCCTCAGCACCCTCACAGTAAAGAACTTCTTCCTTATCTCCAACCTGAACTTCCCCTGTTTCAGTTTGAACCCATCACCCCTTGTCCTTCCACTCCAGAGGTACGATAAGTCCCTCCCCAGCATCCTTGTAGGCCTCCTTGAGATGTTTCACATGGATTATAAAGCAATTGTTTTCACAGGAGGATGATCAGCCAAAGATGCTCCATCAGCTTCCTGTTTCATATTGTAGACTCTGAAGCCTGGTGCCTGGTTTTTACATATTGTCTTTAGTGAACAAGAGGGAAACAAAGCAAATGAAGGAGGTGACACCACAGTGTGGGGCAAGGACAAGAAGATGCTGACTCCCATTGCCCTGAGTGGTGACTCATATCCAGAGACGACAGATGTCAAAAGGGCCAAATGTGAACGTGCTAGCAGAACACACTGATTTTCTCTCACCAAAGACAGCCACAAAAGAGAAGGAGAAGGGGAAGGAAAAGACTTTTTAAACCAAAAGGAAGGTAGAGACGTCCGGCTGCGAAGGGCATGGGCTGGCAGCACTGGTAGGGGCTATGGCCATGCTGCATCCCAGTGCCATGAGCACGTGCTGCACAAATACTCCACACAGAAGGAAGGCACTTCTTTCCTGAAAATGCATCGTGTGCTTTCAGAAACCTCCAGGAAAGGTGGGCTCAGGGCCAAAGCCGTTACTGTCTCAACCACCAGGCAAGCTGGCACAGGGCAGGGGAAGCAGAAGGAGCAATTTATATCTCCACCAGTTTCAGTGGATGTCGCAAGGCAAAGCCTTGGTGGGTGAGACCAGCTGGTGGGGAGGAAATGAGTCACAAGAAGTCCATTGAGGCTGGTGGCATGTGGGGGACCAGGACGGGCAGAGAAAATGAGGGACAGCAAACCTCATCCATGCCACGGAGCAGCAGAGTGGGAATTGCTGCAGGGTTTGGAAGGAGAGATGCTCTGCTCTGAGTCGAGGTGAGACCAGCAACCATGACTGAGGAATCCCTTTTGTGACGTTCCACTTCTCCATTGGGATCCATGGCAACTGGGCACTTTAAGGAAGCTGCTTGGTTCTGCTTACAGCAACTTTTCTCCTGCTTGCAGATTACTGCGTCCATCATACCCCCTTGCAGGCCCTTATTGCCTCCCTAGCCCTTCCCCTCCTCTTCACTACGCCAGTGCAAGTGCTGCCTGCTGATAGCACCCAAACGGATGCTGCTTCCAACCAGATAAAATGGACAGAGGGGTTCCTGGGTCTCCTCATATAGAAATAGAGAGGAACCCTTTCTTTTCTGGAAGTTTCTGGATGCCAAAGCTCCTGATCACACCAGGATTATGCTGATTGATCCTTTGCAGGTTTGCACTGAGTTTAAAAGGATTTATCCATTGCATTGCCAGTCACGCCACCACCCATCCGACTCCTGGACTGAAAGCCCACTGTGAATGAGGAGCTGAAGGTCTCTGACATTGAGTATGGGAGTAGGATTTAGGAATGGACTTTGTCAGAGCTGATGCTCTGAGTGATAAATCACTGAAACTCTTTCAAATAAAGAAGAAATAGGGACACTTAAAAGCTGTCCTTCTTGATAGGGGTGAGAAATGGGGTACGTGTTGGTCTGACTACAGGGTCAAAGCTCCCTTTCCACACTGGTAGCTGTGGCTAGAAGAAGGTGCAGGTAAAAGATCAAAGCTCCTGTGATGTAGGAGCTTAGGCACAGCCAACTCTCTCCTTCCTCCATGGGAAGAATCAGTCACATTCACCTTTTCAAATGAAGCTGCAATGTGAGGTTTCATTGGTGGTGCTCTCCAGACTTTGTTCTTGTAAGAAGACATCCAGGTGATGGCTGGAGGTGCAACTTCAACATAGGATTCTCACAACAACGTTTGAGCTGCACGTAAAGAGTCAGGAGATGTGTTTCTGCTTCCAGCCTGGCGTACGTGCAGAGTAAAAGGGTAGACAGGTATGGAGACACTAACCACATCTAACACAAGAGTAACAGAGCTCCTTTGCTGCTGCAGATGTTCATGAGGTTAACACGGATCAGCCAACTAACACATCAAAAGCAAGAACATTACAACGAAACGAGACACAGGTGTAAGCAAATCAAAGGTGGTGTTTTCACTATGAATATGCACATCCATGAGGGATATCAGCCAAACTAAGTGGTGTCCAGGCATGGAGATATTGATATAAGGAATACGTGGCTTCTATTGTAGCCACCAAACCCATCCTGTTTCACCTGCTCCCGTTCCTTTGCAATAGGGGAATCTGGGTATCTAAGAAGACTGGATACCACCAAGTGCAGGATCCATAGAATAGTTAGGGTTGAAAAGGACCTGAAGATTATCTCATTCCAACCCCCCTGCCATCATTATAGAGGATGGGGAAACACTGGGGACATACAGAGGAGTCAACCCAGACCCTGGTCTTGGAAAAAACCTCTTAAATATATCATCACACAATTAGCAATGTGCAGGGGCTATCAAAGAGATGGGGATGAACAGCAAGAACTCTATGACAGATGGGTGTTATTCCCACCTGTGACAAGCTGGCAAAATCTTAGTTAGGATAAAAGTGGTACCTGTCACATAGCTCAGTGTTACTAAAGCTTCTGGCACCGTATCGCATGACAGTCTCATCAGCACAACTAAACACGCTGTCTAGCTGAAATCACAGGCAAATAACTGTCAACAGTTTGCTGTCAAGCTGGAATGATCTATGAAACAAGGTCTTCTGTGGCTTGGCACAGCTCTGGTACGATGCAATGTTTTAATTACCAGCTTGAATGATGGATTAGAGAATAAGTTCATGGAGCTTGAGGGTGGCAAAAGGGAGAGAATCTGCAAAGAGGAGAGTTCTGGGCGATGCGGGTAAATGGAAGCGATGGTTTGAGGAGGATGTAGTTCAGGAAGGACAAACACAAAGCTCTACCGCTAGTGTGCATCGGCACAAATGCAGGAGGAGGATATCCCCCTTGCAGCAAGCTGTCAGAAAAAGAAGCTGCAGTTTTAACTGGTCACAGGTTCAACATGCCAAACAGGGAAAAAACTAGGAAAAAGAAGGTAGAATTCCTTTTTGGAATACTGCAATCCATTGGAAAGCCTTACATATTAAACTAGGAAGTGTAAACTTGTGTGTGACAGGGTGAGATCTTCCCAGTCTCTTCTCCAAAGGGAAGGCCTATGCATCTCCGTTCTCCCCACTTTTTGCTGTAGGGTTCACACAGCATCAAAGGAATTTTTAGATAGGATCAGAAAGACTTCCTAGTGTCTAATGTATAGTAAAGAGCTGGAGAACTGCCTCGAGCATCGGCAGCTTAAGCATCATCACCGAGATGCATCAAAGTATGAGAGAAAAATACTGTCCTCAGCATCTCACTGGTGTCTCCACTGTGGGCTGAGAATGAATTCAGTTGCCTCTCATGGTTCTCTCAGCCTCCTTTCTCTCATTCCCATGTACCTGTTGTTGGTGCTGCTTCCCTTCACTAGAGCAGAATTGGGATGTTCAGGCTTGACTTTATCACAGAATCATGGAATTGGGTTGAAGGGACCTTAAAGCTCATCCAGCTCCAACCCCTGCCACGGGCAGGGACACCTTCCACTGGAGCAGCTTGCTCCAAGCCCCTGTGTCCAACCTGGCCTTGAACACTGCCAGGGATGGGGCAGCCACAGCTTCTCTGGGCACCCTGGGCCAGCGCCTCAGCACCCTCACAGGGAAGAGCTTCTGCCTAAGAGCTCGTCTCAGTCTCCCCTCTGGCAGGTTCAAGCCATTCCCCTTTTCCTGTCCCTACAGGCCCTTGTAAAAAGTCACTTTCTGATGGCTTGGAAGGTACAAGATCAAATGTCCCCACAAAACACAACTATTTCTGACAAGGAGCTGAGTGGCTGATGGTAGAGGAAATCATATCCATTCCTGGGACTCACTTAGGAATGGGCTTTAAAAGGACATGGAGAAGAAGGTCTCAGAAGAGCAGCTCATTTCAGATGTCTTTGACATAACGCTCATGACGTTGATAGGACACGGCAATAGCTCAGACACCTCTGCTGAACTGCATTTGTTTTGGATGCTGCTGCCCTCAAAGCATCTTCAGCTTCTGAGGACAGATGAACACTGAGGACGTGGCTGGGTGTGAATATTGTTAGCTTATAGGCAAGGACTCTATCTGTGGGCCTGTGGCATTATTTTGCAGGTGAAGCACTAATAACAGCTCATGCCATGGTGATGGAAAAAATCCACTGACCTCTTTCTATCTACATTCTCAGCATTGCTTATGGGGTGGAGCTGTACTAGTGTCCTGGTTTAGCCCTAACCAGCAACCAACCTTAATCAACACAGTCACTTGCTCAGTCCCCCATGGTGGGACTTTGGGCTCCATATGTTATGGTGGTCACTTAGGACAGGAGAGGTGGTGTGTTGTGTGGAGTTACTGGGCACCAATGCCAGCTCACCAACATCATTGCTGCACTTGTGCTGTTCCATGCAGGATTTGTCCTCCACTGCTTCAGGTGGTTCCTGCTGAAGTAATTCCTATAACGTGCGACTCAAGTCCCAGGTTATACAATTTAAAGGTATTTCCATGACAATCTCCATCCATGGTCCCTTTGGATCAGACCACTGGGTCTAACACTGCAATGAACTCCTCCTCTTGCCCCTGCTCTGGTTTGGACTTATCCACAGACTTCAATTCTTTAGGGTTGTACCTGCTCTAAGTGAAGCTTTATCTACGAGCCAAGGTCTCTTCAGGGCTATGCCTGCTGTGGTGCAGACTTCTCCATAGCCACAGTCTCCTTGAGGTATACATGTTCCATTGTGGCCTTATCCATGGGCCACAGTCCCTTCAGAAGTTAATGTGTTCCAACTTGGCCTCACGCACAATCACTGAGGCATCAAGGTGTACCTATTGCAGCATGGATTTATCCACAGCCATAGATGCTTTGAGGTGTAGCTTCTCCAGCATGGACTTATCCTTGGACCACAATGCCTTCAAAGGTATATAGAATCATAGAATAGTTAGGGTTGGAAAGGACCTTAAGATCATCCAGTTCCAACCCCCTGCCATGGGCAGGGACACCTCACACAAGACCATGTCACACAAGGCTCTGTCCAACCTGGCCTTGAACACCACCAGGGATGGAACATCCACAACTTCCTTGGGCAACCCATTTCAGTGCCTCACCACCCTTACAGTAAAGAACTTCCTCTTTATATCCAATCTAAACTTCCCCTGTTTAAGTTTGAACCCATCACCCCTTGTCCTATCACTGCAGTCCCTGATGAAGAGTCCCTCCCCAGCATCCTTACATCTGCTGCAGCGTAGATATAACCACAGACTCTTCGGGGTGTCCTGCTCTTGCATGGACTCATCCATAGGTCACAGTCCCTTCAATCAATGGAGTTCCAGCCTGTCCAGTACAGCAGATCAGGAACAGCAGTGATGCCCTGGCCATCTCCCAGCCTAGGCACGTGGCCATCGTCCTTATCACAATGTTCCCAGGCACAGCAGAGAAACATGATAAAGCAGTACAATGGTACAGCAAGCAGTGGAAACAAAAAGCAGCCGCTAACAAACACTAGATTCTAATACACAGCAAGACAAGCAAGCCCCACGTCAAGCACAGAAGCCTGGCAATTAGTAGCTAAATAGCAATAACAGCTATAAATTCAAACCAGCACATTCCAATCAAATCTGCCATTATCTCAAACCTTTCAAGCCTCACACTGGGTACCAAAAAGGACAGTCATAGTTTAACCATGCCCCGAGTGGGATGGGGGAGAGGATTGGAGGAGTAAAAGTGAGGAAACTTGTGGGTTGAGATAAAGACAGATTAATAAGTAAAGCAGAAGCTGCACAGACAAGCAAAGCAAAACAAGGAATTCATTCACCTCTTCCTCTCATCAGGCAGGGGGTCAGCCATCTCCAGGAAGGCTCCATCACGTGTAATGGTGGCGTGGGAAGACAAGCACCATCACTTCAAATGTCCCCTCCTTCCTTCTTCTTCCCTGAGCTCTGTATGCTGAGCATGATGCCATAAAGCATGGAACATGCCTTGGGTTAGTTGGGGTCAGCTGTCCTGGCTGTGTCCCCTCCTGACTCCTTCTGCATCCACAACCCATTTGCTACTGGAGTGGTGTGAGGAGCAGAAAAGGCCTTGACCCTGTGTAAGCTCTGCTCAGTGATAATGAAAACATCCCTGTGTTATCACCACTGTTTCCAGCACAAATCCCAAACATAACCCCACACCAGCTACTATGAAGAAAACAACTCTCTCAGCTAAAACCAGCACAATAAGGTAAACGACTGAGAGAAGAAGCTCTGAGTTCCAGTGGGGAAGCTCCTGTGTAGGCTAAAATGAGGTCCTCAGCATCTCATTGATGTCTGCACTAGGACTGGAGAATGAACTCCGTTGTCTCTCCTGATCACCTCCTGTGCTTCATTCCTATGTACCTTATGTATCATCCCTGTGTACCTATGAACCCCTGCTGATTCCCTTCATGGGAGCAGAACTGTGGTGTTCAGGCTTGACTTTGCCATATCATAGATGCACAGCACGGTTTGGGTTGGAAGGGACCTTAAAGCTCATTCAGTTCCAACCCTTGCCACGGGCAGCGACACCTTCCAGTAGACTGGGCTGTTCAAAGTCAAATATATTGCAATGTCTTGAAGCAAAGGTGACCCAAAGATGCTTTTCCATTCACATCATGTAGGAACTTTACTCCAGAGGTTGTTCAACCTCCAGAACACCTCCAGTCAACAGTAAAAGCAATAGTCGTGCTGAGGCAGCGAGCGTAATATGAATGATAAATGGTTTTCTCCCTTTCCAGCTTATTTCTTACCAAGGCAAGTCCCCAGGCATCACGCAAAAGGGGTGACAGGGGTTGGATCTTCCTTAGCCCACAAAGGCCAGTAACAGGCACTGGCTCTATGCCCAATGCTCACAATAGCTCATCTGGAACCTTTCTCCAGCTCCAGGGCCTGCTCCAGCATTAGATGTTAATCAGCAATTAGATAACGTGCAGACACTGCTCCTGGGAAGTAGAAACTCCCTTCTGCAGCCTACAGGAAATGAGTGCAATAAAACTTACTGCAGTATCTTCCGGGAGAAGAAAGCAATTTGATCATACCAAATCTCAAACAAAGTTCATTTTGCACTCATCCTTACAGGTTTAATTTGATCCCTGTTCTCACAAGCACCAACATGATGATCTGGCCAGTATCACTTCTGTGCCACAGGTAGCCATGGTGAGAAGCTATGCAGTTCTCATCATAGAATCACAGAATCATAGAATAGTTAGGGTTGGAAAGGACCTTGAGATCATCCAGTTCCAACCCCCCTGCCATGGGCAGGGACACCCCACACTAAACCATGTCACCCAAGGCCTCATCCAACCTGGCCTTGAACACCACCAGGGATGGAGCATTCACAACCTCCCTGGGCAACCCATTCCAGTGCCTCACCACCCTCTCAGTAAAGAATTTCTTCCTTAGATCCAATCTAAACTTCCCCTGTTTCAGTTTGAACCCGTTACCCCTTGTCCTGTCACTACAGTCCCTGATGAATGTGCTCTTGGCAGAGCACAACAAACTTGCTTTGGACTTGTCTTTCACAGCCTTTACAGAAAGGATGCAGTTTGGGCTCTCTTTCCCTTTAACTTTGCTCCTCTTTGGTGGAATTCCTGAATCTCCTAGCCCTTTTGTTTCCTTTATCCAAGATTTTTATGGCTCCTACCCTGTTCTTTGTCCTCTGAAGGCTCTTATCTAAGGTCAGTTTGTTCCTCCTTTTTATTTGAATGAAGTCAGATGGAGGGTGCTCTACAGCACCCAGTACATGCCTTTCCTTTTAACCCTGGCTCTGCTGGTTCTTCCACATGCTTTAATATACTTGCACGTTCCCACTCCTATGTCTTCCATGCCAAACTTAACATTTGTACTACAAATACCTTGCCTACAGCTTCCCTGGAGCCTGGTGAGTTCCTTGTTTACAGAGAGGCACATATACTGATGGAAGGGATGGGAAAAGGCCTGAAAAGCCTCTTCCTTCCCCAAAACAACCTAATGGTCACTGCTGTGAGGGAGATGCCCTCAGGCACAGGAACCTTTGCAGGTCACTGCAAAATGATATTGAAGGGTCAAAAGAGGACAGGACAGGAATCAGGGCTACAACGTTGGTCCAAAGTTCACCCAGGAGATGGAGATGGGACTGGAGACAGGTATACCCACTGCATAGTTCAAAGGCCATCAGCTGAGAGGATGGGAGACAAGGTCACAACCAGAGTCCAGTGGCTATCACAAGGCCAGGAACAGAGCCTGAAGACAAGCTACCTACAGCACAAGTCCAAGGTCCATCCAGGAGATGGCTGGAGATGGGCACACTTACAGCATAGTCCTGGCAAGGATAAAAGGCTCAGATTTGAGCTTAAATGGGGCTCCTGGACCCATGGGAACAGTCTGAAGGGAGATCCCTGGTGAGTCTGGTCAGGGCATTTAAGGTCTGTGGATCCACATGAGCCCATTCATAGAGAAGCCAGTTTATAATGCTGAGATATTATCTCTTACAGTCTTTTATAATGCTGGATCACACTCAGCGACCTTTCAATCCAGATCTTCCAGCACACTTCCAGAAGCCTGGAGAGATCACAGCAGCAACCAGGGTTTAACCTTTTGCCTAATGACCCCTCCTTAAAGCTTCACAATCATTTTGCTGTTGAAAGCCTGGAATAAACAAGTAGGACAGGATGAGTCATGCAGAGGAGGTGTGAGAATATGGATGTCTTGGGTACCGACTGAGCATGCACCAGCCAGTGAAGTGCCTTCACCTTAACGGCTCTTGGGAGAGAAGGAAAACGAAAGCATTGATGTCAAACAGAAATGAAAGTACATAAATCTGAGGGCCTGGTTATGACTGGAGGTTGTGCTTTAAGTGAGCAGATGAAAGTCCTGTTCCAGTAAAGGGTGCAGCCCGAAGGTGCACTTGGTAACGTGCCCACTTTTTCAGAAGCCCATGAAAAAACCTGTGTCTGGAGCATCCGTGAGTGATCCAAGATTGTTCCTGAAGGTCTTCTGGGCAACTCTGATCCAGAGCAATGAGAAGAGGCTTCAGGAGGAGAAACATCCAGGGGTGGGATGATGGGGAAGGGCTGGCATATTGTCAGCCCTCTCATTCAGGCAGATGGAGCAGGACAGTGTGAGCAGGAGGTTCAGGGATGGTGCATCACAACTCCAGCACTCTTTGCTATGTAGAAGGCTATGTCACATCTGGGGCAGTGAGGGCCTTTAGGCCATGAGTACATTGCAGCAGACTGCTCTGCGCATAGGAGACTGTCTGAGAGGAAACACACCTCACAGCAGGGATGGAGATCTTGGGATCCTGCTCTTTCAGGCTGGAGAAGACCAGGTCCTCCCACTCCTCTGCTCTGCCAAACCAATACCCCACATTTCACAGTGAGATAGCTTTGGGAGGTGGGACAGGACTCTTCCATGGAGCAGTCTCCATCCTCTCCAGCAGAAGTGGAGTCTGAATGATTCTCGTCTCCAGAGAATGATATCACTATTGAAAATGACTGATTTTGTCCCCTCCCCATGGCATCCCTGCAAGGCTGCGTCAGCAGGTTTGCTCCGCAAACCAGCTCTGCTCCACTAACCAGGGAAACACCTCATTTGCAAATTCAGCTGGGGTCTGGGTGCCCCACAGAGACCCACGTGCACAGCCCTGGCCGGGATCAGGAAACCTCACCCAAGCCCTGAAAGAGAAATGTGGAGGTGGAGGAAACTGCGTGGCACCTGGCTGCACTGAATCACAGAATGGTTTGGGTTAGAAAGGACCTGAAGATCATCCAGTTCCAACCCCCTGCCATGGGCAGGGACACCTCACACTAGAACACGTCACCCAAGGCTCTGTCCAGCCTGGCCTTCAACACTGCCAGGGATGGAGCATTCACCACTTCTCTGGGCACCCTGTGCCAGTGCCTCAGAACCCTCATGGCAAAGAACTTCTTCCTTATCTCCAACCTGAACTTCCCTTGTTTCAGTCTGAACCCATCACCCCTTGTCCTATCGCTACAGTCCCTGATGAAGAGTCCCTCTCCAGCATCCTTGTAGCCCCCTTCAGACACTGGAAGCTGCTCTGAGGTCTCCAATCCAGGCTGAACAGCCCCAGTGTTCTCAGCCTGTCTCCATACAGGAGGTGCTCCAGCCCCTGAGTATCCTCATGGCCTCCTCTGGACTTGCTCCAACAGTTCCATGTCCTTCTGATGTTGAGGACACCAGAACTGCACCCAGTGCTGCAAGTGGGGTCTTATGAAAGCAGAGTAGAGGGGCAGGATCATCTCCTTTGAAGCTGACCAAGCCTTTACTGGGCCCATGCTTCAAGCTCAAACTCAGCACTGAAGCTATGAAGGCCTAGTAAGCCTAATTTTAATTGCTGTACCCATCTCTGCTACCTTTCTTACTTGATCCATGAATGGAGCTGCCATACTCTTCATCTCCTGACTTTAGAACAAGCCATTTCACCTCATCATGCAAGAAAACCTTGAACGATTCACTCTAGCACCAGTTTGCTTTATGATCCAGCCGTTTCCTTATCTCCTTTCCCTTTAAGCGTGTTCATGTGCCTGTGTCCACCTCTCCCCAGCACAGACCACATTCCTATTGCTGGACTCTACCCCTGCTGCCTCTCTCCTCTTGGGAAGAGTCCTTTTTTTGCCTTGCATTCACACTATGAAGCCAATGGCTCAATGAAGCCCTTCAGCAACGTACAAGAAGAAAGGCTGGAGCATTCAGTGCAGTGATTTGCTGTGTGATGGTCTAGAATAGAAAGCCCTGACATCAGAGCCAGGGGGTTGAGCTTTGTACCATAGCCTTGGTAAGGAGGTGGGAGATGCATGCTTAGACCAGCAAGCTTTCAAAGGGCTTCCTTTACCTGGAGCATCTTCTACCATAGCAATTGGTCCCCAGCTGCTCTGCTCACCTCTTCTTCTTGCAGCATGCTGTAATTAATGCTGTCCCCACCCAGCCATTTCAGTAGTATCGGGATGACTCCTGATCCCGTGGTGAGTTGTGTCCCCTGTGACTCTTAGGTCCTCTCTTTTCCTTCCTAGCAGCACACAGGTCCTCTCCAGGAAACAATGGAACTGATAAGGTTAAATTGCGGTGGGGAGAAAACCAGAAAGCTCAAGGCCCTTGCTCACATCTCATGGGGATGAAGGGAGTGTACAGGACATTGGAGGAACAGGAGAGCTGAAGGAACATGTAATGGGTGATGGGTTCAAACTGAAACAGGTGAAGTTCAGGTTAGATATAAGGAAGAAGTTCTTTACTGTGAGAGTGTTGAGGCGCTGGAACAGGCTGCCCAAAGAAGTGGTAAATGCTCCATCAATCCCAGGTTGGATGGGGCTTGGAACAACCTGCTCTACCGTGAGGCATCCCTGCCCATGGCAGGGGGTTGGAACTGAATGATCTTAAGGTCCTTTCCAACCCAAACCATTCCACGTCTCTATGATTCTATGCTTTCCTGATACCCAGATATTAAACCTCAGGTGCTGCACCTCAAAGCTGAGATAAATCCTGTGTCATTGCTCATATATAGGCTACAAAAAGCCAGACTGACTCTTACGGGCACAACCTTGGTCTGAACGCAGGGTCCTGTGAGTGCATCTGAATCACCACAAAGCTGGAACTTCCCAGTTTCTCAGTGTTTGATTTGTAAAACAGAGAATGAAATGGTCCCAGCAGCCTGTTCCAGTGATATTAGACCACAGGAACACACCGCTCGCAGCCAGTTCCTGCTGGGAATACCTGGCAATGGCAAATAACACTGAGCCATAGAAGAGCAAACGGAAGCGGGGGGGGTGCAGGCACTGATTTGTTTTCCTTGTAGAGGACTCTGAATGCGCTCTGACAAGTCAGGAGCTGGGATTTCTTCTGACAGATGCATTTGCCAGGGAATGCTGATTATGCAGAATTAAACCCATCTGTGGCATGCGGTTTGTCAAACCTGCTCCTGTCTTGCTGGCTCACCAGCCGTTTCCTCTACTCCCAGGCTTCCTTGACAGCCAAGGTCCCTCCCGCAATGCCCTGCAGCTCATTTCCTAGAGGACTTCAGCTATTTCTATGGGACCTATGGAACCTGGGCCCCTTCAACACAGCTTCCTGGTGTCTTGCACTCTGAAACTCATCCTACCAAGCAGCCCAGGCTGCCCCTTGCACCACAGCCCTTGTATCTTTAAGCTTCCCAATCCTGTATGTCTAATCCCATTTAGGCTCTGGTAAACAGCTAGGGAAGTTGGTTCTCTATGTGCTTAGGTCTTGGATGGGGCTTTGCATGCAGAGGGGTTATACATGAAGAGGGGGTGTTATGCATGCAGGGGGCTTGCATGTAGGAGATCCGTGCATAAAGGGAGTCCTGCACACATGGGTTTGTACATGCAGGACATGTGCATTCAGGGTGGTTGGGAACGTATGATGGGGTGGTGCTCAGGGGATCTGTGAGTGAAGATGCACAGACGAGGAGAAGAACCATGAATGCAGCAGGTCCTTGCAGGGGAAGCGAATTAGGGATGCACTTGAAAATGGCTATGCATGAAAGGGGTCCAGCATGCAGGGAGCACTCCTACCCCTGTCACTTCCCTCAGTGAAAGAGAGAGGACCTGAAAGAGCACAAGTGTGATGGGGAAGGGCTGAGGGACCTGGGGGGGTTCAGTGTGGAGAAGAGAAGGCTCAGGGGGGACCTGATCGCTCCCTACAAGTGCCTGAGAGGAGGATGGAGCCAGGAGGGGCTGGGCTCTGCTCCCAAGGAACAAGGGATGGGACAAGAGGAACCGGCCTCAAGCTGCACCAGGGCAGGTTTGAATGGAGCTGAGGAACAATTCCTGCCCCAGAGGGTGCTCAGGCATTGGAACAGGCTGCCCAGGGCAGGGCTGCAGGCACCGTCCCTGCAAGTGTTCACCCACTGTGGAGATGAGGCCTCAGTGCCATGGGGTAGTGGTGGCCTTGGCAGTGCTGGGGAACGGTTGCACTGGATGAGCTTAAAGATAATTTTCCAACCTGTTTTTTTCTATTATTCCACAAAATGGGGATGGAAAAAGTCTTCGGGGCGAGACGACAGGAGAGCTGGTTCTGCTCCATCGAGGCTCTAACCCCCCTCTTGGCGGCCTAGCCGCTGCCACGCCGAGCCGCCACGGGCGGTCACTCCCCTTCCCTGCCCCGGTTCTCCGGAGAGGGGAAACGAAACCAGGAATGGCCGGGGTAGGCGGTGGGGGGAGGCGGTGCAGGCTGCGGGTCGGCCCGCGGGGCGGGGCCGCCGTCATTTCCCCGCCCTCTGCTGCCAGCCCTGCGCGCCGTTCGCTGCCTTGCGCATCTCGCTGGCACCACCGCCGCACGATGAAGGCGCTTCTGCTCGCTGTGCTGGCTGCGGTGCTGTGCGTGGAGAGAGGTAAGGGGGAGAGGGATGCTCACGCTACCTACCCACCACCATCGCTTCTTCCGGAGGTGCCCCAATCCTTCCCCAACTCTCGGTTCGGGAGCAGATGGGGCTGTGTTTGTGTGCTGCGTCTTGCAGGGTGGGTTCTGGAAGTTGAGGGTTGCAAAGGAGCTGCGGGGGATAGAGCTGAGCCGTGCTGGGGTTTAGCGCTTGGTTGGGGGGTGTCTTTCCAAGACCTGCCTCGCAGCAGTGTCCCTTCTGAAGCACGAACTTCAGGGCTCCTGTGCCTATGTTAAGTGCGCATCTCCAGCTGTGCATGGAGGTATTTTGGAGCTTTTCCCGGTTGAGGCTCGAACAAAGACCAGGGCCGGCTCCGCTCCCCCTTTTCGGTGCAGCGAGCCGGGATAACGGCGCCGGAACGGGCAGAGATGTAGCCAAGGGGAAGGAGGGTGGAGGGGAGATGGAGCCCAGCCCCGGCAATGGCTGATGGAGCAAAGTCTGGGCAGAGCCAGTCGTGATTCTGGCTCCTGCTGCCCCCCCCCCCCCCCCATCATCCTTCGGGGCAGGCAGTGGTGGCCAACATGTGGGGCGGTGACCCCCAAGGGACCATGCCCCGTGGAGCAGCATCTTGGGGCTGCCAACCACGCTGGGGAGAACGTGCTTCCTTTGCTGGGTGTTAAACCGCAAGTTATCCGAGTTGCAGGGTCTGCAATCCCCGCCTTCCCATCGACTCCATTTCTGACTATCCAAACTCCGTGGGGCGGTCCAAACCCCCATATTGTTTCCATATGTCGATGTTTGGAGAAGCCAAACAAAGAGCAAACGGGAGAGTTTTGGGCCCTGCTCTAACACGGGTCCCCCTTGTCTCCTGAGGATACCGGTGAGAAGAAACTAGTTGGTTGCTGCCTTTCCCATGCCCTCTTCCCTTTGGGATCCGGGAAGCAACTGGCAATCCAAGCGTTGGGTCTGGGTTTGAGGCCAGCTGGCATGTGCTCAGTTCCAGCTGGGAGGATGGGCTGTCCAGGCCAAGGCTGTTAAGAGGTTTCATTTCCCCCCCTTCCAAAAGCCCCTTTCAGCTTGAAAGTAAGTTCTTAGCCAGGGAAAAGGGTTGGTTCCAGGTAGCTTTAACCCCAAACGCTTCCAGCACATCCAAAGCTATTGCAGACGATCTTTACCCCCTGCTCCAAGTGTCCTAAAGATCTTGCATATATATAAGGATCGTTTCTAAGAGCTATGGAAAAAGAAAGAGTGCTCGGCACAGGGACTGAATGGAAGAGCTGCTGAAGCAACAGCGTTTTTCACTGCTGCTCAGCGTCGGAGCGGGCTTTTAAAGGCTTTTCTTTCCCTTTTCTCCTTGCTCTATGCGAGAATGGATCCAGCCTCTTATCTAAGGAATTCCCCCAACTGATCCCCTCTGCTTTGGGAGCTCTTTGTTCCTCGGAGGAGCCGAGCAGCAAAGGGATAAACACATGGATTCTTGTGCACTTGGTGAATATGAGGCTTCCCTTTTGCATTGTTCAGTCTCGGGCCTTTATTTCCCCCCTTTTCTTTTCCTCCTTATAGCCTTGAGCTCCAACTCTTTGCTCTGTCTCCAGCTGGGGCACAATCCTGCCACCCCTCTTGTGCCTTTTGTCCAGAGCACTCAGCCTGTTTGCTCTCTTTAACTCTGCGGTGGGTTATGCAGTGATGTGCTTTGCTGGGGCAGAATGTGGCACCGGTTCTGACTTATTCCCTCTTAAACTATGCTGAAGGACTTGCTTCTCCTGGGAAGATTTTGTCTATATTAAGGGGTAATGTGCAGGTGTGACAAAGGAAAACATGGGGATAGGTAGGAGATGCTGTGGTAGGAGCATAGATTTAGTCACGTGGCAGTGAATTTCATGCCTAAAGGTGCCTTTATGTGCATGTACAAGTATTTCTGATGCGTTTGTATCTGGAATCTCTAAGCCCCAATGAATAGCACTGCATGCATATGGGGACATATGCCCTGCCATAATGGCCACAGGAAGCCTGTAATCCACTTCGTTCCTGGTTGCAGGTGGGGTTCCTGTGCAATGGGATGAGTCAATTTGCCTCCTCAGTTTGCCCTCAGGATGGTTGCAAGGAGAAGGGTTTGGGATAGGTCAGCCCAGAGACTGGAGAGCAGAAAGGTGCTGGGGACAATGGAGCAGCAGGGAGCTGGGCTTCACTCTGAGGTTCCAGGCTGAGTTTTGGCCAACCCATGGACAATGACACCCGGGGACAATGACAGGCTGTACACTTAATGCCTGGCTCTGTCCTCCTCCTCCTGTCATAGATCCAGAGGCAGGGTTCATTGATGCATCTCTCCTGGGGCTTTTGACTCAACTGGTGGCCCTGTAATCCTGGTGCTGTGTGTAGGTTGTGGCTGCTGCATTGGCACACTGATGATCATTGGAATATGTATGGGACAGCCCAGGAAATTCTTGCTCAGGGGGTTGTGGTGTTGGCTTTGTCTCCAAAGCAGAGTGGTTTGGTTGTCCTGATGTGATGTTCAGGATCTCCCACTAACCTATTTTAATCTGTTTCCTTAGGATTATGTTTTAGTCTTCTTTCCCTGCCTTGACCATGGCTGCCCAAAAGTCATTCCTCCAAAAACTATTGATATTTTTTCCCAGCTTCCCAATAAAAAGCTTTATTTTCCCGATAGAAACAATAATCAGGAGAACCTGAAGAGGTCATTCAGTTCCATTGGTGATGCTGACCAATATTTATCCATTCTTCCAAATACTCCATGACAGGGACTGCTGAGCCTCAGTGAGGTCTCCCAGGGTAATAATCTGTTTGTGGTGGGGCTGGAAGAGGTAGGAAGAGCAGGAATGATGCTGCCTTGCACTTCCCATCTTCGATGAGCCCCCATTCCATTTTGCATCCTGTTAACACAGCAGAGAAAGGCAGTGCCTCATGGGAGGGCTTGTCTGAGTGCTCAAAACAAACCTGATCTGTCTTCATATGTAGGTCAACAACTGCAGTGTGGCTGTGATGTTCTTGTATGTAAAATGCAGACAAGAGCATCTGGCCTCTGCAGAGTGCACATGTCCCTGCTGAGTCACAGGTCCAGGCTCCTTCTGCAACCATTTCCCACCTCTGAATGGGATGTTCCAATCTTTTCTCTTCCTTGGGTAGATCTGAAGGATGAGGGTTGGGAAGCAGCTGGTTCAGTCCATCCTGCTGGCATAGGATAAGCCAGTTCCATGGAGGAAGGCATGGGTTTCTTTGCTATCCCCCTACTCCAACTTAAAAGCTTGGTTGCATATGCTGCCTTCATAGTGTGATAACTCCCTGGGGAGTGGGACAGGGCAGGTCCTTGCAGGTCACGCTGCAGTGCTGCCTTGCTTTAGCTAGCAACTTGTTTCCACCATGTGCACTAGCTCAGGTGTAGCCTGAGCTTTGTACCCGGCTGCCAAAAGCAAGTCATGGGGAGCCCAAACCTGTGGTCATGCCTGGAGCATTTCCCATCAATGCCCGTGGTAGCTGAGCTGAGTAAACCCAGATCTCAGGCTCTAGGTTACAAGCCTGAACTTGCCTCTGCTGTTTAGCTTCAGGTTGGTAGCTGTACCTTGAACCCACGCGTGGTGCAAACAGGAGCGTGCCATAAAGGTTTACCTGTGGTTGTATTGAGGCTTTAGCTGACAGTTGATCCTGCAAGAGCTCAAAATGCATCCGTTGTCATAGAATCATGGAATGGTTTGGGTTGGGAAGGACCTTAAGGTCAGCCAATTCCAACCCCCTGCCATGGGCAAGGACACCTCACACTAGACCATGTCGCCCAAGGCTCTGTTCAACCTGGCCTTGAACACTGCCAGGGATGGAGCATTCATCACTTCTCTGGGCAGCCCATTCCAGTGCCTCAGCACCCTCACAGTAAAGAACTTCTTCCTTATCTCCAACCCGAACTTCCCTGTTTTAACTTTAAACCCATCACCCCTTGCTTACGCTTGAACCCTTCACTTGGCCATTTCTCAGAGGGAAAAAACCTAAGGTAGATCGATACAGCCGAAATAGCAAGTGTGGCTGTGGCCACGTGCCATGTGTCAGAGGTGGGGACCACCATGCCAAGAGCTCCTTCCTTCATCCCCTGACTGCTGTGTGCTCTTCTCTTGCAGCCCACACACTCATCTGCTTTTCCTGCTCGGATGCATCCTCCAACTGGGCCTGCCTGAAGCCTGTCAAGTGCGGGGAGAATGAAAACCACTGTGTGACAACGTACGTCGGAGTAGGAATCGGTGAGTGCTGACAGGACCGGCATCTTCTGCCCCTCTTGGCTGCTCTCCCGGGTCTCCTCGTGAGCTGCGGGGAGGTTTTTCTTCCTTTGGGTGGGAAAAGGGGAAAAGTTCTGTGATCAGATTGAGTGTCGGGCCATCCCAAGGGATTTAGGAGGGATGTGCTGCCAGACGGAGTCATGTTGAAGCCCACATGCCTGCACCGACGCAGGGAATCCAAAGGGAATTCCGGAATGGGGGCAGGGAGCTTGCTGATGAATAAGTGAAAGTGTGGAGGATGCTGCAGGCTTCCTCTGGAGGAAGCTCCAGGGTTGCCCTTCCTGCTTTTTGCCCTGTGTTGGGGTTTAGTTCATCCCTCAATCCCGCCTTTGCTTCTTCGCTCCCTGTGGATGAGGTGGGGTTGCCAGGAAGGGAGGTTTGCAGGTCTCCTCCCTAAGAGACAGGAAAGATCTGGTGGGGTCTGTGCTTCCTGAATGCTGCTCCTAAGGAAGCACTGTGGCAGAGCCCCGAGCCCAGCTTGCAAGAGGGAGGGATGCTGCGCGTCTGAGTTGCACAGCCCTTGATGTGGGTGGCTTGTGCGTGCACAAATGGAGGCAGGGAGCTTTTATAAGCCTGTCGTCTTAGCGCAGTGCTAATGGTTTCCTATTTCTTGCTGCTAAGTGTAGGCTGTGCCTCTCGCAGCCAACCACTGAAACACAGACTTTACTCTTAAGTGCCTCCCTGGTGCTCTACGCCCCGTGTCTCGCTTGAGGAGTCCCAGGGTGAAGCTTGAGTGAGATACTTGAGATTCTTCACTGGAGCTGTTGTGGCCAAACTGTGGCTGATGGCCTGCAAGCGGTGTCCCTGGGATGCTGCGTGGTTTCTAGTGTCTATACGGGAGGTTATCACGGGTGTTGAGCTGGCGGAGGTTACTTTCATAGCCTGATGCTTAGAAGCACTTCATCCTCTCCGTGCTCCTGTGATGCTTTGGCTATTTCCGTGCTGTTACTTCCTTTGCAGAGTAGGCGAAACGTTCTAAACCCAATCTCCTTTTGCTTTTCTTTCTCCTCCTCTTACCTCCCCCTAAATACAGGCGGCAAGTCTGGCCAGTCCATCTCGAAAGGATGCTCTCCCATTTGCCCCAGCGCCGGGATTAACCTCGGCATAGCGGCTGCCTCCGTGTACTGCTGCGACTCCTTCCTCTGCAACATCAGTGGTTCCAGCAGCGTCAAAGCCAGCTACACAGTCCTGGCCTTGGGAGTCCTCGTTAGCTTCATCTATATCCTCAGGGCTCGCGAGTGATGGGGCTGGCCAAGGAAGAGCTGTCTTCCATAGGCTGTTGCAGGTCTCATTAGCCAATATCTTCTCTATTGCTGTCTGCAAGGAGATCCTCTACTTCTCAACAGGCTTCCAAGGTGGTTGTTTCCCAGACTTTATGCTCTTCCAGCATTGGAGACCTGGGCGGTTTGGCCAAGCTGTTCTCTTCCTTCTGTGGACATACCCCACTGCACTCTCACACCTCCTTGGCAAAGGTGGATCGTTTTGGAAGGGTTTCTGCTTTTATACCTAATACTCCCCCTCACCCTGGTTTCTAAGGTTGGTTAAATCAAAGCTGGGACTCGCTGAGAACCGATTGAACCCCAAACACCACCCGGTCAAAGTGTTCAGACCTTCCTGCCTCTCACCTCTATGGAGGTGCCTGGCACCGGCGTGCTCCAGCACATGGATGGCCCGGGGATTGGGAATGCATGACCCAAAGGGAGACACATTCCCGGCCCCTTGCAGCTGCAGTCTCTTTTTTTATGAAATCCTATTGTTTCTTCTGATCCTGGGCTGACTTTTCTGGAAAATGACATGTCCTTTTGTCCTTCCGAGCTCTGTAAGTGCCAGACCTGAATAAACATGCTCCTGTTGTTACCTGAGCTGGGACGTGTGCTGTGTGTGTTTCCTTGCTCCGGACACAGAGATTAGAGAAGCTCTTATGGAAAACCCAAATGTTACGCCCGGCACGAGGGCTTCTTACCCTCTCAAGTGGCTTCATCTCAGCATTCCTTCCAGTTCACCTCTGAGCAGCAAGTCCATCTCGTTCTGATGCACAGCTTGCCTCACCTCTCTTGAGAATCACCTTTTCCAGGTGTGATTCAGTGGAAAATGCCAGTTCTCCCATCACTCCTAAAGGAGCAAGTGTGCGAAGAACAGGACCTCTAAAAAGTAGTCTGCATGATACAGACTTGGTGCCTCAGTTTCCCCACTTTGGACTCATGATGGTGTCAATGACATCGATACCTAAATGATCCAGGGCAACAGGTCTGCAAAACATAGTGAAGTCAGTGGGAAAGATGCTTCGGTTCAACCTGCAATCCCTGGCTGATGGTGCAACATGGACTGCAGAGGGTGACTTCACCACCAACCCTGCCACTCCTGCTGTCCTTCAGCTCCCAGCATCTTCCCAGGTCTTCCAGCAACGTTGCTCCTCAAAGTTCTCAGCCATCCCATGGGAGGTGTGTCCTGCCACTTCTGCTGGTTGCCTGCCTGCTTTGCCTACCTGTGGACCTGCTCAACCAAGCCAAAACTGAGCCTTAAACTGTCAGGTGAAAGCTTGCTGTCACTTCCACTGATGGATCAGAGGCGCACTGGGCTTCTTGCTTCATCTAACAGCAAAAATGAGGTGTAACATTGGCACTCTTTAGTCATGCCCTCCTTGTATGTGGTTCTGTTTTCTGTCAAACAAGAAACAAAAGCTGCACACACTGATAAATTACACCTTTAAACCCACTTAAGTGAGTGATGAACAGCTTCTTTTGGAAAATGGGGTGCAGATGTATGGAAATACTAGCACCAGAAGTGGTTACATGCCTTTTCCTCCTCCTTCTCCCCATCTTTTAATTAAAATGACACATGCTAATGACAGCCTTTACAACAGGAGGGACTGGTCCCATCGTGACATGACCCACAATTAGGTGATGAGCTTGGTAAGAATGCATCGCTTGTCTCCTTGGTCCTTGGATGTGCCTTCCTCTGGTTAATACATCCTCCCTTGCCTGCTGAGACCACAGGGCTTGAGGTGTGCCACCAACCTCTGCTATGCACATAGAGAACAGGGAAAACTGGGGAATACACGGATAGAAATGCAGTAAATATTCCCTTGTTTTCCTCTGCCTGAGCCATTCTCCCAAGAGGGTTACAAGTCTCATTTGCAGGGTTATTTTGTTCCTTGCCATTAGCTGTGAGTAGATGCTGCAGTGAGACTAAGGCGGACCTGAAGTACTCTACCTTGCACGTAATGAGGCTGTAACTCTTCTAAGTCACCTGGTAAAAGGTATCTTGGTTTTGAACTCACACCACCTCTGCTGTGAGCAATTTAAAAGCCATCAGCATAGCCATGTCCTAATGCTTCAGCATAGCTAGGTGCTAATGCTTGTTCATGCCTTTATGAGGCTCTTCAGGATGCCACACTGGACAACCCTATGGGCTAAAGCAACACGCAGGGTTATGAGAGACCTGATTGTCTCCTCTAATGGCCATCTCCTTCCTATCTCAGCATTAGAGATTTGCTCATGCCAAGGGCTCGGTTATACAAGGGAGCAAGGGCTGGTGGGAGGAGCATTCAGCAAGCTACTTGCCCTATACAAATAACAAGTTATATTCATGCTATTGCCAGGGGACAGATCTGAAGGTCAGTTCACACGTGTTTTTAAGCCTATAGTTGATGAATAGATTGTTTTTCTTCCCTCTTCACTCTCTTTCTTCCTCATGTGCTATATTCCTATGCCCTTTGTAGATAGAAGAGGAGATATTTCAAACACGTGGCAAGGATCTCTTTGACAAATACATGTACATTTGAGAGAGCAGAAGGGTGTGACAGCTCATCAAATGCAAGAGAAGTTACTCAGCAATTGAATCCAAAGCATCCTATGATCATTTCTGCCAACTATCACATTTCTGGTCCTGCTGTAGAGGATGTTTCTTTGCCCTCGAATCCCCAGCACCAGAAAACATGTGAGAACCTGTAAAGCCCAGGAGTAAAAGGCCTGAAAATGAAGCTGTAGTAATTAAAACCATTAATAATAATTATAAGGAAATAAATAGTAAGACCCCAGCATTTATAGAGTACTGAAAATGGTGGCTTATCAAATGAAATGCCTGCTTTGGAACTTGAGGACTATGGTGGGACAGCCCTTAAGTGCTTTGAATGTGTTTACTTGGTCTGTGGAATTCGAGATGGAAATCTCAGCAGAGAACTTAGATCTTCATCTTTCCTGACAAGACGAGAGGTTGTAAAGGGAGGCAGCTTTGCTCCAAACAGGCATAAAATACCCTGGAACAGTTTTCATTGCGAAATAAGACCTTAAGTCAAATATCTGCCTATTTTGGAGCTAATGAGAATATGGTTTCTATGCTTCTGTCCTGGAAATGGCTGTATTTCAACGGCGACAGCTGCTGCTGTCTACCACGACGCCAGCATTACAAGGGCTCTCGTTGTCTATTGCCTGTACATGCTCAAAGCTCACTGCAGCATCAGCCCTTTCCATCCATGTCCATTGGGTTTGCCCAAAAGGAGGGCTTAAAAATGAAACGAGGCTCTTCCAACTGTTTTTCTCCTTTTGGGTAACACAAACCTGATGCGACTTCCTTGCACAAACAGCCAGAACAAATAAGGCGGAGTTGCTTAATCATTACTCAAAGGATCCGCATCGTTATTCAAAGAATGTCCTTGCTTGGTGTTAATGTGCCCAAGTTGTTTGAAATGACTTGCCACCCAGGATCCCTGTTTGCCATGAAGGAGGCTGTGGTCCCACCATGCCTTTGGGAAGCCTGGTAGCTCTGGTCCGGGTGGCTGTGCCTTCATGCGGGAATGAGGTATAGTTATCCATGCTCTCCTGTTTATGGGAAAGGCAGGTGTGGTGCACATCTGGATGCTTGGAGGTTTAGGGCCCTATCACAAGCCCCTCACTTCAATCCGTATGCTTCTATAGCCTGGGCTGTGCTTTCATTGCCATGCTGTGGGTCTTGGCTGTTTGGGATGAAGATGGCTCTGCCTGCTTCCTTGATCCTGGAGGAATTATTTCACCCCTGGAAAGCTGCTGTCTGAGGCTATCGACCTGGAATGGGAATAAACACACCCCATCTTGCATTGTGGGAGTGTCGTGGTGCACAAGGAGGCCCAAGCCCTGGGTCGGTCCTGCCATCTACTGGCTTATGGTAGACTTGGTAGAGAAGCTTTGAAGCCCAGATTGCACAAGGAGGAACCCTTAGCATATGAAAGGGAATATGGAGCCGAGGCCAAGCTACCATTGACCAGGTAATTGCATGTGAAGCAGAGAATCAGCAACATCAGGATGAGGTTGAGTGTTTTGTCCGGATTTAATAGTGTAAATTGAGACATGAAAGGCTTAAACAGGTTTCCCAAGTCCAACGTCTTCCGAAGGAACACTTTTTTCCAGCCCAAACCCTACCTTTTCATCACAACTGAAACACTCCATGAAAATATAATAAGGCCAATAAAGTGTTGCAGGAAAACTATTGACACCTTTTATTTCAGCTTTGTTGGATGATCTCATTTCACTGAGATGGCTCCACTGCAACGTCGATTTTACTAATACATGTATGTGAGATTTGTAATCGTGTATTACCTTTGTTGTAACACAATAAGCAGAATAAAGCAGCATTGATTCCTTTAAATATATTAACACCAGTATAAGTGTAGCGTATGTTACATATTGTTTCTTATACTCTAATAAAAATATATGGAATTAATAAAAAAGGTACACTTGAAGCAATGTTTTTGGATGGTTTTAGAGATATTATGGATTTGCTGCGTGAAAACAAAGCACTTGGGTTGGATTCAAAGCCCAAGGCTGGGGGTTGCAGGCCAAAAGGAGGACAGTTATCCTTCCCTATAGGATATAGTGAGGGATAAATCCATACATGCCATCTCAAGGCCATGGGAGTCTCTTCCTGGTGATGGATAAAGAACAGGGATTGTCTTTGCCTTCAAGAGCCGTGCTCATAAATATCATTGCCTTGTCCATGACCTTACGGGGAACGGAGATGGGATTTGTCCTTTGAGCCTCTGCTCTTCCTGTTGGAGAGGGTGGCTATTTTGGGCACATAATGGCCCCTGTGTGGGTGCCCATGGGCAGCTGCTCCTCTTCCTGAGCTCCCTGGGGCTCCCTCTTCCCACTCCTGCCTGCGGACAGATGCACACACAGACACACAGACATGGGGCTGGTTGCTTTGGAGACTCCCCGTCCCGTGCTCCTCAATTTGGGAGCAAGAATTCCTGCTGCTTCGTAAAGATGTGTCATCCTGATCTTTGTTTAAAGCTTTATTATTTCTGGGAGCATGGTTGGATCCCGTGGGAGAAGGAGATGATGTTCCCTGGGGAATGTGAGACATATGCAGAATAACAGCGGTGGGCTCTCAAGAACTTCTTTGTTTGTTTTTATGCCTTGAAACAAAGGCAGAAAGGTTTTTATTCCTTTTCTCTGGATAACCCCAGATGGATTATCTGTTTCATAGAATCATAGAATCATAGAATAGTTAGGGTTGGAAAGGACCTTAAGATCATCCAGTTCCAACCCCCCTGCCATGGGCAGGGACACCCCACACTAAACCATGTCACCCAAGGCCTCATCCAACCTGGCCTTGAACACCGCCAGGGATGGAGCATTCACAACCTCCCTGAGCAACCCATTCCAGTGCCTCACCACCCTCTCAGTAAAGAATTTCTTCCTTAGATCCAATCTAAACTTCCCCTGTTTCAGTTTGAACCCGTTACCCCTTGTCCTGTCACTGCAGTCCCTGATGAAGAGTCCCTCCCCAGCATCGTTGTAGGCCCCCTTCAGACACTGGAAGCTGCTCTGAGGTCTCCACGCAGCTTCTCTTCTCCAGGCTGAACAGCCCCAACTTTCTCAGCCTATCTTCATACAGGAGGTGCTCCAGTCCCCTGCTCATCCTCGTGGCCTCCTCTGGACTTGTTCCAACAGTTCCATGTCCTTTTCATGTTGAGGACACCAGAACTGCACACAATGCTGTGAGTGAGGTCTCACGAGAGCAGGGAGTGTAGTTTCCTGGGAAAGGGTCTTCTCCACTGCTCTCCTTCCTTGTAATCTGTATATTGCAATGTGTAAGTGGTTTTGGGGATGGGAGGGCACCAGTGGTGACAGGGAGTATTTTGGGGACTGAAGAGCATCGCACAGACGGTGATCAAAGAAGAAACCTGCTCCTAAGAGGTTACACCTCCCTCTTGCTTGGCATTCCTCTCCTTTCTCCTCCCTGCTCCTGCTATTCCATGGGGACCTGTCTGTCCCTAGGCAGGCCCAGGATGGGCTCTCCCACATTTCAGGTTCAGAAAGTTAAGGGAAATGGTGCCATTTCTCCCGATCTAAGAGGGGACACCACTGATGCTATGACACAGAGGTAATAGAGCTGCTTCCCTGGTTAAGGTCCATATTACCCTTGTTAAGGTCCATACGTAAGGTCCATGTTAAGGTCCATTTTCATATGGACCTTGCTAAGGTCCATAACTTCCCTTGTTAAGGTCCATATCGTGTTCAGAGATGTCGTACTGCCTGAAGGTCTTTCTGGGAGCTAAACAACAAAGGCTGTTGCCAGTTCTATTTCACTTGGCTCTGTGGACATTCCTCACTGTCATCCCAAGGCCGTGCTGATTCATCTCAGGGTACGGGACACCATGTGCTAGCAAACGGGTCTGAAGAGGGGGAATTCCTGAGTCCGCATCCCTGCCTTTTACTGTCCTTCTGGACATGCCTCCACTCTATGGAGCCACGACTCCATGGCAAACACAGGTTCTGGAGGAAGAAATAGGTTGGTGAGTCTCCAGAAAACGGCTTTATTTGCTAGTTCTGGCGTGGAGGAGGCAAGGGAAGTGTGTAGGGAGATGGTTTGCAAGTGAAAATGAGTGGTGCTAAAGGAAGGAAATAAATGACTGAAGCAAGAGCTCCACCTTCCTGCCAGTTCTAACCCTCTCCATTTCCTCCTGGTTCCTTTCTTTCCCAGTTCATGGGCATTGAGGTCCACATGAGAGGCTATGGGGAGCAAGGGGAAAGATGCCACCTCCAGGCTGCAATGCTGACCTGAGCAGCAGCAGAGATGGGAGGATGGTGGAATGATGGGAGGTGCTTTGCGTGGCTTATCCAATCTTCCTGCTCATCATTTCCCAAGGAAAAGGGATTTAAGCCGATGTACAATGTACCTTGGTCTCCCTGGGACTGGTGATCTGGCGCTTCCTGTGACACTTGGCATCCTCGACAATCCTTCTTGTCCTTTGTGTAGGAGTTAAACTGGCAACACACAGCATCAAACCCATAGGGGAAGAGGTGTGAGTAGCTGCCTTGCTCTCCTTCTCCATGCCAACATGAAACACAACAACTGGTGTATTGTATTTCACCCAGAATCTTTTCATGCCCTCATGACCAGGTGCTCCTGGCTCTGATTCTGTATTCTCATGGCTAAAATAGCAGGGATTCAGTCACCCGTTCTCACACAGGAGACTGAGTTTTGCATCATGACCCCTTGCTGAGCTCAGACCAGTTAAACCTGTTGGTTCCAGGAACAGCACCCGTTTAATATCATGGTCCAACTATTAAAGATGGCAAAGACCCAAATATGAGCACTGAATAGATATGGGGTGGTGGTACCTTGTATATGAGGTTATTGTGGGATTGCATATGAGGTTACTGTGGGAGACAGTGTTAAAAGCCTTTGCAGGGCGCAGGTTCTTTGTAAGGGTGAGGTGTAGCTGCTCAAGTTGGGATTCAACTCATAGTTTGGTAAAGGCAATTTAGATTCTGATTGTTTCTCCCTGTTTTACTTCCACATGGAAGCCTCTCATCCTAAAGCTGGTTGGAAACAAATGACCTCGAAGTTTGGAAACAGCAAAAATTAAACCCTACCAAAATAAATCCTGACAATTCTTCCATTCCATCCTCGGGAATTGGGCTGGGACGAGGCGTTTGCATTTTCTTCTCTTGTCGGAAGGTGGCAGCGGCAGGCCCCAGATATCCCAGTGCAATCCCCAAAGGATGTCCTGGGATGGGTCTGTTGACCTGTCAAGACAACAAGCTCCTTACACTAAGGGACATGATGCAGAAAGAAGTTCATCCGGAGCCTGGAGATGAGGAAGAGGTGCTTTAGCTCAGCATGCTCTTCACTTCATTCCAAGCATGGAGACGCCACAGCCGTGCTGGTTTCCTGTTGCAGTTTTTGAACACTCACATGGAGGAATCTTTTTCATTGTGTGTGACCAGAATTTCCCTTCCTGCAACTTGTGGTCAATGGGAATCTTCAGGGAGAGTCCAGCTCAGCCTCCTCTTCAATCCCTTTGTATGTCAGATGCTGTTAGACTGCCTGAGCCCATTCTCAGCCTGCTTTCCAGACAGAACCATCAAAACTCGTAAGTCATAGAATCATAGAATGGTTTGGGTTAGAAACCCTTGTAATGGGCAGGGACGGCTCACACTAAACCATGTTGCCCAAGGCTCTGTCCAACCTGACCTTGAACACTGCCAGGGATGGGGCAGCCACAGCTTCTGTGGGCAACCCATTCCAGCGCCTCAGCACCCTCACAGGGAAGAACTTCCTCCTTATCTCCAACCTGAACTTCCCCTGTTTCAGTCTGAACCCATCACCCCTTGTCCTATCACTGCAGTCCCTGATGAAGAGTCCCTCTCCAGCATCCTTGTAGCCCCCTTCAGACACTGGAAGCTGCTCTGAGGTCTCCACGCAGCTTCTCTTCTCCAGGCTGAACAGCCCCAGTGTTCTCAGCCTGTCTCCATACAGGAGGTGCTCCAGCCCCTGAGCATCCTCGTGGCCTCCTCTGGGCTTGCTCCAACAGCTCTGTGTGCTTATGTTGAGGACACCAGAACTGCACAAATCCTTCTATTACCTGTGGTCAAGTCACTGTCCAAACCACATGAAAACTTGGGATCACAGAGGTATGGTGGAGTAGCTCAAATAAGTGAGTGCTGCCATGGCTGGTTACAGTCTGTTTAGGAAGTGCAAGCAGGAAAGGTAAGGAAGGAGAATTGCTTTATATGTGGGACATCAGCTGAAGTGATGAAACTCTGCCTAGGGATGAGTGAGAGCTTATGGATCAGGATGAGCAGGCAGGTCAGCATAGGTGATGTTGTACTGTGTGTCTGATACTGACCACCTAATCAGGAAGAAATAGATGAAGTCCTTCTTCAGACGGCAGGAACAAGCCTCATATTCACAAGTCCTGGTCGCCATGGAAGGCTTTGACCATCCCAGTATCTGCTGGAGGAGGAACACAGCAGAGCAGTAGCAATATAGGTGGTTTCTGAAGCCACAGCTTCCTGACACAGGTCACTGAGGAACCAACACAAAGAGGTACTCTCATGGACATCACACATGCAAACAATGAAGAACTTGTTAGAGATATGAAGGCTGGGGACAGCCTTGGCTGCAGTGACCATGAGGTGGTGGAGTCCAAGATGCTGAGAGTGAGGAACAAGATAAAACACAGCGTCATAACCCTGGAGTCAGAATGGGTTTCTCACAATGGGGAAATTAGGCGTCACTGGCCTAATAGCCTTCAACAATGAGCTGGCCAGCTTGGTGTATGATGAGACAGATTTGGATGTTGGTTATCTCTAACTTAAGGCTTTCAACACTGTCTTCCACAATAACCTCATAGATAAGCTGGCAAAGTGTGGGTTAGATAAATGGACAGTGAAATGGACTGAAAACTGGTGGAGCAATTGGTCCAAGAGGCTTGTAATCAGTGGCACAAATTCCAGTTGGAGGCAAGTCATTAGTGGGGTACCACAGGACTACACTGTTCATCACCTTCATTAATGACCTTGGTGATGTGGCAAAGCTCAAGTTTGCAGATGAGATATGGTATAGATGATATATGGATACATATATGATATATAAGTATATATATATGATATCAGGAGTGGCTGGTACACCAGATGAGTGTGCTGCCATTCAGAGTGACATGAAGAGGAAATGAACAGAGAGGAACCTCAGGACATTCAGCAAATGGAAATGCAAAGCCTTGCATCTGGGGAACAATAATCCCGGGCACTAGGACAGGTTGTGAGCTGTGTAGTATAGAAAGCAGCTTTGCAGAGAAGGAATTGAGGCTCCTGGTGGACACCAAGTTGCACATAAGCCAGCAATGTTTCTTGGAGGCAAAGAAGGCCACTGAGCTGCATTAGGCAGAACATTGCCAGCAGGTCAATGGAGACGATCCTTCCATCCCTACTCAGCACTTGTGAGGCCACATCTGGAATCCCGTGTCCAGTTCTGGTCTCCCTAGCACACGAGGTACATGGTTGTACTGGAGACAGTCCAATGAAGGGCCATGGAGATGATGAAGGGGCTGGAGCATCTATCCTATGAGGAGAGGCTGAGAGATGGGGACTTTTCCTTAGGGCAAACAAAAGGCTCAGGGAGGATCTTACCTCTTACCAGCCTATAAATAACTGAAGGGAGGGTACAAAGAGGACGGAGTCAGACTCCAGCAGTGCTCAGTGCCAGGATGAGTAGGCGCAAACTTCAACACAGGAGGTTCCATTTAAATATGAGAAGTGTGGTTGAATGCTGGGAAAACCTGCCCAGAGAAGTCATGGAGTTTCCATCTTTGATGATGTTCAAACCCAACTGAACACAGTCCTGGTTGACCTGCTGTACTGACTCCACTTTGAACAGAGGGGTTGGACTAGACAGTCTCCAGAGGTCCCTGCAAGGCTGGGGGCATTTGTGCTCCTCTCCTTGTGACAAGTGCCCATAAAGTGCTCTTGTGTCCCATGGACCATCCTTTGCCCATTTTCCAGGACCACCACTGCTCACCTGGCTGGGAAACATCACCATAGGGCTGCTTCCCTGACCAGGGAGAAATGCTTTGGGAACCAGAAGCTTTTGGGTTAGAAGCATCTTCCATGTGGAGGCCAAATCTGGAACGTGTCTTGCTGCTGATGGGAATCAGGCTGAACCTATCACATGGGCAGTGGAGATATCTTCAAGACACTCGGGTTCTTTCCTGGTTTGGGCAGACTGAACCTGAGAACATCGAATAGAATCATAGGATCATAGAATGTTTTGGGTTGGAAAGGACCTTAAGATCATCCAGTTCCAACCCCCTGCCATGGGCAGGGATGCCTCACACTAGACCCTGTCACCCAAGACTCTGTCCAACCTGGCCTTGAACACTGCAAAGGAGAACACGCTCGTATCAGTCCAGATATGTGGATATTTCCAGCTTCAATGCCAAGCACCGAAGTATTAGAAGAAGATGAAATGGCCTGGAGGCAAAGCTGCCTCCTTTACTGTTTTACATGTGTTGTCCTTGTTTTCTCCTTCTGGGTCAATGAGAAGTGACTCAGATAGGAAAGTATCCCTTGTTCATTGGATTAAGTCTTGAAGGCAGGTAGGGGATAATTACAGCAGGTGACAGCTATGCTGAGCAAGTGATTTAGGTTCCTTCACCATTAACAATGCCTTGGAAAGCTGGATGGAACAAATAATCTCAAGGCAAGTGATTACTGCCTTAGTCAGTCATGGTTGATGGAAGGGGAAAGATACCAGCTTGGAAGCCAAAAGGAGGAAAGGAAACTAGAAAACATTTGACAGGGAAGACAAATTTCCACTAGTTATAAATATAGGATAAATCCTTTCATATGCATTATGAACAGAGAGGGAGAACACACTTTAACAGTTATTGAGTCCTGTAGGATTCCTCCATGGGACCACTGTGTCCATATGATGGCCACTGGCCAGGCAAGAGATAAATGTGAAGGTCCCATCTGGAAAGAGTTCAGTGCTATACAGAGTCTAAATAACATCCTAGAGATAAGAGATGCCTGCATTGAATTCAAAGGCGGAAAAACCAGGTTGGGAAGGGAAAAAAAAAAGGCAGGTGAATCATTATATACAAAGAACAGGACTCCTTATAAAAAGAAATCATCTTGTTTCCTTCCATCCTGTCCTGGTGACTGTACAAAGCATCAGTAATTGTGAGGCATGGCATAGAACACATGGCTGGGGTACATACAATGAGGTCTGCTGGGAATACAGGAGGAGCATCAGAGTTAAAGAAACCCTTTGTACTTGTGATCTGGTCTGATCTGTGCCCCAGGTCCTGCACTAACCAGCATCCCTCATGTCCTACTCCAGTACCAAGGTGGAAACCAATGTGAGGAGAGCTGCTAAGCTTCCTGTACCCACCTGCAGCTGCAGTCTATAGCAGAGTGACCTACTACTGACTTTGGCAGTCACAACTCCCTGCTCAGCAGGATGCTTTAGCCTATTGCTCCTCATATTGAGGGGACACATGCCCTTTCCCCAAGGACACCTTCTAACAACTCAGTTCCAGGAATCACCCGACCTTTACATGCTCAACAGGCTTGAAAAAGGGCTGAAGTGTCTTGCAAAGCTGTGCCAATATAATGGTTTTAAAGCCAGACAGAGACATGCTGGATCTTGGCCATACATTGTAGGGAATTGTAGTAAAATCAATTAGTAGGAATAAGGCTGCTATGACTAATGAGCTAATGAGCGATGCCTGAGTGGAAACTGCCCTAAAAGAGCTGCAGGGTTGGATTCCTGATGCATTATTCATAGGGATAGGCCACATTCAGGCTTGGCACTGCTTAGATTTTACTTTGCTTTTTCAGGTTTCTCTTTTAATTATTAAAGACATTTCTCCTCAATGGAGGAAATGGAGGAGGGCAAAGATAGGTGTTTAGTTCTCTGTTTTTGGTGCAAAGTGGCTCTCATCTCTGGAGAATTGTGGTTCCTATGAGAGATAGATGGGGGACATGATGCATCAGAGGTGAAGTTCATGGCAGTTTAATCCCCAGCACATTTCATGCCAGCAGGTTTGCCGAATAGACTGACCCATCCTTGCTGCTGGCTTCTTTAAGTGGCTTTCATCATTGCTTGGAGAGGGCTTGGAGCTTTAAGGTCCCTTCCAACCCAAGCCAGTCTGGGATTCTGTGATTGATGCTATTCTGAAGCCACTAGGAGAAAAGCATGAATTGTTTGCACAAATCTCTTTAGCCTTTCTAATGCATAACTTATGTTGTAGTTACGATCGACCTTACAACATGTACCAACTTAATACTTAGAATGGAGCAACTGAGGTTCATTTTCCAAGGCCAGGTAGCAAATAATTGACAGAGCTTAGGATAAACCTCTAAGTACGTGGCTTTCAGGCCAGCACTGTTGCTTGTAGTAACTCATGCACCTCCTATCAGGGTTGCAAAAGAACCGAAGAGCACTGATGAAAAAGGAGCATTAACTATGGTTAAACCATGTGGAATACAATGCTGGCTCTGTTTCTGGAGACACTACTGCCTTGCTCCACAAGCCTAATTAACCTCTCTGCATCTCAGCTTCCTGATATCTGATTTTATAATAAGATATGAGATGAGATAATCATATTTACTCATCGTTCAGGAATGGTTTGGGGTTTAACCTACTTGTAGGTGTGCAGCCAAAACTCAGAACTAGCATATGATACTGTCACGCCAGCACCTGTTTACATCTACCTTTGAATCCAATCACAGCTTTTTGCTCCTACATCAATCTGCACTGGGAAGCTGTGGGATTCCTAGGAGATATATGAAGAGCTGAATAGAATCAAGAAAATGGAGAGTTTAAAATAATTAGGTTAGCTATAAGGAAGAAGTTCTTTACTGTGAGGGTGATGAGGCACTGGAAGAGGGTGCCCAGAGAAGTGATGAATGCTCCATCCCTGGCAGTGTTCAAGGCCAGGTTGGACAGAGCCTTGGGTGACATGGTCTAGTGTGTGGTGTCCTTGCTCATGGCACAGGGTTGGAACTGGATGATCTTAAGGTTCTTTCCAACCCAAACCATTCCATGATTCTGATTGGAGACTATCTGCAGAGTGGATGCAACTGCTGCAGGACTGCACATCAGATGAAGATGCCTCCATCAGAGACTGTCTCAGCTGGCCAGGTAGGGCAGGAGAGGAGATCAGCACAGGTTTCTCAGGCTCAGAGTAAAAAATTTGACTTTGAACTCTAAATTATAACAAACTCCTCTGAAATAAAAAGATTTCTTGTCTTGGTTTTCCTTTGAACAAATACACTGCAAAATGTCTTCTTTTCTCAAAGGCTGTTGAGGGTTGTGGGTTGTTGAAGCAGATTTATACAGCTTGTGTCTGTGTTGTTTTTCTTCTCTGTAATTAATGGAAACCCCCCAACACAATAGGCTGTGATTACCCACTAAAGAACAAAAGGAATTCAACAAAGTGCTGTTTGGATGTTCCCATTAATTGTTGTTACTTCTCTGGTGGCTTGCCAACACTGCAAGGCAATTGCATAGGGTGTGCATAAAAGAGGAAACATTTCAGGCCATGCTTAAAGACTAGGTTAAGATCAACTGAAACTATAAACAAGTGAAGTATGCTGTCACCCCCCCTTCAGAAACATCCCTTCGCACTGAAGGAGGTCATGGGATTTAAGCAGGGTGTTGGCATCTATTCTTCCATCCCAAATCGTACAATGTAATGAAGATCACATTTCAGATGTGCATGTGAAACCAATCATCTTGCACACATTAGTTGAGGCCACTTAATACCAGAAACCAGAAACTACGCCCCTTTCCATGTTTAGGGTTTTCTTTTCTTTCCTTAGGAACAAAGGGGACACCATCAGCATATTTCTCCTTTCTTAATAAGATTATGAAGTTCTCTGCTGAACACAAGAAATTCCAAACCAAGAATAAACCAAAATGCCTTTCTCTAGATGATTTTGGGCTGGAAATAACTGGCAAACATTCATAATCAACATTATGACTGCGTTAGATAAGGAAGAAGTTCTTTACTGTGAAGGTAGTGAGGAGCTGGAACAGGGTTGCCCAAAGAAATGGTGAATGCTCTGTCCCTGGCAGTGTTCAAGACCAGGTTGGACGGGGCTTGGAGCACCCTGGTCTAGTGGAAGGTGTCCCTGTCCACGGCAGGGGGTTGGAACTGGATGATCTTAAGGTCCTTTCCGACCCAAACCAGTCTGGGATTCTATGATTACGGAGGTAAGTGTGGAAACAATGAGTCCAAATTCCTGAAGGGGCAGATAACACAGAAGCGGTTTTGTAAATGAGGCTGAGCTTGATAAAATGGTGAGACCACTGCCACAAGAGTTTTAGGTTTGGAGAGATGATGATGGGGTTATTTATCTTGGAATAGCAGAAGACCTTTTAATGTTTCAAGAATTTGAGTCATACTAACCCTGAATAAAGTTGGTGTAATAGATAGCATAGGTGGTGGGAATATCTCCAAGACCTTCTTTGTTTCAGCTTTCTCTCCTGTGTTTCCTTATTAAAAGTGTGTGTTGGGTGGGTACTTGGCATAACCACAGTTCTTCTAAGTTTTTGCAATTCCACAATCAAACTTGCTCATCACACACTGTAGAAGGATTTACTAACATGGGGCTGGCCTGAGGCACAGGAAAAGTGGGAAGATGCCTGGAGCAGCAAGATCTGGGAATGGGAAAGCCAAGCTATTTGGCAAGAAAATAAGTTGTGGGCTTGCTGTCACACGTGGAGAGGGTTGGCTCAGAACAGAGGGGATTCTCCATGGGCCGTCTTCCCTGAATGGATTGGGATGGCGAACCTGAGGAACTCCCTTGACCCAAACTTTCATGACCTGGCTCTGTTGCTCTTGTGAGACCCCACTTGCAGCACTGTGTGCAGTTCTGGTGTCCTCAACATAAAAAGGACATGGAGCTGTTGGAGCAAGTCCAGAGGAGGCCACAAGGGTGATCAGGGGCTGGAGCACCTCCTGTATGAAGACAGGCTGAGAAAGTTAGGGCTGTTCAGCCTAGGAGAAGAGAAGCTGCGTGGAGACCTCAGAGCAGCTTCCAGTGTCTGAAGGGGGCTACAAGGATGCTGGGGAGGGACTCTTCATTAGGGACTGTAGTGACAGGACAAGGGGTGAGGGGTTCAAACTGAAACAGGGGAAGTTCAGATTGGAGATAAGGAAGAAGTTCTTTACCGTGAGGGTTCTGAGGCACTGGCACAGGGTGCCCAGAGAAGTGATGAATGCTCCATCCCTGGCAGTGTTCAAGGCCAGGTTGGACAGAGCCTTTGGTGGCATGGTCTGGTGTGAGGCATCCCTGGCAGGGGGATTGGAATTGGATGATCTTCAGGTCCTTTCCAACCCTAAATATTCTATGATTCTGTTGTCTTCTAAGTGCTCCCACCACCTCGGTCTGTAAAGGGCAGGGAGAGGAGAGAGGGAGGCAGTGCACTCCAACCCTCAGCCCCCTGAAAACCCATAGCTTGGGCAGAGGTATTACAGTGCCAAAACCCCAACCATGTGTTTGCAGTGAGTAAGGGGTTGCAAATCAGCTCTCCACTTCTCTTCCTCCTGATAACCTCTGGCCCTTCCTGAGGGTAAAAACCCAGAGGAGAAAAGTACACGAGGTTCAGTGTCTTGCTGTTCACAGATTGTTTTCTTCCCTAGGATTCGTGGAAACCACTGATGTAGCTCAAAGAACCGCAAAACCGAAGAAACATCACCAAGCTGAAAGGCAAGGCATAGCCACTGGGATTATTTAACACCCCTGGGTTTACGCATCGTGCCTAACCGCAAATCACCTGGCTTAAACAAATCTCACAAGTTGTCCACTATACAAAACCTCATTTTCTTCTCCAAGGAACATGAAAAGAGATGACGGCATGGCAGGAGGTGGGGCCTGCTTTGTAACCCATTTGATTTGTTTATAGCTCAATCAGACTCGTTCTTCCAGTAGAATTGGATTGGGGGTTAGAATCGGTATATGGCAAGCCACCAGGCCGTGAGCCATTAAAGCCACAGGTGAAGAGTGGTGGCAGCCCAGTGACCAGGAGACAAGGGTCTGTGCAAGATGAAGCTGTTTCTGTCTCTTCTGTTGGTTGCCATTGCTTGCATGGAGTTTGGTAAGTTCCTGCTCTGATTTATCTGTGGACATGCAGCATGATGGATGGGATCGACCTTTTCCCTCTCAAATCCATGCCTCTCACTTTGAGCAGTTTTCAGCAACACAATCTGCCTTTGGAATATCTCCAGCCTGTCAGATGTTAAGGACCATCATGGTCTCATTGGGATTGTTAGTTCAGGCTCTTTAGGAAGCGTTACAAGGCAAAGTGTAATTATACCGTGTAATTTCTTTAATACAAATCTCAGCTCTCACTTTCATGTGTTCTTGCTCCATTTCACTCTCATCTTTCTATAAGAATTATATTACTTGGTAATACAAAACCAAATATAAATATAAGTATAAATAGAAACAGAAAGAGAATTAGAAATAGAAATCCATTTTTGGAAATATTTAAATATATATTTCATAATAAAAATATATAAAATATATATATTTAACTTTTGGTTCCTGTTTCAATACTTAACCCTGAAAGTCACCCAGCCAGTTTAATGCAGTGTGTGTTATACGTTGTAAGTGTGGCTTATTAAGCTTCAGCCGTTTAGAAGTGGGAAAGATGGGCTGGGACACAAAGCTGGTGGCCCAGGTAGTGCGGGGCTGATGTTTCTAGCTCTACGGTTAACACACTATGGTTAACACACTATGGTTTGCATGTAGTCAAAGACATTTTCAGCTTGGAAGACAACCAAGTGCGAAGAATTTTGTGGACTTTCCTCAGGGACTTCCTCTTTGCAGGAGGATTTAAGAGTTTGTCACCACAAGGAGTGACTCCCACCATCCTTCCTCCCTCCTTTCTGTCCCTATCTCCTTGCTGGAGGGGGTAGGCTTGAATCAGACAGTCAGGGTTGGGTAGACAACCACCCCTGATATTGGCAGTGACCTATATGGGATGTGGAGGAAGGGATCAAGCCCTATGAGTTTAGGCTGTCCAGGTATGCCATGCAAATCTTGCCCTTCTGTTTCCATCAGTGGGATTCCGTTGTTTTTTCTCCATCACCATCTCCATGAAGCCAAGCACAGAAGGATGTTTGGGATATTGGTGTTTTCATTCCTTAAAAAACAGGGAATCCCCTCATTGCAGGCAGACCCACATGAGTGGTGATGCCATAACCTCCACTGATGGAAGGTGACTGCATAGTGGAAAGGACATCCTGGCATAGATTCCCCAGCCTTCCATGCTTCCACCAGAATAAATTCTTGCACAAAACCTTCATTTTATACTGATGATCCCAAGCTCAGAGTTGGTGTTACCCTGGTTGGCCAAGGTAACTCCTATGCAGGATCAGTGCAGGAGCTGTTAATGGGGATATTAGAGATATATATATATCAGGTACAAGTAAGAAGTTCTTTACTGTGAGGGTGCTGAGGCACTGGCACAGGTTGCCCAAAGAAGTGGTGAATGCTCCATCCCTGGCAGTGTTCAAGGCCAGGCTGGACAGATCCTTGGGCAACATGGTCTAGTGTGAGGTGTCCCTGTCCATGGCAGGGGGTTGGAACTGGATGATCTTAAGGTCCTTTCCAACCCAAACCATTCTATGATTTTACATTTGCATGCTTTACACAACTCTTCCAGGTCCAGGCACTGTAAAGTGTGATTTTATCTGTGCCTGGTTGGGATGCGGAGCAGTGTTAGGACCTTTTCCTTTGTATTTCTTTCCTTCTTATGTAAGAGCATTTTTCCTCCTCCACCATTGGGCCTGAAAGCTGATTCTGCAGGGGAGGGACAAGCTTTATTTTCTTTCCAAAGAGGAACACAAATCCTGTGGCTTTGATGATGTATATATGAATATATGATGATATATATATGAATATAATAAAATCTGAGCATAATGATGAAGCTTGCTCCTTAAAGCTGTATTTGACAGCTGTCAGACGCAGAATTAATGCAAACAAAACAGCAGCCCACAATGGGCAAACAGAACCAGAAAGTTTGCTTTGAATAGAAGGAAGAGAATTGCTGTGTCTGTTTTGAAAAGGGCTCCTTCTGGCTTACTAGGTAGGGTGAAGTTGCATTGTCTGTTTTCATAAGGTGGCTTGCTTGCCTGAACCTGCTGTTGTGACACCCGGCTTTAGGCGTGCTGAGATAAACTGAATTGTTTCTCCTTTTCAATGGGGTTTAAAGGGATTTCAGCAGGGATGTCACACAGATGGGGTAAGAACTGCTTTCTAGAACAAAGAGGTACCAAAATGCATTGCTGTGCCTGTAAGGAACACACATGCAGGTACCTGGTGGGGTGGTGGAAGAGAGGACCCAGATCAACTGTTGGGTTCTTCAGAAAGAAAAGCAAAGTGCCCTGAAAAGCTTGTCCAGAAATGGCTTGGTGATGTGTTGGCTTGATATGTTTAGCTTGGAGTGATCTGGAAATACTGCATCACAACCAACTTGACTCTATAGTGTCTCTGTCTAAAATCTCTCCATCTCAAAAGACTTTAGGTACTGAAAGACCTGGGCTGTGGTTATTCTGTGTGTTTAGGAGCCAAGTGGCACCTGCAGGCTTGCATGGGTCTTTGCAGCTCAACAAGGAGGTGATGAAGAGCATCTACGCACTGGTGAAGTGCATAGATGAAGGATGAAGCAGGGTGGGTTTGATGACTTGGGTACCAAAGCCTGTTTCTATAGTCTCTGTTGAGAGCAGTACGTACCCCATGCATATTGTGGTCACTGTCATCTTTTGAAAATGACTTCTCACACATTCTTCTCACAAAACCAGAATCTCTGCAAAAAGCAAGGATTGTGCTTAATTTGTTCTCCTGGCTCAGTAAATCTGATGGAGACAGTTCCTTCTCTCTGGGACACTCTCCTATCTGAGAGCTCCCAGTCTTTGGAAAGAGCTGACAGACTGGACAGCATCAAATGAAGTTCTCCCTGCTGTAACTCACATTCAAGTCTAATTTTTCTGTGTACCCAGATCCTTCACCAAGGGGAAGTCATGCTTGACCAACTTCATGAACCCCTATGATGAAGTGTCTGGCCTGGTAGATGAGGGGAGAGCAGTGAATATTGTCTATCTGGACTTCGGGAAGATCTTTGACACTGTCTCCTATAGAATCCTCATAGACAAGCTGTTGAGGTATTGGGCTGGATGAGCAGACAGTGAAGTGGATTGAGAGCTATCTGGATGGCCAAGATCAGTGGGTGGTGATCAGCAGCACAAAGTCCACTTGAAGATTAGTAACTTAACCCAGTATTGACCCAAAAAGTCAATGCTGGGTCCAGTCCTGTTTAACACCATCATTAATAATCCAGATGATGGGGCAGAGCTCACCCCTAGCAGGCTTGTGGGTGACACAAAAGTGGGAGGAGCGGGTGATGCACCAGAGGTGCCATCAAGAGGGATATTGACAGGTTTTAGAACTGAGCTGATAGGAACAGCATGACATTAAACAAGGACAAGCGCAGAGTCCTGCCCATAGGAAAGAACAAACCCATGCATCACTATATGCTGGGGGCCATCCAGCTGGAAGGATTTGGGGGTCCTGGTGGACACCAAGTTGAACATGAACCAGCCATGTGTCTTTGTGGCAAAGAAGGTTACTGGTGTCTGGATTGCATTAGATGAAGCACTGCAGGTGGAGGGAGGTGATTATTCCACTCTACTCAACATTGGTGAGGCCACATGTGGGGTCCTGTGTCCTGTTCTGGGCTTCCCAGTGCAAGAGAGACATGGACAGACTGGAGAGAATTCAGTGAAGGGCCACTTCCTCTGAGGAAAAGCTGAGAGAACTGTAACTGTTCAACCTGGAGAAGAGAAGGCTCAAGGGGGGAATACTTATTAATGACTATAAATATCTGAAGGGAAGGTGCAAAGAGGATACAGCCAGACACTTTTCAGTGGTGCCCAGTGACAGGACCAGAGGCAATGGGCACAGGACACAAACAGAAACATGGGAGGTTCCCTTTGAACATCAGGAAAGACTTTATTACTGTGATGGTGACTGAACAGGAAGGTTGTCCTGGAAGGCTGGGGAGTCTCCATCCTTGGAGAAAGTAAAACCCCATCTAGACACAGTCCTAGGTAACTGGTTTTAGGTGGTTCTGCTTGAACATGAGGATTGGACTAGATGACTTACAGAGGTCCCTTCCAACCTTCATCGTTCTGTGATTCTGTGAGTTTGTGAGTCTATGATCTCTTTCTGATGCTCTTCTAATGCAAAAGCAAGAAGAAAAACAGATGCAAAGTAAGAACAGAGCTGAGGTATACCAGCTACAAGGTCTATTCTGAATCATGGGGACTTTCATGTGTGTGACTCTGTCTTGCTTGACTTGTTGCAATGGGTTTGAACCCACACCTGAGGCTGTGCTTTGACCACCAGTCTACCGAATTTCTCATTCCCATTGGTACAAATACATTTGTCTATTCCATCCTTGTTCTTGGTATAAGAATTTTGGGAAGATACCCTCCCCAGAGGTAGCTGAAGGGACACGGACAGAATATGGCAGTCCACGTAACGCCAGCCTATGTTTTCCCTCCTTGCAGGACAAACCTTGGAATGTTACACTTGCCTTGATCCTACCAGTGTCGATAAGTGTACGACAATCCAGACCTGCAAGAATAACGAAACCATGTGCAAGACTACTATGTATTCCCTGGAGGATGGTAAGGGCAATTAGTTCTTTATCCGTACTTTTAACACGAGTCAGTGTTTCTAAGGTGAAGACTGCCCATGTGGGAAGCAGAACCTGTTCTCCCTTAAATATGTAAGCCTGGAAGAGAACTTCTTTGAGGCATAGAGCAGCCTCCTGCTGCTGTGGAAAGCAGTCTTCATGTGCATGAATACTTACTGAATGCAAGCTCATAGTTAATGCTCAGTGTTGGGCATGGTTAGAAAAAACATGCTGACTTGAGCTTGAGATGTGGAGATAAAGAGTTCAGGCTCTCTGGGCCATTTACATGGTTGTGGGTCAAACAGTGCTCTCCTGACCTGAGAACTGTTTGTGAAAGCTAGTTGGAGTAGAGAGGCCAATAGAGACTTGGTAAAGTGGGGACACCAACTTCTGGTCATCTGATGGCCAAACACCTCTCAGGAAGGCATCATCAGTTGGACTGGTGACCCTACTGATCATAACCTGTCCAGACAAAGAAATGCACTGTGAAGGTGGATGCTTTCTCTTTGCATGGTCCTGCTCTGGCTGTGCATGGGAAAGTCAGGAGATTGTATGTAGAGTCAAAGCAGGGCAGAAAAAGAGCCTAACTGACCTTTTACACGGTAAAGCTGATCTAGACACAGCGGATGCAAAGTGCTGTTCAGCTTGTGGCCACTCAGTGGGAGCTGTTTCTTGCGCTCTTGATAGGAAGTAGACCAATTGTGTTTGAAGTGGAGCTAAGACCATGGTGGTGAAAGCACTTAGTCTTTCACTAGGGACAAGGGGACTTCTCCTCCATTCCTTCCATTCCTAACTCTTCCTCCTTTCTTTCTGTATTGTAGTTTATCCCTTCACGGGAGTCCTGACCGTCACCAAGATGTGCTCTCCCGTCTGCATCCCATCCGATGTGGACGGGATCGGTTTGACGCGCCCCGTCTCCTGCTGTTACACTGACTTGTGCAATGTGGATGGCGCAGCTAGTCTGAGGAGCAGCTTTGTGCCAGTTGTGATGCTAGCAAGTTGTCTCTGCATCCTCTTCTGGACTAGACTGTGAGGAGCTGATGGTGAGGTCTTTCATGATGAAGAACCCAGTGAAGAAGAGAACAAATCCCTTCTAGCCCAGCTTTTTGCTTGGGTGCCTCATCGACAACCATCAACAGCTCCAGGAATCACTTTAGTGAGCATCGTTTTCCCACAACCAAGAGAGAAACAAAACTCAGGAAGTTCTGACCTGAATTTCTTAATCCACTCAAAAGCTCCCACAAAATTAACTATGGAGTTTCTTTGCTGCGCTGATCTGGTTGGTTTTGAACTAAACTGTATGAAGTCTATTTAAAGCAGAATAGTCTTGCACTGAGAGCCTTCCATACCTCCTTAGAGCACTTTGTCCCCCCAGGTGTTAGCCAGTAGAACTGACCAAGCTTCTCAGATGAAACTCGGTTATGTGGCAGGGCCTCTCCACACCAGGCTTTTGGTCTGTCTAGATTCCCTTCTTGCACACAATAAGTTAAGGAGACACTTCTGTGTCCAAAATATGAGGCAGGAGAAGAAACCTCCCACGCCAGTGATCTAATCCAATGAGGCTGAAATCTCTTGTTTTCTGTACCCTGTTGAGCACAATAAAAAGAACGTTGTGTTAAAACTGTGGTGAGCACTGAAGTTATTTATAGTGCACATGTCCTTGGATGAATATTTTACAATTTTATAATTTTATTTTACTATTCCTTTTCTTCTCTTTTCTTCTTTTCTCTTCCCTTTACTTTCTTTTCTTTTTTTTTTCTTTTATTTTCATTTCTTCTCTTTTCTCTTCCCTTTTCTCTTCCCTTTTCTCTTCTCTTCTCTTCTCTTCTCTTCTCTTCTCTTCTCTTCTCTTCTCTTCTCTTCTCTTCTCTTCTCTTCTCTTCTCTTCTCTCTCTTCTCTTCTCTTCTCTTCTCTTCTCTTCCCTTCCCTTCCCTTCCCTTCCCTTCCCTTCCCTTCTTTTCTTTTCTTTTCTTTTCTTTTCTTTTCTTTTCTTTTCTTTTCTTTTCTTTTCTTTTCTTTTCTTTTCTTTTCTTTTCTTTTCTTTTCTTTTCTTTTCTTTTCTTTTCTTTTCTCTTTTCTTTTCTTTTCTTTTCTTTTCTTTTCTTTTCTCTTTTCTTTTCTTTTCTTTTCTTTTCTTTTCTTTTCTTTTCTTTTCTTTTCTTTTCCTTTCTTTTCCTTTCTTTTCTTTTTTCTTTTCCTTTCCTTTCCTTTCCTTTCCTTTCCTTTCCTTTCCTTTCCTTTCCTTTCCTTTCCTTTCCTTCTTTTCTCTTTTCTTTCCTTTTCCTTTTCCTCTTTTATGATTATTTTATTTTATTCTTAATTTTATTTTATTTTATTTAATTTATTTACTTTTTTATTTTATTTATTTATTTTTTTTTATGTTTTATTGCCTCATAACCCTCACAGTAATGAATTTCTTACTTATATTTAATCTCAGTCTCCCCTCTGGCAGGTTAAAGCCATTCCCCTTGGCCTGTCCCTACAGGCCCTTGTCCCAAGCCCCTCTCCAGGTTCCCTGCAGCCCCTTTAGGCTCTGGAGCTGCTCTCAGGTCTCCCCTTCACACAGCAGAGGGGCAGGATCCCCTCCCTGAGCTGCTGCTCACGCTCTGGGGGTGCAGCCCAGCACACGGGGGGGTTCTGGGCTCAAGCACACACTGAAGCTGGGTCATGGGGAGCTTCTCCTCACCCAACACCCCAAGTCCTTCTCCTCAGGGCTGCTCCATCCATTCCCCACCAGCCTCTGTTTGTGCTTGGGGTTGCCTGACCGAGGGGCAGGACCTTGCATTTGGCCTTGTGGAACTTTATGAAGGTTCTCTCTTTTTATCTGCCCATTCCGGCAGTCAGCAGCCTTGGGTTCTGCTGTCCCAGAAGCTGCATCAGGACCACTGTGTATTGTAACCAAAGCAAAACACCACCCATGTGTCTTACTGCATATGGTTAATTTTATTCACATTCCCAGCCTTCACAGCACCCTTTTAGGCTTAATGCCGTCATTTCATCAAGTGTAGCTTCTTTCAAACAAACTCAGTCAAAGCCCTTGCCTCACAGTTTTATTCACACACCTTGTTCTCATAGATAAGCAGTAGTGAGACTGCTCCCTGTACTGTTTTTCTACACTATTTATGCTATATAGCACTATGTCCACTCTGGTAGCAATTTTCCAAGGCAAATATTCCTTCTCTAAATCCAGGTATCGCTCATGAACCCATGAGTACATGAACCCATCTGTAGTCCAGGTACTGAGTACAATACAGAGGACCATTAAGATTCCTGAATGAACCCCATAGGGAAAGGAGGGTGTCAGATATTCTTACCAGTCCTGCATATGACAAGTGACAAGACGTGAAGTAAGCACTTGATGTTCTTGCTCTGCTGTTGCTAAGACTTAACACATACACATGCATTGGTAAAATGCAATGGTGACAGGCCACTTTGTGGCAAATAGGTTTGGTGTGGTCACCTCTCTTCTTTTTGCATCGTTGAATGATGTTTGCTGCATCCAGAAGCCCAGAGCACTTTAGCATAGCTGATAAATTGCTTCTACAATCTGAAGAAACCAAAGTTTCCCTGAAAGCAAAGCTGGAGCCCAGATGTGTGGATAAGCATTTCCTCATCTCTGCCCATAGCCACTTGTGACAAACCATATTTTATCTTCCTCCAAACAAAGATAAAGGGAGCCTCATTTATTTTCCATTGTTGTAAATGGAGGTTTTAGGATGTGGTCAAAATACTTAGCTACTCACTTGTTAAAGACAGAATCATGGAATCATGGAATCATGGAATCATAGAATGGTTTGGGTTGAAAAGGACCTTAAGATCATCTAGTTCCAAACCCCTGCCATGAGCAGGGATGCCTCCCACTAGACCATGTCACCCAAGGCTCTGTCCAGTCTGGCCTTGAACACTGACAGGGATGGAGCATTTACCACTTCTCTGACAAACACATTCCAGTGCCTCAGAACCCTCACAGGAAAGAACTTCCTTGTATCTAACCTGAACTTCCTCTGTTTCAGTTTGAACTCATCACCCCTTATCCTATAGCTAAAGCTATAGCTAAATCCTATAGCTATAGCTAAAATCCCTGATGAAAAGTCCCTCTCCAGCATCCCTGTAGCCCCCTTCAGACACTGGAAGCTGCTCTGAGGTCTCCACGCAGCTTCTCTTCTCCAGGCTGAACAGCCCCAACTTTCTCAGCCTGGCTCCATATGGTAGGTGATGAAATATTAGGATTTCCTATTCATCAGGGACTGCAGTGACAGGACAAGGGGTAACGGGTTCAAACTTAAACAGGGGAAGTTTAGATTGGATCTAAGGAAGAAATTCTTTACTGAGAGGGTGGTGAGGCACTGGAATGGGTTGCCCAGGGAGGTTGTGAATGCTCCATCCTTGGCGGTGTTCAAGGTCAGGTTGGATGAGGCCTTGGGTGCCATGGTTTAGTGTGAGGTGTCCCTGCCCATGGCAGGGGGGTTGGAACTGGATGATCCTAAGGTCCTTTCCAATCCTAACTATTCTATGATTCTTTCCAGAAGCTCGTGTGCGTCAGCACTTCTGCACATGAAACCAACATTATATTCTCACAAAACCCAGACAGAAATACAGCTTTCACAGATTGCACAGCACTGCACTTCCTCAGACATGAGTTACTGGGCTCAGACTACCCCGTCCTTCCCCTGTGTTGGTTGATAAGCAATGCAGTCAAGGCCCAGAACATGACAACATTCTCATGTCAAAGAGCATTTGAAAACAAATACATCAGGAGCGGGATGATTGTGTTATAGTGTAATCTCAGAGAAGAACACTAAAAATACCACTGATGTCATGGACACTGAGAGTGTAAGTCATGGGCAGTGTGGGAAATGGGGGAAATTAGAGAAAACTCCCCCAGTCTTCCAAAGTTATAATTATAATGTAATATAAATATAATACATGAAGGAAATCTTAGGGTAAAATGCAGTTGCTGCTTCCCGGATGGAATGTGGATGCCATGAATGGAATCTACTCTACAATCGTTCCCCAGGCAACACTACAACCTTAGCATAACCTAAGAGGAACTGAATGGAGGGTGGAATGAAAACACTGCGATCAGGCTGTGATATACTTCCTGTAGGAGTGGGAACTTGAAGGCACAATGTACTGATAAACCACATAGCAGCTGCCAAACAATGAACATAAGGGCTCATTGAAATACCAGTTTTACACCAATCAGTAACAAAAGTATGAATGACTAGAGTTGTTCAAGTTCCATAGGCATATAGGTAAAAACATTGGAACTTGTGTTAATATAGGGAAGATGGAAGAGATAAAAGGGCTTCCTGAAAGGTTGGGGTGAGCTGGGAACAACAATGACTAATGAAGAGTTCCATGTGGAGAAGAGAAGTGCGTGGAGAACTCAGAGCAGCTTCCAGTGTCTGAAGGGGGCTACAAGGATGCTGCAGAGGGACTCTTCATCAGGGACTGCAGTGATAGGACAAGGGGTGATGGGTTCAGACTGAAACAGGGGAAGTTCAGGTTGGGGATAAGGAAGAAATTCTTCCCTGTGAGACACTGGCACAGGCTGCCCAAGGAAGTGGTAAATGCTCCATCCCTGGCAGTGTTCAAGGCCAGGTTGGACAGAGCCTTGGGTGACATGGTCTAGTGGGAGGCATCCCTGCCCATGACAGGGGGGTTGGAACTGAATGATCTTAAGGTCCTTTCCAACCCAAACCATTCCACGATTCTATGCTTGTTCTTGCAGTGAGTGCACAATCAATGGCAAGCTTTGAACCTTCACCTATTTTATTATATATTCACCTATTCCATGATTCTATGATAGCTTGAGAGGAGACTTTTCGCCTTGTGTATGCAGATTAAGAAACAAGGCTAACAAATCTCTAATCAGGAAAGACCTTTCTTGAAGTCTGGTACATCCTGAAAACATATGGACATGAACAAAATATGACTTTGATGTGTCAGTGAAATATGATTAGAGTGTTTTTTGGATGATTCCTCATAATTCCATAATTATAATATTAAAAATCACTCCTCCAAGTCAAAAGACCCCTGCCCAGGTTAAAAGACCCTTCCCTGAGCACTTGTAGTAGGAAAACCAATGATGTAACCTTATGTAAATTAACTGACCAATCAGGGAATGGTGGGAAGGTTACAGGGAGTTACTAGCCTGAACTGAATTGTATAAATATGTGAAATCAGGAAGGGAACAAGTTAGGGAAGACTTCATTGCAACTGGGATTGGCTGACAGGCTGTCTTCTCCACCATAGGGATGCATATTAGCTAAGAACTATACTCTGTACACATTTAAGGATAAACTCCAAATGGATTTTAGATATTTTCATGTATTATTTCACTGGAACAGGCTGCCCAAAGAAGTGGTAAATGCTCCATCCCTGGCAGTGTTCAACGCCAGGCTGGACAGAGCCTTGGGTGATATGGTCTAGGGAGAGGCATCCCTGTCTATGCAGGGGGTTGGAACTGGATGACCTTAAGGTCCATTCCAACCCAAACCATTCCACGATTCTATGCTTGTTCTTGCAGTGAGTGCACAATCAATGGCAAGCTTTGAACCTTCACCTATCACAAATTTGTATAGTTAAAATTCTCAGCTGAGATCTGTTTTGTGTGTTTCCAGAAACTTGAATAATTGAATCGGTCACTGAGAACCCCTGTATAGGACAGTCAATCCCTCTGATATAATGTGGTGTCCAGTAGAGCTCCTGCAGAGGCTCAAGGGTCTTGCCTTTCCTGGCACATTGACAGACCCATCAAACATAAAGGTCTGGGCTAAAACCCCTCTTAATGCGACAGGAAGACACTGAAGATGCTTGAAACCGAGCCATTGCTGGTCTTGGGAAAGTGAAGAGTATATTTGGCTGGTGGACCTAAAGTCATGACACCAAAGAGGTGCACAGAATTAAAACCATTTGCTCTCAGCTGCAAGAGATGATGATACAGCTCTGAAACCCAGTAACCACAATACTGGCATTGCTCACAATAGGCCACAGTCTTTTCACTGAGTTTGCAGGTCCTTAGGGCTGAGGCTTGCTGGGCTTGCTCTGTCTGAACTTGTCTTGACCTGCTTTCAACTTTGCTGTAACAGCAGTTTTCCTAATTGGCCTAATTTGTTTTGCTTTTGTTTGCCTTTGTGTGGTGCAACTCTAAGTTTGCACAGATAGCTGTAACAAGGAGTCGTTGTATGTAGAATGAGCAGTTTAGAACTCCAGCATAAATACTGATGTGATACAGCAGTAGAGGCCTCAAGAGATGGAGGTACAGGATGTGGCACAGAAGAGTGTTGGGATGATACAAGGTGGAGCATCAGCTTGGAATTAGAGACCCCTCAGCTGCAAACAACTCACCAACAAAGAAACACAGACCTGGAGAAGCAAAACAACCTTCTGGAACAGCAAAGAGAACAAACAGCATATATCAAACTAATGTAAAATGCAGCATACATGGTAAAATCCTATGAGGAGTGGACCAGCACCCTCTGACCCAGTTAAAAAGGGCAAGATATGAAAGTGCTTTTACAAACATGATGAATCCTAGTTCATCTTCAGTTGAAGAAGAAGAATCTGTTTCCATCATCATACTCCTCCCAATGAAGAACTCAGAATGCAGATGAATCATTGCACCTCCCTGTGAGATGGGAGGTAGCGACATTAGTGGAAGCATAAGACCAGGAAAAGGGGTAAAAAATAGTAAGTATGGATATAACAATTAAAACTGTATTTTTAGTGAAATATTTTCTGTACAAATAATAATGATGATAATAATAATTTCCTTTTTGTTTTTTCTGTAATAATTTGGTCTTCACTAATCATAATTCTTTAATAAAACTGTTAAGATTTCACACATAGTTATAACAAATTCTTGGCTTATATAAGATGTTTCCATTCTGTCCACAACAAGATTTTGAATGTAAGTATAATACAGACATTCCCAGCTGGGTATGGAGAATCGTTGGGTATAGAGATGCTTAAGTAGGCCTTATTTCAGGGGCTGCCATTTGGCTGTGGCGCACTTCAATGTCTCCATGTGAGACTGTCAATCTAGCTCCTGACACTGATGGCATCTTCATGGTATCTGAGAAAATCACTATCACGCGACATGTTATTCTGGAGAGCACTGATTTTGAAAATGAATGGGGTCTTGGGGGTAGACATCTGAAGAAGAGCTCCTAAGGAGACACTAAACCCCACTGGATTATTGTTGTGTCTTCCATGAGACATAAAGCCACAAGGCTGAGAGGGTTATGTCTCCTCTTTGCTCTGGACTGGTGCAGCTTCTTGTGGCAGGACATAGGGGAGAGAAGTAATGAGCAGCACTTTTCTCCTTCTTTCTCTTGTTCCATACAACTACTTGGAAATGCTCATATTATGAGTGTAAGGATGAGCAATACAAGTGTTCCCATAAGGAAAGGAAATCTGGTAACATGGGACTCTTCTCTTACTAAGAGCTTTGATGGATTTTCTGCAAGAGGAAGTATTTTTTTGTAGAGTGGTGTAACTGAGAATGGGGCAGAATTACAGTTGTCATGTACACGTGAGCCCTTCCTCATGGCTCCTTTGAGAACCAATGGAAAGACAGAGAACCACAATTAATTTGACCAGGGCACAATTAATTCAATATATTAGCATTTATTTTAGGATGGAGTGGGTTGGAAATGGTTGCTTCTTAGTGGTGGCTTTTCAAGGAGCCTGAATGAATAGTTCTGGTGGAGTCTTCCACATTAAAAATGTCCAAGATTTGGTGAGATGGGTCCTTTTCAGTATCTTTTATGTTTGCACCAAGCCTGGCATCATGAGCCATAATAAGGAACATTCACAGGGAAAGAAAGTAAACTGTGACTGTGCAGCAGTCCTTCCTCATAGCAACCTTCCAATATCTGAAGGAGGCTACAAGGATGCTGGAGAGGGACTCTTCATCAGGGACTGGAGTGATAGGAGAAGGGGTGATGGGTTCAGACTGAAACAGGGGAAGTTCAGGTTGGAGATAAGGAAGAGGTTCTTCCCTGTGAGGGTGCTGAGGTGCTGGCCAAAGAAGTGGTGAATGCTCCAGCCCTGGCAGTGTTGAAGGCTAGGTTGGACAGAACCTTGGGTGACATGGTCTAGAGTGAGGTGTCCTTGCCCATGGCAGGGGGTTGGAAAAGATGATCTTAATGTCCTTTCCAACCTAAACCATTCTATAATTCATAGGGATGTCTCCAGCTACACCAAAGCTACAGAGGCAGGCATGTAGCAAATTGCACTGAGCAGAAAAGGTAGAAAAATCAGAAAAGGGAAAAAATCAGAAAGCCCCAACACCTAGAGTTTAATTTTATTAGAGGTAAGTGGTGAGAATTCTTCGTACAGCTTCATGCTTCAGCCCTCCCTCTCCTTGAACCAAGGAGATTTGTTGAGATCCCTACCAGCTAAACAACATTAGACACAGCTGATTGCAGCCACTTCTCAGCGCTCATGGTCCATGACTTCAACTTGTGCATCTGTGTAGCTGTCATCTCTTTGACAAGCCACATGTGGAGGAGGCTAATCTTCCCCTCCCTGCACTGGCCATGGACGCTTCACCTCTTTGATCTCTGGCCTGTTTGTCAGCATGTTTCTTGCATTTCAGCTCTTATGGCAGGGATCACTGCTCCTGCATGAGATTTAGTCTGAAAAGCATAAAATCTGTGTGGGTGAGGCACTGTGCTTTGTAATTGCACCCCCAGACCAAAATAGAGCTCTCAAACCATAGGACGAAGCTGTCTGCTTAAGTATAAACCTGAACCTCTCATGGCAAGGGGCAAGTAGCATGTCATGCACAATGAGCGTATAGCTCAGTTCTATGGAGATGTGATCCCTCTTCAGATTGACCTCTATTTCCCATACAGTGATAACCACCAATGGTGATTGTAGTGGGTGTGTCTGGTAATGATAGCTGCATCCAACTCAAACGGGTTCAGGGGATAACACAATAGCCACAGTTTGCAACCTTCAACCACAGCCCTGGCCTGGTCAAGGTCCAGCTCAAGGCTAATTTGGTAAAAGAAACCCTAACTTCTGTGAAAACATGACTATGAGTAAGTTATCTCACTCCATCTATAGCAGATAGCTCAGGGCCCATGGAGTGTTTCTTCATGGCAGTGGGCTGCACACCAGGGTCTCCCCTTGAATAGGAACACCTCTCAAAGTTACTCCTCGAGGCCGAGAGATTCCTTGCCATAACAGAACCTTGGTAAGTGATTAATAGCATGCTAAATGTTGAAATCTTATCTAAATGATATAAAGGATTGATTGTGCATATGTAATCCTTTAGACATAAATCACTGACTAAGTGTGAGACTAAGTCAGATCTAGCCACATCTGAAGTCCTCTCTGAGAAGAAGTTTAGAACACAAGGGGATCCTTTCTGAGCCTCATAGGAGGTTCCCATGACTCAATGGGGGGGTCTCCTGACAGTTCTGTCCTCTGCTGTTCAAGGTGTATGCTTTCCCTGAAGGTTGTCTGCATTTGTTTCGGAATGTGCCTGTTGCTCACTTGCAGCCTCTGCTCCTGATCTCTCCCAATACCTTGGGTCTGCTGTCTCTTGTATCACTGTGCATCTTCATAGAATCACAGAATGGTTTGGGTTGGAAAGGACCTTAAGATCATCCAGTTCCAACCCCCCTGCCATGGGCAGGGACACCCCACACTAAACCATGTCACCCAACGCCTCATCCAACCTGGCCTTGAACACCGCCAAGGATGGAGCATTCACAACTTCCCTGGGCAACCCATTCCAGTGCCTCACCACCCTCTCAGTAAAGAATTTCTTCCTTAGATCCAATCTAAACTTCCCCTGTTTCAGTTTGAACCCGTTACCCCTTGTCCTGTCACTACAGTCCCTGATGAAGAGTCCATCCCCAGCATCCTTGTAGGCCCCCTTCAGACACTGGAAGGCTGCTCTGAGGTCTCCACGCAGCTTCTCTTCTCCAGGCTGAACAGCCCCAACTTTCTCAGCCTATCTCCATACAGGAGGTGCTCCAGCCCCTGCTCATCCTCGTGGCCTCCTCTGCACTTGTTCCAACAGTTCCATGTCCTTTTTATGTTGAGGACACCAGAACTGCACACAATGCTCCAAGTGAGGTCTCCCGAGAGCAGAGCAGAGGGGCAGGATCACCTCCTTCGAACTGCTGGTCACGCTCCTCTTGATGCAGCCCAGGATACGGTTGCTTTCTGGGCTGCGAGCGCACACTGCAGCCGGCTCATGTTCATTTTCTCATCGACCAACACCCCCAAGTCCTTCTCTGCAGGGCTGCTCTGAATCTCTTCTCTGCCCAACCTGTAGCTGTGCCTGGGATTGCCCCGACCCAGGTGTAGGACCTTGCACTTGGCATGGTTAAACTTCATCAGGTTGGCATCATAGAAATATGTTTGTCTCTGATGTGTTGGATAGAAAAGTAGTTTTCCAACCTCACCCAACCTGGTGAAAAATCAAAATGACTGATGTTGCTTGGAAGAGTTTTGAGAGCAAAAAGCCAGGGAGTTTTTTGGTTCTGGAAACAACAAAGAGCGGCTTAGCATACTTCATAACTAAGCTCTATGTAAACACGCCATGGGGTTTCTTTGCCAACTCCTTGCAACAATGGCAGGAGTAGAAAGCAGGCTGTTTATTTTTAAAATGAAAAACCACCCAACCCAAACCCAACCTATGTAAAATATCTCAGCAAGCGTTTTGAAATGCTGGGAGACAGCTTTGGTTCATGTAGCAGATGCAAGGCAAGGAGAACTTTAGGGGGAGATGATAGAATTACAGAATGGTTTGGGCTGGAAAGGACCTTAACATCATCCAGTTCCACAGGCAGGGACACCTCACACTAGGATCATGTCACCCAGGGCTCTGTCCAGCCTGGCCTTGAACACTGCCGGGAATGGAGCATTCACCACTTCTCTGGGCACCCTGTGCCAGCGCCTCAGCACCCTCACAGTAAAGAACTTCTTCCTTATCTCCAACCTGAACTTCCCCTGTTTCAGTCTGAACCCATCACCCCTTGTCCTATCACTCCAGTCCCTGTTGAAGAGTCCCTCTCCAGCATCCTTGTAGTCCCCTTCAGATATTGGAAGGTTGCTCTGAGGTCTCCATGCATCTTCTCTTCTCCAGGCCAAACAGTCCCCATGTTCTCAGCCTGTCCCAAGTTATCTGAGCAAAGCAAACAGGACTTTTCTTGGTGGAACATTACCAAGACATCGACCCCATCCCCTCCTAACACTTTCATGGGGTTGGGATGAGTTACCACCTAATTTTGATTAGTGTGAATGTCTTCCCAAGGTGATCTCCATTCTGTTCCTAGCTCAGCTCGTCAATGTAGATCAATCTGGCAGTAGCTTGTTGCTTCAGCTACAAATCTGAGTGCCCTTCCCCTGGGCTTTGCAACCATCTAAGACAAGTTTCCCCAGGGATCAGCAGGTATCAGCCAGGACTCTTGATGAACACAACATTTCTCTGGATATACTGTGTTTTCTTCCTTTCACCAGGGTCATAGCAAAGGGAGTGCAGTGGCTGGGCAGCCGAACCCTCTGCTTGGAAGCCCTCCAGATAATATCCAGCTTTGTGACTGCCTGATACAGCACCTATGTTGTGCTTCTAATCCTCTTGAATCTATTGTGTTGTTAAATCTTCCTTAGAGGAAGAGTTTCAGGAGGCCAAGGCACTTGTGACCTCCTGCTGAGATTGCAGAGCCATCCAGTAACACCCCTAGGAGGAGGCATGGAAGGTTCCTTTTATGTCCCTGCGTAAACATGCACTTTGCTGCTGCTGCAAACATCAGCTGCAGTCTGAAGTTCAAGGCGTGCTTGTGCTCTCCCTTCTGGAACAGCGTCACTCCAATTCCCTGCTGTCCACAGAGCTGCACAGCAGGGCCTCATCTCATTTATTGCTTATTTATAATTTATGCTTGTTCTCATTTGCTGTGTTTCTCCATGCACCTTTCCTACAAGGATGCTGGAAAGGGACTCCTCATCATGGACTGAAGTGATAGCACAAGGGGTTTAAACTTAAACAAGGGAAGTTCAGGCTTGATACAAGGAAGAAGTTCTTTACAGTGAGGGTGCTGAGGCACTGGCACAGGGTGCCCAGAGAAGTGGTGAATGTTCCATCCCTGGCAGTGTTCAAGGCCAGGTTGGACAGAGCCTTGGGTGCCATGGTTTAGTGTGAGGTGTCCCTGCTCATTGCAACGGGTTGTAACTGGATGATCTTAAGGTCCTTTCCAACCCAAACCATTCCATGATTCCATGGCTGATTCCATGATCAAGCCTGGAGAGACCCCCCTTCCCAATGCAGCTACCTTATGCTCCTGAATCAGAAAATCCTGGATAGTTGCACTCGGAGTGAGTGCCTCAGTTGCAGACAAGCATTGCTGCTCGTGTGCATAAGCCAGGGAAGCAGTTATGTACACTTGTAAAACCCAGGAAGCTCTTTTGAAAGCTTATTTTTAAACCCAATCTAGATGACTTATTTCAACCAGAGAAGAATACCCAGGGTTATATAACGAGATTATCATCTTCCCCTTAATGGCTGTGTAAATATGACTCATGCCCTTAAAGGTAAGGCTGTGTCATTAGTCAATGCAAATCCGTGCTTCCTATGGCAACTTCACCTTCCCCTTCGCAAACAAACTGCCAAGGACTTGACTTGGGTACAGCACAGCTACTGCTCTGTAGTCCTCTGAAGAGGGAGATTTGAGACTTGGGTCTCAATTTAAAGAGACATTCAGCTGGTAGTGACAGCAACTGGTGTATAATGAAAGGCATGTTGAGGGTAAAGCAGTAAAGGAGTTTCTCCTGGGTATGGATCCACATTGGGAATTATATAAATGAGGTTGGAAGGGAGCTCTGGAGCCTGTGGTCCAACCCCTTGGGCAAAGCAGGGCTGGTTTGGGAGCCAACCCAGCTGCTCTTCACTGGATGCTGTTATTTCACACATGAGCAGACCCCATGAGAGAACAGATCTATTGCTTCCGTTCCTAAATGCAGCTGCACAAACTACTATTTGTACCAACAGCTTGGAAACATGTAGATTGAAGTCCTGAGCCAAAGCCCACATATATTATACAGGTTGAGAGACTTTCCCCAGCCTACAGCAGGATGAGGGTGGGGTGGGAGCTGAGCCATCCTTCAGAGTTGCCCTGCACAATCGGTTCTCCCTAATTATAACACTATTTCTTGCAAACAGGACTGTTTCTGTTCACTGGGACATGTTTGCAACCTGCTTCTGATTTTCTCTGGAATAATTAGTCATTTAAAACTGTTCACAAACCACACAGAGCCTATTTCTTCTCTTTTGCAAAGGGCTTTGGTTCAGTGTCACATACGAGGATGCTCAGGCTTCTCACAGTTTCTCTGACTATGAAATGAGAAGAATATGTATCACCCAGCTTTGATGCTGAAGTTTCTGTGTCTAAATTCAGTCTCTGAGCTCCTCAGAGGGAAAGTTGCTATAGAGCTTCAAAGCCTTGTTTCTAGGATTTGTTGGCTTGGCAATGGATCCTTCCCAGTGCTCCCATTTGATTTATAGCCTGGGAGTACAGGACGCTTTCCAGATGCAAAGGTGTTACATTTCCTAAGAGAAGGATCTCATGGAAAACCTGAATCTTGGCAGGAAATGCTGCAGTCTTCATCCCCCAGAATCAAGTGTGGATGCCCAGCGCATCTTTGTCCTAGTTATCAGACTGAAGTAGAATATGCAGCTATTTATAATGGAAACCTACATCTCGGAACCAAAAATAGAGTGGAATAAAACCTTGTGAGGAAAGAAGGAAAACATTGGAAATAACAGAGCTGCATTTCCAGAGCTCAGGTATAGACCTGGTTTGCTTTAAAAGCTGTTTACTTCAGCGGTGACTAACTGCTGCATCTTCCCAGACCTACACTCATAACAAGATTTGTCCCAGAGCTTGGCAGATACTGAGTTTCAAGGAGAGAAGTGATGCTATGAAATGAGGAACAGGAGAACTTTAGCTCTATGCCTTCTCCTTTGATCAGGATATAGATGATCCCACTCCGTGCTGGACCTGCCTGGGCTGCAGAGGGGGTAGTGCCACCCATACAGCAATCTGCTGCCACCCACTGCTGGAGCTGCGAGGGCTGGAGCAGCTCTGCTCTGGAGCCAGGCTGAGAGAGCTGGGCTGGGTCAGCCTGGACAAGAGAAGGCTCCTGAAGGGGAGACCTTAGAGCAGCTCCAGTGCCTAAAGGGGCTGCAGGAAACCTGGAGAGGGGCTTGGGACAAGGGCCTGTAGGGACAGGCCAAGGGGAATGGCTTGAACCTGCCAGAGGGGAGACTGAGATGAGCTCTCAGGCAGAAGCTCTTCCCTGTGAGGGTGCTGAGGCGCTGGCCCAGGGTGCCCAGAGAAGCTGTGGCTGCCCCATCCCTGGCAGTGCTCAAGGCCAGGTTGGACACAGGGGCTTGGAGCAAGCTGCTCCAGTGGAAGGTGTCCCTGCCCATGGCAGGGGTTGGAGCTGGAGGAGCTTTAAGGTCCCTTCCAAACCAAACCATTCTATTATTCTGCGTGACATGGCCAGCCCCTTGGGACTGTGTGCAATCTAGTACATGGCAGAGGCATTTCCTGGCATCTTTCTGCCTGAATGCTGGGGCTGGGATAGGGTGACAATGTCACTTCTCCCCAGAAACAAAGCGTGAGGATCCTGAGGATCTTGGAGACAATCAGCTGCAAACTTCTAGGGACTTGAATGCATGTAGTGCTTGGCAGCTAGCTGGTGCCTGAGTACAGACTCCTAAAGGCCTCATTAAACTTAGATGCACCTAATCCTCCTCAACATTTCCCAGGGGTGGCTGCGAAAGACCCTCAGAGGGGAGAAAGCAAAATGGCTGTGGCGGTCCGGGGTGCGGTGGGGTTTGGCATCAGGTGTGGCAGCGTTGGGCTGGAGGTTCCGACCCCAGCGGGCAGCGCGCTGTTGCCGGTAGCGCGAGGGAAGAGCGGTCTCGCTCCATGGGTACCAGTTGTTGGTCTGGAAATTCATGCATTGATCAGTTCTCACTCAAAACTCTTCTCTGGGTCCCAAGTCCAGTTTGCAGCACCTCCTAACTCTGTGGTATCTTTCTTTGATGCTTCTTTATCAGGAACTTTACCTATTATCAATGGAAGATGTGTAGAAGCAGCGGTGATGACGGGCCTGGCACTCAATTGCAGCATAAACAAGAGGTCCTTGTTTGACAGAAAACACTATTCCTATGCAGATCTGCCTGCTGGCTATCAGATCACTCAGCAAAGAGTTCCTATTGCGGTGAATGGAACTTTGTCATACAGTCTCTGCACAGACAACAAAATGAGCCAGATGGTAACCAAAACTGTGAGGATTAAGCGAATTCAGTTGGAGCAAGACAGTGGGAAGAGGCTTCATGATGACACACAGAGCCAGACTCTTGTTGACTTGAATAGAGCTTGAGTCGGCCTCATGGAGGTTGTCATGGAGCCTGATATGTGCCGTGGAGAAGAAGCAGCTGCAGCAGTCAGAGAGCTTCAGCTCATTCTTCAAACACTTGGGAGCAGCCATGCAGTCATGGCAGAGGGTCAGCTGAGAGTGGATGCCAGTGTTTCTGTGCATCACCCTGGAGAGCCTTACGGAGTGAGGACTGAAGTGAAGAATATCAATAGCACACGATTCTGGCAAAAGCAGTAGACTATGAAATATAAAGGTAAATTGAAGAACTTGAAAATGGAAGAACAATTCTAAATGAAACAAGAGCCTTTGATTCCAAGCTTGGGTGCACTGTACAATGAGAGACAAAGAAGGAAAACAGGATTACCGCTTCATGCCAGAGCCAAACCTTCCTCCATTGATTCTGTATGATACAAAATCTTTGCCAGCTAATATGAACCATCAGCAAGTGGTAAATATTGATTGGATTCATGACAGACTGCCTGACCTCCCCAGCGTGAAGAGAGCAAAGCTTGCTGTACAGTATGGGATTCTTCCTGAACACAGCTTCACCTTATTGAATGAAGATGGAATAACAGAATTCTTTGAAAATGTGGTAAAACATACCCAGATGAAGCCAAAGAAAGTGATCGGCTGGATTCTAAATGACCTGCTCAGTTATTTGAACCAACATTCCCTTACAGTAAAGGAAAGCCCTGTCAGTTCTTCTATCCTAGCTGACCTTCTGAACCTTCTAGAAAAAAAGGAAATTTCTTCTACAGCAGCCAAGCAGGTGCTTGTGGAATTGTGGAAAGGAGAAGGAAAGACTCCTCTTGAAATTGTTAAAGAAATGAAACTTGAACTGATAAAGGATCAAGAAGCACTTGAACAGATCTGCCAGGCGGTGACTGATGGACAAGAAAATGAGGTTATGGCAATCAAGGCAGGAAATCACAAAGTTCTGAACAAGTTAATTGGCCTGGTACAAAGGAAAACCCAAGGATGATCCAATCCTGTTCTGGTAAAGTAACTGTTAGAGAAGAAGCTGTTAGGGTAGCCACAAGAGGGAAAACCCATGCCAGCGTCTACACAAGACATGCGCTTCATTCTATCTGGTTCCCTGCAAATGAACTTCGGTGCCTCCTCTTGTTAGCATCAGGATGGCTGCTTATACTTCAAGTAGCACCGTGGCGTGGCCTGGCCCAGTCTTCTGTGGGTGCAACAGCCAAAGGCAGATGAGAAAGAGAACACCAGGAGGCGATACAGATTCATCTCCCTAGCATCAGTGTGGCCTTCAGAGATATGATTTCCTCACAGCTATGGGAAACAAGTTTCCAGAGTGCCCCTGAGTATGTAGGGAGCTGAAGCTGTATTGGTTAGTTTTGTAATAAATCAAGTGTCAACTTGGAAAAAAAAAATAATTTTTTTTTAAAATTAACCATGCCAAGTGCAAGGTCCTACACCTGGGTCGGAGCAATCCCAGGCACAGCTACAGGTTGGGCAGAGAAGAGATTCAGAGCAGCCCTGCAGAGAAGGACTTGGGGGTGTTGGTCGATGAGAAAATGAACATGAGCCGGCTGCAGTGTGCGCTCGCAGCCCAGAAAGCAACCGTATCCTGGGCTGCATCAAGAGGAACGTGACCAGCAGGTCGAAGGAGGTGATCCTGCCCCTCTACTCTGCTCTCGGGAGACCTCACTTGGAGCATTGTGTGCAGTTCTGGTGTCCTCAACATAAGAAGGACATGGAACTGTTGGAACAAGTCCAGAGGAGGCCACGAGGATGATCAGGGGCTGGAGCACCTCCCGTATGGAGACAGGCTGAGAAAGTTGGGGCTGTTCGGCCTGGAGAAGAGAAGGCTGCGTGGAGACCTCAGAGCAGCTTCCAGTGTCTGAAGGGGGCCTACAAGGATGCTGGGGATGGACTATTCATCAGGGACTGTAGTGACAGGACAAGGGGTAACGGGTTCAAACTTAAACAGGGGAAGTTTAGATTGGATCTAAGGAAGAAATTCTTTACTGTGAGGGTGGTGGTGAGGAGGCACTGGAATGGGTTGCCCAGGGAAGTCGTGAATGCTCCATCATTGGCGGTGTTCAAGGCCAGGCTGGATGAGGCCTTGGGTGGCATGGTTTAGTGTGGGGTGTCCGTGCCTATGGCAGGGGGGTTGGAACTGGATGATCTTAAGGTCCTTTGCAACCCTAACTATTCTCTGATTCTATGATTATATAATAAAACAATCACATTGTCACATGTTGTTTCAGGTTCTGCATGATTACAGGATGCCATAAAACCCATTAACTCTCCCTTGGCCTCCAGGGGTGTCAAGAACATGCCAATGTAAACAGGTGAGGTTATTGAGCAACTAGGGAGAAACAAGTACACAGGCACATCCATCTACCCACGCGTAGAGTCCCACATATATGTGCTCCTGCTGGCCTGGGCTTTCCAAAACACACGCCAACTCCCTCATATCTCCAAGCCCAAACACTATTGGGACCATGCTTCAGAGGCTGGGAGATGGGTGTACCCTCTGTGGGATGGATCCGACCAGGCTGGCCCAGGTCTCTGTGATTTCTCAGCTTGAAGAGAGCATCCTTGTCCTTCCTTGAGCACTGCAGGATAGGGGAGCCAGCAGGCTGATGGTGGGGTGGAGGATGGCTGAGCTCTACAGGTTGGTGGGTTGCATGGAAACATGCATGGGGCCAGGGAGAGAAGGGAGAGTCTGAATAAAAGACCTCAAAAACATGAAAGAGGAGTTAAACACCTCAGCTTAGACTGCTTCTCTTCTCTTCTCTTCTCTTCTCTTCTCTTCTCTTCTCTTCTCTTCTCTTCTCTTCTCTTCTCTTCTCTTCTCTTCTCTTCTCTTCTCTTTTCTCTTTTCTCTCTTCTCTTCTCCTCTTCTCTCTCTTCTCTTCTTTATCTCTCTCCTCTCCTCTCCTCTCCTCTCCTCTCCTCTCCTCTCCTCTCCTCTCCTCTCCTCTCCTCTCCTCTCCTCTCCTCTCCTCTCCTCTCCTCTCCTCTCCTCTCCTCTCCTCTCCTCTCTCTTCTCTTCTTTATCTCTCTCCTCTCCTCTCCTCTCCTCTCCTCTCCTCTCCTCTCCTCTCCTCTCCTCTCCTCTCCTCTCCTCTCCTCTCCTCTCCTCTCCTCTCCTCTCCTCTCCTCTCCTCTCCTCTCCTCTCCTCTCCTCTCCTCTCCACCTTTCCCTCCCATTTCCTCTTTCCTTCCCATTTCTCCTTCTCCTTTCACTTTCCCCTTCTCCTTTCACTTTCTCCTTTCCCTTTCCCCTTCTCCTTTAATTTTCCCCTTCTCTTTTCCCTTTCCCATTCCCCTTCTCCTTCCCCTTCCCCTTTCCCATTCTCCTTCCCCTTTCCCATTCTCCTTCCCTTTTCCCCTTCTCCTTTTCCTTCCCCCTAAATACTCTACACTGCTACCAAAGAGACATTTCCAGACAAAACATAAGAAACTTCAGTGCATGAAGATCCATTTCTGCTTTGCCACTATTTACCAAGTGACTCAGCATTCTCTATGGGGGTTAGACGCACTTGTGCAACCAAAAGATTGCCACCTGATGTTAAGTTAGTGCTTGACTGCACACACTTGGTATTTCTTTCCCACAGACTTTGCAGCTGGTTGAAGCAACAGCCTGTGAACAGCTGCATTTTATTACATGTGAAAGAAATGCTATATGTTTATCAATGATTTTCTAAGGCCTTTTAGAGGGCTTTTACAAGGGGCCCTAAAAGCTGAAGCTCATCCCTGTGTATGCATCCTTGTGCTGCCTATGGAGAGCAGGTTCTCACACGTGTGCCCTTGGTAGGTGACAGAAATGCCTGCTCATCCCCCTTTCCCATTTGATGAAAAGCACTTGCTTTCTCTGCCTCATTCAAGATAACTGGCACAAGAGGACTCCAGTGAGACTCTCTTTGTTGTATTTAGTCTATTTCACTTATGACCCCATCAACAATAAGGCCACAGCTTTTGTCTTAACGGTATGTTATGCTTTGATTCATACCATATACGCAACTATTGTGTTAGGTTTAAACCACAACAGAGCTGTGCTGTATCCATTAGAACACAGAGGGGCCCAACAGAATGGAAACAAATAATGAACTATTGATGTTAACACGCATTGTACAGGAACAAGGATTTATTTGTAAGAGTAGCATCATTAAAGCTCAAGACATTTGTCTTGACACTGAATGAGTTGTCATTTTGAAATACATCCTGATGACACCAGTGAAAATATACCGGTATGTATATACATTGAAAAAGGATGTGTTTGTATGAGAAGTGTTTGTGATTTTATATGTGTAGATAAAATTACCATAGATACAAGCAATTACTCAAATATCTGCGTTTGTAACTTTACTAAAGGTTTCGGATGCAACTTTAATTACTCAGCTTTTGCATCTTATCAGTTCTCACAATATAATCGAGTCAAGACTTATTGCCTACCCCCATCAGAACAAATCTTAAATTGGAGAGGAAACTACTATGACACAATGACCCACATCAACTGCTAGAACATATCTGAAACAGTGGACACAAGACTCTAATCACCTTTCATCATGATACTGAAGACATACACTGTATCTTGGAAAGAGTTAAAAAGAATGGTGAACACCACTAGTGAGAAATTTCTTGGATGGTAACCAACAGCAACAAGAGTGTTTAATTTTATGATTCACCTAAGTGTTGTTTTGCTGTCTCTAATATGTTTATTACTTATAATTATGTTGTATATAAAGGTTTGATACATGATAAAAACAAATCTAAAGTAAGCAGAGATGCTGCCTTCTGCGCCCCTTGCTCCTCCTTTCCAAGTTATGAAACCTCTTTCATGGAATCATAGAATGGTTTGGAAGGGACCTTAAAGCTCCTCCAGTTCCAAACCCCTGCTACGGGCAGGGACACCTTCCACTACAGCAGGTTGTTCCAAGCCCCTTCCAACCTGGCCTTGAGCACTGCCAGGGATGGGGCAGCCACAGCTTCTCTGAGAACCCTGTTAGACAGGTTTATCCTTCAGACATAAACCGTTGAACAAGTGTGTGACTAAGTGTGGATCTAGCCACACCTAGAGTGCTCTCTGAGGAGTTTAGAACACAAGGGAATCCTTTCTGAACATCATGACTCAATGGGAGGGTGTCCCTGGTAGTTTTGTCTAACCCTGTGCTCTATGCAGTAAATACTCAAGTATACCTTGCCATCAAATCTTGTCAAACCACTGTCACATTTACTCAGTGTTTTATATCCATAACTTGTACTGCTGCTTCTTCTCTTCCGAGCAAAGCCCATCGATGACAGACTCTCATCTGTGTTTTCCCATTGGATAAGGATTCGTGAACTGCTTTCATAAAAGGGTAATGTAGCTCACAGAATGCCTAAATAAAACCCTTCTCAGCTCTTTTATCCAATCCAACCATGCCCCAGGAGACCACTGAAACAACAGATCCCCTAAGGAGCCTTATTGTGATGGCCTTCTAGCTGATGAGATCTTGCATATAGCTTGGATAACGCAAGATAATCATGGCTTGAAGCTGACACGGTCACAAATAATGAAAACCAATGTGCTTGGAGACCTGATCTTCCAAAAGCAGATGCTATACTTCAGACAGAGTTTTCTCTTTATAGAAGTGATAAGAAGAAGTAAGGATAAAGGTTGACACCTTATAAGCTGAGGAGATCTTTTGCATGTGCTCATTGAGGCTAGCAGTAAAAGCCCCCTGAGTCACCTAGACTTGCTTGCTATGCATGAGGAACCCCAACCAGCCCGTGACATCTCTGCAAAAATAAGCTTATAGAAAGTGCTATCATGATCTAAGGACACCAGCAGGTAAAACCTCAATAATCTCCTTTTTGCATTCCCCAAAGGCAAAGACCTGTTTCCCAAGCTGGTGGCTGATAGTTTAAACCCCCTTATTTTCTGGGGCTGAAATCAGATGTCTTGCTATTAACTGTCCTCTCCTCACCAGAACAGCTTTCCTCCTCCTCTGTAAGTGCGTCAGAGTCTATCACCACCTCCTGGGTGTTTGTTTCTATTTCAGATCTGGATGCCATCCCCAAATACACTGACAGCTGCCTTCACACTAAAAACACGTCTTCCCCTGTGTCGTCTCTCCCCAGAGCCAGGAGATTGGCAGCAGCCAGGAAAGATGGAAAACAAATTCAGGCTTGTTTTTAGCCCAGTTTTATAAGGACACGGCTCATCTGATCGTGGGTTGGTACATACGCAGGTAACAACGTATTGGTTGGTTTGAATTCGTTGCATGGCAAGAGTTTGTGAAGTCCCTTTGGGTTTCAGGAAAAGAGATATACAGATGGAAGAGACTTTACTGAAGCCTTCACTGGGACTGAAGACAGCTCAGCCCTTTTTAAGGCTTCAGAGGATCCAAGATGAAGAGCTAATTGCTAATGAGAAGTCCTGGTGCCACCAGGAACCCAGACCCCGCTGCCTGCTGTGGGCTGGTGCTCCTCACTGAGAACAGTGGCACATCCCTCTGAAAGCATCTTTCATCTTGACTCCATTTGCAGCACTGGGTGCAGTTCTGATGTCCTCAACGTAAGAAGGACACGGAGCTGTTGGAGCAAGTCCAGAGGAGGCCACGAGGATGAGCAGGGGCTGGAGCACCTCCTGTATGGAGCCAGGCTGAGAACATTGGGGCTGTTCAGCCTGGAGAAGAGAAGCTGCGTGGAGACCTCAGAGCAGCTTCCAGTGTCTGAAGGGGGCCTACAAGGATGCTGGGGAGGGACTCTTCATCAGGGACTGCAGTGACAGGACAAGGGGTGATGGGTTCAGACTGAAACAGGGGAAGTTCCAGTTGGAGATAAAGAGGAAGTTCTTTACTGTGAGGGTGCTGAGGCGCTGGCACAGGGTGCCCAGAGAAGTGGTGAATGCCCCATCCCTGGCAGTGTTCAAGGCCAGGTTGGACAGAGCCTTGGGTGCCATGGTTTAGTGTGAGGTGTCCCTGCCCATGGCAGGGGGGGTTGGAACTGGCTGATCTTAAGGCCCTTTCCAACCCAAACCATTCAATGGTTCTATGATTCTATCACTGCTACTGCTTCACAACCACCCTCTGAAAACCTGCCACTGCCTGAGGGGAGAGTTTCGACTGGCAAAGTTCCACCCACCCCCAGGGTTTTCACGTAGGCAAGTGGAAAATGTTGTGCCTCAGCCTGTGTTTGTGCCTCGTCTGGGCAAGCAGCCGAGCAGCGAAGGTGTGTGCATAGCAGCAGGGCTGAGAGAAGGTGCAAAACCTCTCCCAGGCATTGGGGTGCTCCTCACCTTGCTCCTTGCATGTCCAAAGGTACTGCAGAAGCAAATCTAGTTGAAGATGCCCCTGCTTATTGCAGGAGGGCTGGACTAGATGATCTTTGAAGGTCCCTTCCAACCCAAACCATTCTATGATTCTATGAAATGCATCAACACAAGCACCTTGACATCACTCAATCTGCTTTTCCAGGCAGTCTTTTGTACCAAATCCCCATATTATTGGGCAAAAGCGGTTTCTGTTGCAAGGAGATGGAGGGATGCTCATGACATCCCTAACACAGCTGTGAGCAAGAGTGGATTGAACTTTACTGCTTCAAACAGCAGTGAGTTAGGAGCAAGGCTGTTTGTTAATATGTGAGTTGGCAATGCTTTAGTACTAGTGTGCATTGCTTACGTGACTGAGAGCACATCAAATTGTCCTTGCAATGGGAAGGAATGGCCTAAAGACATGAAAAATGTATTCACCCCTTGCCTTCAGAGCCCTGCTGGCTCAAAGGAAGTCTGTAGTGCTTTTGTTCAGATGACTGGATTAGATTTCTGGGACTGTGACCATGGATTTCATATGCTATAGCTTTTGTTTGCCTTGACCATTGTGGATCTGTGGATTTCAGCAATATGCCTACAAGCAACTAGTGCAGAATTGGTTCACCCCAAGGCACAATCACCCGCGTTTACTAAGTGCATTCAGAAACTTAAAGCCCACTCAGTACTAAAGATGCTCTGCAGAGTCGTGCCTGGGGCTAATGATGTGTGACAATTCCCATCTGCTTAATAGGGGTTGGCTGGAGAAAAGGGATCAGGATCCGGACCAGCCTCAGATGAAGCACAGAAATATTAATTAACACACCTTCTGCTTTCAAAATCTAATGGCAAAGTGTAGACTGGAGCCCCAGGGAATGGGGATGAAGGCACTTAATGCACACAGGAGCCATCTGCCCCATCCTTTTACATGGAGCATCCCTCTCATGTTCAGGTGACCCTAAATGACTTTGATAAATTGAGATAGCAACCGCGATGCTGTTCTTGCCTCCTTGTCCCTCAATATATCACTTCAGGCACTAAAGTTTCCTTTAACTTCATTTTTAAGGGATTTTCCTTCTTTTCAGGCCTGGGGCCATAGTGAATAAAGAGACTTTGGATTTTTGTTCCTATGGAATTAAGGATGAGAAAGTTGTGTAGGAGAGCAATGAAGATACCCGAGAGAGGATGTGCCAGCATGTCAGAAGCAGCCGTTCCAAGTCACCCAGGGCCTAATATGGAAAAATAGATCTATTTTAAGAAGGAGGGAATAAAAAGGTGCACATGATAGGTTTTAGATGAGAAATAATTTGGGAGTGAGATAGAAAATGATTTCACTCCTGCTGCACCTCAGCCCTGCCAAGTGCGTTCTATAATTAATAACTATTTCAGATGAAGTGACTTTCTTCTGAATGTGCAGCATTAAACATTTAAATCCCTCCCTGTAAATATAAGACAGTGGCAGATATCTTCACAAGCCTTGCAGTTACACCCTAATGTATATTTATGTTCGAGATAGGTATTTTTAGCAAGAACTACAAGTTCTTTCTGTATTTGATTACATAGAGCTCTGTTTTACATCAAGTGTCTGGGCTGTAAAAATACCCTCTTCGTTTTTCTTCTCTTGGAGTCTTGCAATAATTTCTGCCCTTGTCTTGTCTCTTTTGCTGTCATGTCCAATCTGGTTTAATTCATCTCCCAAGAGGACTGACTGATTTTATGCCCCCTATCCTTCCAAAAGAAGACATAACGTGGTTTAGTGGTGGACTTGGCAGTGCTGGGGTAAGGGTTGGAATTGAGGATCTTAAAGGTCTTTTCCAGCCTGGTTGATTCTGTGGTTCTAATATATAAAACTTGAAACAGATGAAGTAGTAAACCAGCTTCTGGTGTTTTCCACCTTGGAATTTGAGCCAGCCTGCAATCAAGTCATGCCGGCATAACTACCACCACTCATAGAATAGCCTGTGTTGGAAGGGACCACTTCCAACCCCCTGTCATGGGCAGGGGCACCTTCCACTACAGCAGGTTGCTCCAAACCTGGCATTGAACACTGCCAGGGATGGGGCCTCATGGCTCTACCCATGTTGTGGTGAGTGTCCTGCTGTGGAAAGCAACTGCAAATGATTCTTTCTGGAAACCCCAGTTCTCTAAGTATTAATGATGCTGTTTGTGCAGCTTTGTTCTCCAACAGTGATGCTTTTGTGGGAATCTTGCCCAAGTCAAAGCATCAGGATTGATCCAGCCCAAGCCAAGGCTGGGTGTGTACCTTGTTTCCAGACCAGGAACTATCTATTGGAATGTCCACTTCACCTTCAAGTCTCATGGAGCCCATGAGGAAAACCCATGCAAGGTAGACATATCATGCTGATATGGCTGGAGGTGGGACTCAAGAGGGTGTACCGGTTTGAATATCCTTACCAATATGGGTCTGCAAACACATCCCTGGAATCATAGAACCATAGAATCAACCAGGTTGGAAAAGACCTTTAAGATAATCAAGTCAAACCAGTACCCCAGGACTGCCAAGTCCAAGTTTAGCCTATCTAAGTTCTAGATGGACAAAAGCATTTGCAGATTTGCAACTGAATGCAGGTGATGCAGATCAGGGCTGCACATCCGTAGGGTTGCACATCTTTAGGGCTGCCCTGCACTTGCAAAAGGGCTGGAAGGTGATGGAAAAGACAAGTTTTTGGCCAGATAAAGCATAAGACAATGAGGATTGCCTTCATGTCTAAAGATAAAGTCTCTGGATGTGAATAGAATGAATACTGGGAAAAGCAAACCAAAGAGGGGCAGGGAAAATCCTTCGACACAGCAACAGCAGCACTGGATGCTGCCTGCTGCGAAGCCTCATCTTGCGAGGCCAAGAGGCTTCAAGCCTTTTTATGGCCCTTTGGAGACACATCTTTGTTCTATTTTATTCAGCCTATATATAAACTTGTCCCTGTGTGTCCACTCGACCCAGTGATGCAAGAGTCTGCCAATTCCTTTGAATCCCCTGGCAGTGTCCTGTATTTGCTGGAGCAATAGTGCTTGCTGGGCATAACTCCTAGGGACCAAAGAGCAAGAATAAGTATAAGCAATCGCCAAAGCAGCAGCAAACCAACCTTTGCAAAGGCTCCTAGTGATGACTGTGGCTTGTGGCTTATGTCTTAATACCCTATGAACAGACGAATGCTAATACAGAAGGACATTTTGTACCCCTGGCACTGTGTGTGAAGGGCTTTTCACCTCGCCTAATCTAGGAACATATTGCAAGTGCTTTGAAGCTAAAGCCTGCCTTAGACTCTGTTTTGGCTACAGTAGAAGCTTGCTGCTCTGGCAATGGAGCCACATTAACAGGCAAAGAGACCTGCAGTGTGATGCAGGATGCTCACAGCAAGCACCAGTGACACAAGTAGGGCAGTGGTCCCCCATCACAATGTCTTTGCAGCTCAGAGCAGGCCCTGAATGCATGCTCCTGGCTGCCTGCTTGCCTTGCAGTGATGAGATCCGTTGCTTTAACTTTGCCTGCTGCAAGAGAAGCTGCACTGCGAAAACCCCACTTCTCCCTGTGTACATCCCACATGAGCTCCTGTAGCCACTGGGCAGTGCTTTATGTTCCTGCCACCCTTCTCCCCCTCCTCTTCCAGCAGGAATAGCCTTAAATCTGGCTCTTCCAATGAGTTTTTTTACATTCCATTGCTTGCCCCTTTCTGCAGCTTTTCCCCTCTCTGGCACAGGGCAGTCTGTGTCATAGCCAGTGTCGTATTGTGCTGCTTATTGCGCTGTATAACCAGCCAGGGACCTGCCCTCCCTCCCGTGCTCCCTCCCTGGGTGAATGCTGAGCACACAAGAAAGATGCTGCAGGCTGAAAAACCAGAGGATCCAACTTTATTTGCTAGACTCTCACCCAGAAGGAAACCCCACCCTCCACATCCCTCTGAATCCAGACCCTGCCCCATCTGCATGGGCAATAGATGCTGGAATTTCAGCTCATGTTAGCAGCCAGCATGGAAAGGCCACTGGGGACTTACTCCAGAGCTTGAACCCAGAATAGAAAGGGGGCTTTGATTTGGAACTAGATGATCTTAAAGTCTTTTCCAACCTTAACAATTCTATCTAAGGATGGCAGTGATGGTGGTTTTATTCCGGCCAAACACAGGCTGTTTTGGAAGCAGGGAAACAGAGAACAGATGAGCAGGAAGCAGAAGCTAATGCTCTGTGCCTGCGAGTGTGGGTGTAATACCAGTATTTGAGTAACTTCCAATCATTACCCTCTCAATGGCATTTTTCCCTCATAGACCTCAACATTGCAAGGGGGTTTCAGGGATGCTTTGCCTGTTTTAGTGAAGCAGGGAGCATTTCACCTCCAGAACAAAATGGGCTCAACATTCTCCTGACCCCAGACTTGCAGAGGGCCCTCTGCCAAGGAATGCAATGGCCTGTCAAAGCTATCTTGCAAATAGTACTGAGACAGGCCTTGGAAAAACAATTACCTCTGTGCAATGAAGACAAAGATCCCTCCTGCTTATTCCTTTGGTTTCCTGGCTGATGTCTCACAGAAACAGAGTGGAAAATGGAATAAAAGTAGATTGGCTGCAGAGGATGTTGCAGGAATGGCATGAACACACAAGGATGGTGCATGGGATGTGCCCATGTTCCACTCTGCTGTTGCTTCTGCTCCTCTGGATGAGCCCTGGCAATAGGAACAGATCAAATGGCAAATTTACTGGCTCTTCCCCACTGGAGAGGGCTACAAGCTGGGCTCCTTTGTATCTGCTTCCACTCCATCTGGTTTTACAGCAGAGAGGGCATCAAAATCAATCTTACAATGGCTCCAAGGGAGAGCAAAGCAAATCCCAGCTGGGACCCAATGGCTCTGTTAACCAGCGTGAATAAAGCTGTTTGCTTCTGCAGAGTTGAAGGGTTGAGGGTCTGGGATAATCATTGCTTTTCCTTTCCTAGTGTCCCTGCTGTGGAGGGATGGGGAAGGGGGAAGAGTAACAGAAGAAGTTGGTTGAAATGATCTGTAAAACATCTGGTAAGAGGAATCCAGGAGCTCTGATTGCAACCTGAGCTCAGGTGAAGGAATGCTGAGGGGTTTGGCTTTCTAGAAATACACCCATCTCAATACATGAAGGCTGAGCCCTTCTGAACTCATTCCATAGCTTATTGTAGACAGAATTGAGTGCCAGCTCTCTGCAATTGGAAGCCACACTCTGCTTAGCAGGTAGTAAAGTAAGAACTAATACCCATCTGCTGCCCTGACTCAGGAGGTGGCACCAAAAGTGGGAAGAAAATAAGCCAAGCTCCTGCTGGAAGATTTCAGGGGGTTTCGAGGGCTGTGCACAGGGATTTAATAGAGGTACATAGGCACAGGTAGTGCGGAAGCTTGAGGAGACCTAGGAAAAAAGCAATGTCCACATCCAGTTGCATACAGCCCCTGCTCCTGGTGAGGATGATGCCAATGCACCAGTCTTGATGGCACTGCCCAGTCCATCCTGCTACGCAGAGCTGCATCTCTTCATCCACTAACACTCCACACAGAGGAAATATGTAGGGGGAGATGTGGGTCCTGAGGACCAGACACAGCTAAAGATGAGGAAAATCTGCTTAGCAGCTGGAAACTGAAGATCTGAGGGGTTTAGGTCCAGGTCCTCAAGCTCTTGGCTTGAACCCACTTGAATTCACAGTACTGAAGATGGGTGAAGCCACACATCAGCAAAGGTTATTCCTATGGGTGAAGCCACAAGAAAGTTATTCCCAAGGCATCTAAGAGTTCAGCTTGGCAGAGAGAGGGTGTTTTGGCTGGAACATGGGTACTTGTGGCATTACAGAGCGCACTGGAGGACTGTGCCAACAACCATGGCCATCAGCCCCAGTGCTGCAGAGCTGCGTCCCACCCCATTGCTGCTCCTGTTGTCGTCGGTGCAGAGGTCGGTGTAGCAGCATGACTTGGGTTTGTTTGCCCCTATCCCGTTGTAGGAGACACATTCCTCCTCACAGTTTCTGGTCACGGTGATGTTGCCAAAAAAGGGGTAACCTGGAACAGGCAGATGGGATAAGAGAGAAAGAAATTATAGAGGAAGGTGCAGACATTGAAAAACACTGACTTGGTGCAATGGAGGGGAATTAAAAGTAAGGTGTTTATAGATAAATAAAGGCAAATAAGGCACTGAGCTTCTCTAATCCATAGGTGACTTTATCGTCTTTGTAGGAATAGGTCCTCCACTTCTCCCTGCTGATTCCTACCTTCCCTGCTGCTCCTTCCAAGTTTATTCCACCATGGACAAGGGACACAAGTCCCTGTCTATTTTGTTCAGGTGAGTTGCTCCTGCACATCTTGCCCAGAGAAGCTGTGGCTGCCCCATCCCTGGCAGTGTTCAAGGCCAGGTTGGACACAGGGGCTTGGAGCAAGCTGCTCTAGTGGAAGGTGTCCCTGCCCGTGGCAGGGGTTGGAGCTGGATTCACTTGAAGCTCCCTTCTCTCCTAAACCATTCCAGGATTCTATAATCTCTCCGCATGTGCACTTACAGCAAGCACTGAAACTTACCTGAGTCTACAGAGTGCAACGTTGTTGTGCATACGACAGATTTCGGGGGGCAGAGGGTGACTGTTTTGCACTTAGCAATGTCCGTTGGTTCCTTGCATGTGTAACATCGTAAGGACTGGGCTGCAGAGAGGAACAGAAGGGGTCTGAGATGGGTGCAACAAGTCTACAGCTTCTCTCTATAGTGGGGACTACGTGATGGTCCGTGCTTCATCCCCCCTTGACCAAGATGCAGTGGTCTCTGAAACTGACATCTGGAGGCAATGGCAAAGCTTAGATATGTCAGAGGGGAATGACCATACCCCAGTACCCAAGGTCAAGGATGGTGTTGCAAGAGTTGAGCATGATCACTACCTTGAGGGTTCAGCAGGGGTTTAGAGGGATCTATTGCATCCTCTTTAAGGAATGCTGTAACACAAAGCAAAACAACTCCTTCTGTTGAGAGCAGCATTCGCCAGCACTGAAAGACTGGCAGTGCTCCCATCCCTCCACCCACAGGCACAGCTTCTTCATGCTTGTTTATAGGGATTTCTGCAGAACCGAGTAACCAAAAGCAGAATTTCCATTTCAGAGCTGTCTCAGAGATCCAAAGGGCTGCATGTGGCCTAAAACCCCCACTTTCATCAGGAGCTACTGCTGCTCTTTAAAAGAGGTGATGCTACAAAGCTCTTGCCGGTTGTCTGCTGACAGAGGAACAACTTTACATATGCAAGCATTGATCACAGCAGTTGCTCAGATGCCTCGGTATGAGCCCTGTCCATCCGCAACCAGCAAATAGAGAGGGTTCATATCGTTTAGAGCCGTGCTGGTGTGGCTTGATGACAGAAACCAGCCTGGTTTAGTATTTGCTATCCTTGGTAGAAACCAGCACAGCAGATAAAGAGCCACCCAAATGTGTCCACTGCCATCTATTGGCAAAATAGCAGAGAGACGATGGTTTCTTGTTCCCGTTCTGCACCATCTGCTGTTAGAAAGCAACTTCTGGGACTTTGTGATAAGGAGAAGCATTTCTGAAGGCAGGCGTTTGAACGCTTGCCTTTAGAAAGAGTTTTCAGGGCATCTACTTATCCTAGTGCCTCCTTTGGACGATTCAGCTGTGAAATAGAGCCTACACGATGCAAAGACTTTCTTAGCCCTCTTTGTAGACACAGGAAGGTCTTTTTAAGCAGTGGTGGTGTTCTTGTGACAATATCCTTTGTAAACTGGTGCAATGGAGCCATCCCTATTTACGTGACCTGAGGACCTCAATAGATCCCTTCCAAATGACCATGAGAGGCTGTTTTATACATATAGAATATATATATAGAATATATAAAAATATATAGAACTATATGTTTGACATATAGTGCTACATCTATTTATGCAAACATATATTTGTAACATATATATTTATGTAACATATATTTTAACATATATATTTATGTAATATATATTTTGACATGCAGTGGCCACTGAGAGAGAAAACACGTTGTCAACCTGACAAGCATATGGATGCTTGTGAGTGTATAGGACTAGCCACCATATGGACGGAGCAGTACTTAAAGCATCTGAGAAACTGATCTGCAACTTTTGGGTTGAGTTGATTCCCAAAAGTCACCATTTTCATGGATGAGCAGGGCAGTGCCATGGGCTCTGGGGAGTTACTTCCAGTTAAAAGCAGGTTTAAGGGAGAAAATACTTAGCCCTTTTATCTTTCACTGGCTTTGGATAGGGCACTCAGATGACACTGGTTTTGTAGGAAGATTGCAGTGGAAAAGCCCAAACCCACAAGGACCAGAACAGAAGAGCTGATTAAAGAGGACAGTGATGTGTCTTGATCTGAGTCCAATAATTCAGCATTCATCACTATCCAACAATGCCTTCTGATCACAGACATATTCCTCAGCTGCAAAAGCTGTGCCTAGACCAGCTGTCTCACATTGGATCATCCCAGAAAAGCCATTTCTGCATCCATTTCAACTCTAAAACAACGGCTGATGATGCCTCTCTGTTTCCATAAAGCATTTTGAGACCTGTGGAGGGATAAAGCATTTTGAGACCTGCTCTGTCAGTTCCTCAGTAATCCCATTAAAACCAGGAAAGGGTTAGAACGAGGAGAAAAAGAAACACATAATATGTAAAATACCTTGAAAAGTAGGAAAACACCAGCAGGCATTGAAATGTGGGTTTGACCAAGGGCTTGTCCCTCAGCCAGCACTTGGGTTTGCTTTAGCAACAAGTGGAAAGAAGAATGAAGGTAGGGGGTCTAATAAAAGCAGTGCAGCCTGAAGAAGACACCCAACATACTTCCGTGCATAATGACTTGCAGGGTGTATGCCTTTCAGTCTTCTTCCACTTGCAGCCCTCAGAGTGATATCCACAAAGCCATGCCTCCGGATGGCGGTGTTCAATCCTGCCTAGGCTACATTTCCTTTGAGATATTCCAGAGGCCCATGAAAGCAGCCTGAGGATCTCTGAGTTGTAGGTTAAAACCCACTGGGTTGGTGTCACCCCAAGTATGACTGTTCCAGCCAAGGATGCAGTTGCAGTGGGTCACAAACAGATGGAGTAAGAACACAGCAATGACCAGTCCCTGCTGCCAGCTTGTTCAAGATCCAGACTATCAGAGATCGAACCCAAACACAGGGGAATTTCCAATCTCCACCTATATCCTACTGTCTAGAAAGAAGTCAAAACCTTGGAGCTGGTGGTTTAATGAACCTTTCCAACGTCCTTGGAGTTATTTCTCATATCCTTACCCGCATCTATACTAAAGCCTCACCCTTTGGTTTTCAGAGCTTTCAACACTCATCTGGATTGTTTCAGGGATGGCAGGAGCTCAGGATGATCATATCTCATCCTGTCCCTAAGGCGACAGAGTGGCAGCTTAAGTAGAGGCTGTTGGTTCAAGTTCTTGCCCATGCTCTTTCTGCCCTGTGCCCTGTGGCTGTCATTTACACCTTAGTCTTATAAAGCAGCGTGTTGGTCCCCTGCATCCCAGGGTATAGTGTTAGCAGGGTTGGGTGATGGGTCCAAACGATGTGCACTGCTCTCAGTCAGGCGTCACAGCTCCTCCCACCAGGAATACATATCCCTTTTCCCCATCTCCATTGACCTTCTTAAATACTTAAAGGAGTTATTTCTCCTACCTGGGGGTTACCATTGATGCCTTTCCCTTCCCTTCCCAGGCATTTCCAAAGGGAGTCCCTGCATTACTGGGCATGCAGCTGTCTTACCCAACTCCATGTACGCCAGGCCAAGCAGGAGCCCAAAGAGCAGTGTCTTCATGCTGCGAGCAGATCCGTGCAGTGAGGACAGTAAAGAAGAGCAGCTCCCGGGGAGCTTTATATGTTTTCCCACCCTCTGCTACTTGTTGGTCCTGTGGGCGGATTCCCTTGGGGTGACCAGGGGAGAGCTCAGCTCCAGTCTGGATTGGGATTTGTAGAGGAACAAGTTCCCCAAGGAGGTGACATCACCGCAGTGAGCAAACTCCTACCATACATCACCTCTTCTTCAGGTTTATATCCTGGGGCTGGTCCCATGGAAAAGGAAAAACACAGCTTGCACTGCAAGGCATGGCCCCATGCCAGGGCTTGGATGGGGAATGTGACAAGGTATGTTTGTTCCTTCAAGTCTGGCTCCAGGAGCCAAGAGCTGGGTTGTGTTATGCGTGTTGTACTGGGCAACAACAGTCAGGATGCAGGCGGCAGCACGCTTGGGCTTCCACGTGTGTTGGCTCGGGAACATCCAAGTCTGTGCCATGGTTTCATGGGCTGGCAGGTGGGAAGCTGGCATGGCTGGTTTTTGCCCAAAGCATGTCTCTTTTCCCAAATCTAGTGCAATAAGAAGCCCAATTTCTGGCTCCCAGGGAGTTAGTTAAGAACTGAGCCCTGGTGCTGAGCTGCTGAGCATGGGAGTTACTGAAAGGCCTGTGGAGGTGAGCATGGAGATGGTGCTTCCAAGTATGGGATTTGGATGTGTTGCTTTGTTTCAGGTCCTGGGTCGTGCTGGCAAAGCCCAGTGCTGTGCCTTCTTCTGTAAAGCATTCTGCAGCTGGGAAATAAGCTGAACATGGAGAAATGGATCTATTTTCCCACCACAGTACATTCCTGATGGAAAATTTCACTTTATGTGCTTCAGGCTTAATAATTTATTTATGTATTTTTTAAAATCTTGTATTTGTGGAAGCAGCTTAAAAAGCTTGCAGTTAGGGAGGAATGCTTTGCTCCTCCCTTTCAACCGAGCCAATGGCATGTTATATTTCATAGGAAAAGCTGATAGCCTTTTTGTTGGGTTTGTTGTGATCCAGGGTGGAAAAACCCCAGCATTATGCAATTCCCCATAAACCAGCTGAATAAGCCAAAGCAGAAAAGTTTGTGAATCACTGCGAAGCACTCGGGGACTTCAGGGATGGAGATGAGGTGAGTGCACAAGCTGATTCAGTGATTCAGTTACTAGGGGTTTTCTTGTCACAGGCTCGTTGCTGCAATGCACGTGGGCATTGCTACCATTCCCAGCAGCCTATCCTTTATCCCAGTTTGGGAATGGGGCTCTTTTGGGAAGGAGCTGCTCCCTCAAGTGTTCTCAGGAACTCAAGAAGCGTTGCTAATGACAGTTTCCAGTCAATGGATGACACAAAGCCAACTGAGCTGGAGAAGCTGGATTGGTACCGTGCCGTGGGAAAGGGAGGGAAAGACATGCACCCTGACGCTTGCTTAGCTGTGAGAGTGGAAACCATAATTCATCTTTCTTTTATCGTGCTCTGCTGTCAGAAACCAGGCACATAAAGAAGAACAGTGCAAACATACCTCACTGGGTATAGAGAAAAAACTGGGCTCTGTGAAGGCCACCAAGACCTGGTTACAGCCAGATCCTTTCTTGTAACTGGGCAGTTCAAGGCACATTTGAGCAATATCTTAACAGCCATGAGACTGGAAAAGATCCAGTGTTTTAATTTCAAGGTGATTATGCCTCAATAGTTAAGCAGGGTTGGTACTCCAGTGTTCACAACACTGAAATGCTGTTTGGCAGATTGTGTGTAGCTTGCTGAAATGGAGATGTCCACACAGGCATGTTGTAATGGTTTTCCTGTACTTGAAAGGCATTGCATACTGAGAAATCCTTGGAATAAATCAGTGTGGTTAAAGGAATAATGGTATAAATAGGACACTAAATGAGTCTGACCGTTGGTGGAGACTGTCCATCGCTGCGGTGTCTGGACATGGGATGCATCAGCTTGGTAGGATTGTTTGCCTCTGGCTAGTGCAAAGCCACTTAACTCTCTCTAATGTCCTGGAAAGGTTTGAGATCTGGCAGAGCATCAGAAAACCACCAGAGTTAGGGTTGTTAAAGCTCCTTCAAACTGGCTGAGATTGCAGGAGTGCCAGACATCAGGGAGAAAGAAGTTGGTAGCATGCCACTGAAAGTGTAGTGGAAAGGGAAGACCTACAGGTATTAGTTGATCTAAAGATACCTGGGAGCCTCCAGTGGAATGGAGCCCTGGAAACAAAACCAAAACTAAACACAAACAAACAGGGGTGATATCACCTTGTGTGCTGGGGTGTAAGGGAGGCTGTTAGCAGAGTAATTATGGTAGTGATAACACCCTGGCATGAAGACCTGGTGGCTTCTTACCTTGCTTTTCTTGCCCCTGTCAAGAAAAAATGGAGTCCTGATGGAAAAAATAATGCAGATGGAAACTAATGGGAAGATTGTCCAGAAGAGGCAACGAAAATGATCAGGGGCTGGAGCACCTCCCATATGGAGCCAGGCTGAGAACATTGGGGCTGTTCAGCCTGGAGAAGAGAAGCTGCGTGGAGACCTCAGAGCAGCTTCCAGTGTCTGAAGGGGGGCTATAGGGGTGCTGGGGAGGGACTCTTCATTAGGGACTGTAGTGTCAGGACAACGGGTGGTGGGTTCAAACTGAAACAGGGGAAGTTCAGGTTGGATATAAGGAGGAAGTTCTTCCCTGTAAGAGTGGTGAGGCACTGGAACAGGTTGCCTAGAGAATGCTCCATCCCTGGCAGTGTTCAAGGCCAGGCTGGACAGAGCCTTTGGTGACATGGTCTAGTGTGAGGCGTCCCTACCCATGGCAGGGGGTTGGAACTGGATGATCTTAAGGTCATTTCCAACCCAAACCATTCTGTGACTCTATGACTGTGAGAACAGGATCTACCCCAAAAGATGACACTGGAAAACACTGACTCTTTTTAGCTTGGCAGAAATACACTGCAACCACTAAAAACAGAGCCACAGAAAGAAAAGCTCTGTAGAATGAAAGGTCACACTGGACTGAACTAAGACTAGCAAGAGTTAAATGAGACTGGCAGTCAGATGTAGGGTCTTAAACACCAGGAAAAAAGTGGGTTGTTTCTACAAACAAATGCAGGGTATAAAACCCACCTGCCTTAAGATAAATATGTGAAAGAACTGGTTTGATTTAGCTGTTAGCACAGCCTTAGACAGCTTGTAGGACTCAGGAGGACCTAAGTTCCCATTTGTCTTTATCAGCAGTGGAAGAAACTGGGCAAGATTTAGGACACTGACTGACAGGAGGCCTGAGGGTCTTCAGTTGAAATGTCATTTTAGGTCTGAAGATTTGAGACTTCCAATGAGGTGTGATGTGAAGGGAGAAAGACTTGTATACCAAAGGCCTTTCTGAGTTTTCAGTGCTATCAATCCAAAACAATCACCAGCCTTTCCCTGTGAAACTGTCCTTATTTATAAGGCAACCTACATAGATATAATCTCTCTTTGCTTATCACATATGCAAAGAACAGCAGATGATGTAAATCCGGTGTTCACAGGCAAGAAGGTGATGTGCTTTATCGCTATCTGATCAAACTTCCATTACAGTCAAGGTTTGTTTGAATGGAAAAGAAACCAGATTTTGCAGAGCTGTCGTGTGACAGGGAGGGTACACCAAGCTTTGATATGCTCTTCCAGTGGTCAGTTATCAGCCATGTGTAAAATTAATCGTGTGTAAAATGTTTCTCCTCTGATTTATACAGCTTCTACAGCCAGTTGCTCTTGTTACACCCTGCTATGAAGCTTAATTGCTCACTGTTGCCATTTTCCTCTCCCCCGTGGAGATGCATTTTGTCTAGGATATCTCTTTGATAGACTTTGGTGGGCTCTTTGACTCCTCTGTCTTCAAGGGCTCTAATCCTTCCATTGGCCTTTCTCTGGACCACCTCTGATTCACCACCTTCTATCTTGCATTACCCAAACCAGAACTAGATGTTGTCTTGCAGTATCAGGCACTGCAGCCCCAGATGTAAGTAGAATGGACCCTTCCATCATGAGATGAGCATCAAACAACTGTATTTAACAACATGGCCATGGCATCAATCTATGTGATGTCAATGTCTATCTTGGGAGCTACTTCACAGGATGGAGTCTGCTGTCAGGTTTTCTATGGTGATGGCTGAAGTGTAGGGAAATAGAGAGACTACTGATAAATGTATTGAGCCAACTTGAGCTCCGTTCCTGTGATACACGGAGGGTTTCTTTTGCTGGGGATTTAACATCTTCTCTCCTGTGTTACCCAACCCAGAACTAGATGTTGTCTTGCAGCATCAGGCACTCCAGCCCCACATCTAAGTAGAACAGACCCTTGTCATGAGATGAGTATCAAACAACTGCATTTAACAACATGGCCATGTAACACCATGAGTATTACAGCCATGGCATCAATCTATCTGATGTCAATGTCTTCCTTGGGAGCTGTTTCACAGGATGGAGTCTGCTGTCAGGTTTCCTATGGTGATGGCTGGGGTATAGGGAAATAGAGACACTATGGATCAGTATGTTGAGCCAACTTGAGTTCAGTTCCTGTGATTCAGGGAGGGTTTTTTTTCCTGGGGACCATTTGGATGACTGTGTCTGTGAGCTCTGCCATCTCTGCCAGTGACTCAGTAGCGGGAAACCACGCTGTCCATGACCATGGCTGCAGTGATGCTTGATGATGTGTTCAGCTAATCGAAGCTTCCACCTCTCATGGGTATGCACTAATAACAAGACTATAGGCATGTCTGGGTGGAGCTGTTCTCCACCCTCCTGATGAAACTCTGCCACTGGGCAGAAAGGAATGCAAATTTCATAGGCTGGAGAAGGGTGAAAGTGTGAGCATGACTCAGTAGCACCATTTCCCTAGGAGCTCTTTAGGTCTTTCTTCCAGGGGCTGGAAGTGTTTTAATACAAAACACAAGCATCTCCACTTTAGAGGAGTACCAAAGAGAAATCCACAGTACAAGTGCTGCCTCAGTCAATCTGTAAAGAGCTTTTACCCCTTTCTTCCCATGTCTGTGCTTTGTTTTGATGGTTTGCACACCCTGGCTTGAAGATGGGAGATGGGAAATGGAACCTCCCCAAGCAGAGAAGGAAAATGCACTCACATCTCCCAAATTCTGGTTTAAGCACACTAAGCTCCAAGCTAAAAGCAGATGAAATTCTGCAGATGGGGAGAAATCTTCCTTTATTTTTAGACAAAGAACTGAGTTATATTCAGTGCTCTGAGAGAAAAAAGGGGAATCCAGTGACATGGACTCTACATCTGCAGGTTCCTCTTCTTCTAGTGGCAGGGTTGAGGACAATCCCTTTGAGTATCACCTCTCCAGATGTGAGAGGTGAGCCCTGGAAATGTATGTCCCTCAAGCATTTGCAGAAGATGCAAATATCCAACATGTGTTTCTGGACTGCATCCCAGAGGGATGGATATTCATACATCAGGCATAGCAGGGGTCCTTTAACCTGTATCAGTCCTACCACGGTCTTGAGGACTGCTTAGGGTGTGTAGCATTTGGCATGGTTCCTGGCCCTATAATAACCTGAACCCACTAGATCTAGATGATCTTAAGGTCCTTTCCAACCCTAACGACTCTATGTTTCTATGATTCCATGATCAGTCATAGGCAATGCCCAGGCACATTCTGAAGCATAGCATGGATCAAAGATGTTTCCAATAAGGACATCCTGGTTGGAGAGAAAAATAAGTTCAGTTATACAGGCGTGAGTTGTGACAGTTGTCATCAGGATCAGAGAATGGATCCTGGACCCTTTTAAAGACCAATGTAGACATAGCCTGGATGTATCCTCAGATGAAAGCCTCTTGTACCTGAAAGTTGGATGATTTAGAGCCAAGGCTAAAGGGTGCTGGGAGTATTCATAGGGTTGCTGTTGTCTGTGAGTCTCCAATGTCTTGGTCCACACTTTGATCGGCTGATGGCACTGTCAATCTCTAAGTAACCTTCTGTAGTAGTTCAGAAGTGGATAACACGCAAAGACCAGCCAGTTATGGGACCTGGTACTTCCCTCCCTTTAGCAGGGAGATATTCCCTCTTTATCAACTAGGCTTTGGTTGTGCAGAAGACAAGAGAAAGGAAATGGAGTTCTCCACATTAACTTCAGCTATCGCTTACCTCTGTCAAAACCAGGGACTGTAACTGAATCTGTGTCTGACTTTGTCAACCCTTCAATATCATCAGCAGTGCCTTTGGAAGGACTGATAGCTGTGCCAGGAAGCCTGTCCCTCATGATGCTGCTTCATGTCCCATGTTAACAGCAGTGTTTATCACCATATACAGACCTGGATGCCCTACCATGATCTAATCTGAATATCTTAACGCAGCCTACAAGGATGCTGGAGAGAGACTCTACATCAGGGACTGGAGCAATAGGACAAGGGGTGATGGGTTCCAACTGAAACAGGGGAAGTTCAGGTTGCAGATAAGGAAGAAGTTCTTCTCCGTGAGGGTGCTGAGGCACAAGGTGCCCAGAGAAGTGGTGAATGCTCCATCCCTGGCAGTGTTCAAGGGCAGGTAGGACAGAGCCTTGGGTAACATGGTCTAGTGTGAAGGTGTCCCTGTCCATGGCAGGGGGTTGGAACTGGATGATCTTAAGGTCCTTTCTAACCCAAACCATTCTTTGATTCTGTGATTCTATGGATCTAAATCGTAAATCTTGCTAAATAACAAAAACAGCACATGGTGCATACTGCCATGGGTGTCCAGTGCAATAAAAGGAATAGCATGACAAAGAAGCCAATCCCCATCACCAGAATCTATGTGGCCAAGGCCAAAACTTGTGGGAACACAGACTAACAGAGTATACAGAAGACAGTAATGTGAAAATGTGCAGAACGACAAACAGTGTGAAGCAGGGCACAAAACCCCAAGTGCCTTAAGTACAGCCTTTCTTCTATTACATAGATGTCTCCTGGGTGAATCATCGTATGTCTTCGTTTTGCAGTCAGGCAGACATACATGCACAATTCATCAAAGCTGCTTTAGACAAGAGACTCATAAGAAAATGAGTGGCAATGTGGATTACCTGTATCCCTTCACTGGCTCTGAAAGGCCATCTTTCGAAGGTGACCTAGCCTTCACTTTTCAAAGGGGAGGGCTAGGTTACCTGAAGGCATCTCCATAGTAAGTGTGTGTATTATGTCATAGAATCACAGAATGGAAGAATGGTTTGGGTTGGAAGGGACTTTGAAGTTCACCCATGGGCAAGGACACCTTCCACTGGAGCAGGGTGCTCCAAGCCCCTGTGTCCAACCTGGCCTTGAACACTGCCAGGGATGGGGCAGCCACAGCTCCTCTGGGCACCCTGTGCCAGCACCTCAGCACCCTCACAGGGAAGAACTTCTTAATATCCAATCTAAATCTACCTTCTTTCAGTTTAAAGCCTGTCAATAAATGCCCTTGTGAAAAATCCCCTCTCCAGGTTTCCTGCAGCCCCTTTAGGCACTGGAGCTGCTCTCAGGTCTCCCCTTCAGGAGCCTTCTCTTGTCCAGGCTGCCCCAGCCCAGCTCTCTCAGCCTGGCTCCAGAGCAGAGCTGCTCCAGCCCTCGCAGCATCTCCATGGCCTCCTCTGGCCTCGCTCCAACAGCTCCACGTCCCTCTTGTGCTGCTGCCCCAGAGCTGGATCAGGGCTGCAGGGGGGGTCTCCCCTTCACACAGCAGAGGGGCAGGATCCCCTCCCTGAGCTGCTGCTCACGCTCTGGGGGTGCAGCCCAGCACATGGGGGGGTTCTGGGCTCAAGCGCTCACTGAAGCTGGGTCACGGGGAGCTTCTCCTCACCCAACACCCCACACTTTTCTCCTCAGCGCTGCTCTCAATCCCTTCACCATGCACCCTGTATGTGTGCTTGGGGTTGCCCTGATCCACTTGCAGGGGATCTCACAGTCCCACATTCTAGAATTCTTGTCTATGAGCTATCAATATTCATACCCACCCATGTTCTCAGAGGTTGATCTGTTCTCAGAAGCTGAAGATGCTTTGAGGGCAGCAGCATCCAAAGCAAATGCAGCTCAACAGAGGTGTCTGAGCCATTGCTGTATCCTGTCAACGTCCTGAGCGTAATCTCAAAGACATCTGGAATGAGCTGCTCTTCTGAGACTTACTTCTCCATGCTAAGCACCCATTCCTAGGTGAGTCCCAAGAATAGATATGATTTCCTCTTCCACTGGCCATCAGGTTCCTGTAATAGTTATGTTTTGTGAGGACATTTCATCTTGTACCTTCTAAGCCAACAAACACTGGAGTGGGATGCACTTGGAGTGACCATGAAACAACAGAGTTCAAGATCTTAAGGTACTGAGGAAGGTGCACAGCAAGCTCACTAACATGCACTTAAGGAGAGCAGAGTTTGGCCTCTTCATGGATCTGCTTGGTAGAATACCATGGGATAAAACCCCGGAGGAAAGGGGGGCCCAAGGAAGCTGGTGAGTATTCAAGGACCATGCCCTCCAAGCTCAGGAGCGATGCATCCCAACAAAGAGGAAGTCAGGCAAGAACACCAGGAGGCCTCTTTGGATGAACAAACAGCTTCTGGAAAAACTCCAGCACAAAAGGGACGCCTACAGAGGGTGGAAACCATGATGGGTAGCCTGGGAGGAATATAGAGAAACAGTCAGAGCAGCTGGGAATCAGGTTAGGAAACCTAAAGCCCTGATAGGATTAAATATGACCGAGGTGTAAAGGGCAGCAGCAAAAGCTTGTATAGATATGTTAGTGATGAATGGAAGATGAGGAAAAATGTGGGCCCTCTCTGTAAGGAAATGGGATATCTGGTTAAGCAGGATACGGAGAAGTTTGGGGAACTCAATGACTTTTTTGCCTTAGTCTTCACCAGCAAGTGCTGCAGTCACACTGTCCAAGTCACAGAAGGCAAAGGCAGGGATTGGGAGAACAAAGAACTACCCAATGTAGGAGAAGATGAGTTTCAAGACCATCTATGAAACCTGAAGGTGCGCAAGCCCGTGGGACCTGATTAGAACCTGAGGGAACTGGAGGATGAGGTGGCTAAAGCACAAACCAGTACATTTAAGCAGTTAATAATTAATAATAATTTAAGTTAATAATTAATAATTTAAGTTAATACTAACTAGAAAAGAGAAGGTTCTGAGGAGACCTTAAAGCAGCCTTCCAGTACCTAAAGGGGGCCTATAAGAGAGCTGGGGAGGGCCTTTTTATAAGGGCATGTAGTTATAGGACAACGGGTAATGGCTTTAAACTGAAAGAGAGTAAATTTAGAATAGGTATAAGGAAGAAATTTTTCACTATGAGGGTGGTGGGGCACTGGACCAAGTTGCCCTGAAAGGCTGTGTCTGCCCCATCCCTGGCAGTGTTCAAGGCCAGATTAGATGGGGCTTGAAGCAACCTGCTCTAGTGGAAGGTGTCCCTGACCATGGCAGGGGGTTGGAACTGGATGAGCTTTAAGGTCCCTCCCAATGCAAACCATTCTGTGTTTCTTTGATTCTATGATTCTATGATCATTTTGCAGGTAAAGCTGTAATAACAGCTCATGTTCTAACGATGGAAAAATTCCATTGACCTCTATCTACATTCTTAGCATTGCTGGTGGGGTGGAGCTGCACTAAATAAATGACTGAGGGAAGAAGCTTACTCTGAGCCTTGCTGGGAAGCTTCTGTGTAGGCTCACGCTACAGGTGTGGAAATGGTGCTTTGCTTTCCTAAGCACTGGAAGATTTGCCTGTCCTGTTAGCAAACACACTCTCTTTCATGTGGCGTTATGTTAGGAACTTCTGGCTGCATTCCCAGTGTGTTTTCCTTTTGCCTAACATCAGCTCAGTTGAACTGAATTCATCATTGTCTATAATTCTATTGGACTTCTGTTGGATGTTTTCCTGAGGGGGCTACTTCCATGGTTAGTTTGGAACAAAAAAGAGTTGCAAAAGACAAAAATACAGTGACATTTTGAAGGTACTGCTGCATGGAAGCCAGTGATTGAATGTGGTTACAGAGTAAGTTGGATGGGACATCAACAAGACTTCTTTGCCAAAGAGAACAATTAAAAACTACTCATGGGCTACCCACAGTTCACACCCTGGCACGTAGCAAATTTGCAGCATAATAAATCTGTTGTGATTTTAATAATAATAAAGTATTAACCATTAAAAATGTGCCAACTTGGTCATGAGTAAGGCTGGAGACACTCCTGGAGATGTAAGATGAGAATGGCTCTGATGCATGGTGTCCAAGTCTTCTCAGTCGTTAACACTCTCTAGCATCGCCTCATGCTTCATGAAGAGCACATACCTTTGGTACATGCCTGCAAATGGCAGCTGAAGAGGACAGCGTTTCCCAAGTAAGTCTCATGGATCTCTTTTTGCCATAGAACCATAGAATGGTTTGGATTGGAAAGGACCTCAAGATCATCCAGTTTGAACCCCCTGCCATGGACGGGGACACCTCACACTAATTCATGTCACCCAAGGCTCTGTCCAGCCTGACCTTTAACACTGCCAGGGATGGAGCATTCGGCGTCTCAAATGGAGGGATGTTTTTGCTCAAACTGGAGAAAGAAATTACATTCCCATACAGAACTGTACCAATCCTTCCCAGCAGGACCAAGCTCCTTCCTCATTCATTCATGTGTCTGACAGAAATCATAGAATCACAGAATCCCAGGTTGGAAGGGAGCTCAAGGATCATCTGCAAACCTTTCATTATAGGATCATAGAATCATAGAGTGGTTTGGGTTGGAAAGGACCTTAAGATCATCCGGTTCCAACCCCCTGCCATGGGCAGGGATGCCTCACACCAGAGCATGTTGCCCAAGGCTCTGTCCAACCTGGCCTTGAACATCACCAGGGATGTACCATTCACTTCTCTGGGCCGCCTATGCCAGTGGCTCACCACCCTCACAGGGAAGAACTTCTTCCTTATATCTAACCTGAACTTCCGCTGTTTCAGTTTAAACCCATCACCTCTTCTGCTATCTCTACAGTCCCTGATGAAGTGTCCCTCTCCAGCATCCTTGTAGCCCCCTTCAGACACTGGAAGCTGCTCTGAGGTCAAAAACTGTACAAAAACAGTCTAGACAATGGCCACAGTCAATGTTCTCTCCATTTGCCTTCCCTAGGTGTGTTTCTTCTCAGGATCCTACACATTTCCAGAGCTCAGCTGCCCGCCCAGAGTTCAGCTGTTCACATTCATTTTGTCTAATCTGGCTTTAACTCTATTTAGCCACCTACAAAATACCAATTGGAGCTTCCCTTCCTCCCCTATATCTTGTCTTCTTGCAGAGTTGTTTTTTGAGGTGACATACTCCAATGGCTGGGCTCTGACACACTGGAAACAACATTATTCCCTGATCCAGCTGAGTTTTAAGTTGATTCAGTTTAAGATAAACAGACAGCAAAGACAAACTTTGATATATGGCAGCTAGAGAAAGGGTGAGTGAACTGTGAGTTCAAGGATGGGGATGAAAAGCATGAAGTTCATGGTTCCCTGAAACCAAAGATTCTGGAACTTGACTGGAGTTTGTTTTCCTAACAAAGAGGAGAACTGGAGAAAAAATATCTACAGAACTGTGGCCTATAATGACTGAATAACCATTTCAAAGATTAGACTAAGAATGAGAGAGAAACCTTAAAGAACGGAAGAAAACAAAGCAGAGGATAAAATTACGTGACAGAGGTTAATAAATAGATAAAGTAAAAATTTGCAGTAGTCATGATAACTTCTATCTCAGGAAAGACATTGAATGTTAAAATTAGTCATCCCTTATACTGAGGAACAAAAGAAAGTAGGGATGTGATAGATGAAAACCAAATATTAAATTAAACCACTTACTTACCCAACAGGGAAAGTGCTTTTGACTTTGGGGATAAAGGCAGCATGGAGAAAGGTATCTGAAATAATCACATCTGAGGTGGAATCAAATGGTTAATGTATTCAAGCTGGGGCAAAGCAGGACAGGATATTTTCCATGCTGGAACTCAGGGAGAATTGGCATACAGAGAAACAGCCCCACTCCCAAAATATGTTCATAAGTTGATCAAGGGCAAGACAGATCAAGGGCAAGACAGTATCACGTGGTGAGAATTTACCTCCTAAATTAAAGAGAGGAGGGGTAAGAGTAACTTGTCTGACCTCAATAGCATGCCAGGATTAAGAACAAGTTTTGAAGGGCAGAATAATGAAAAACATGAAAAGGCTTAAAAACAGATGACTTTAATGAAGTCAGATTTGCATAAGTTCAGCAGAGTTTTGAAACAATAAAATATACGAATATTTATTAAGATGTTGGGGAGGGACTCTTCATTAGGGACTGTAGTGATAGGACAAGGGGTAATGGGTTCAAATTTAAACAGGGGAAGTTTAGATTGGATATAAGGAAGAAGTTCTTTACTGTAAGGGTGGTGAGGCACTGGAATGGGTTGCCCATAGAAGTTGTGAATGCTCCATCCCTGGCAGTGTTCAAGGCCAGGTTGAGCATAGCCTTGGGTGACATGGTTTAGTCTGTGGTGTCCCTGGGCATGGCAGGGAGGTTGGAACTGGATGTTCTTTCTAACCCAAGCCATTCTATGATTCTATGATTCTATAAGATGGCATAGATGGAAATTAAGTCAATATAAGCTGGGTGAAAAGTTTTCGAAGGACTGAAAGTGGAAGGGTTGAATTTGTTATGTTGGGAGGATGATATGAGCCTATTGGTTGTCAGTGGTGCAGGAATTGGTCTTAGAGTTCTCTTGTTTAATGCTTTATGTAAAGACCTTGAAAGATGCAAAATAAGAAGGCATTAATTAAATGTACTGGTGATACAAATTTGGGAAGCATCATCAGTGCCAAGAAGGATCAGGGCATTGTAATCAGCCAGGTGGCTTGAGTGCAAGTCATACCCTAATAAGATCATATACTGTAATAAGTAAGTTACACGGTAAACTGGGACGTCATCAGTAAATGACTGGAGAGATGAAAGACTTGCGAGTATCGGTTGATCACAGACTGAATAAACATTAGATGTGTGACGAAGTCTGAAGAGAGCTGTCATGATCAGGGACAGTGCAGGGCTAAGGTCATTGTGCAAGGCACGAACAAGACCACACTTGTATGTCTGGGTGCATTTCTCACCACCTGTGCCCACAGGAGCTGAAGCCCTATACAAAGTCTAAGATGAAGATGAGAATGGACAATTTACCAGGCTAGAAGAGATGGGATTTCTTAGGAGAAAAGATTCCCAAATACAGACATACCCAACAGTAGGCAACTTGGAAGACCTGTCTGAGATAAGAAAAAGGATGGCCATGAAACAAATCAGGGTGGCAGATGTGTGTCCAAGCAATTAATTAGTCTTCTACTAACATATGGGGAAAAGAACAAGCTAGATTGTAAGACAGACTTTGATCAGAGTGTGGTCTATTGAACATTGTACTGTCAAGGTGATGTACTTGGTAAGAGACAGAAGAAACTTCAGTAATCCAGGAATATTTCTTTCCTTTCTAAGTCATTCTTAGAGTTGAGCTGCTTTGTGCTCTCAGAAGATGTGGTTACTGATTGCTTTGTGCTCAGTGGAGAGAAGGGTGACCCAGGCACCATGAACTGGCTCTAGATCACAGAAAAGCTGAACTAGAGAGGTCCTTCACTTCTCCATTTGTAGGTACCAAGCTTAGCTTCAGCCTGGGAGTTACTCAAGGCCAGAGCAACACTAGATACATCTGTGATGGGCAGCTGGCGTGGAGACACAGAAGCAAAGGCTGGTTTGGACTAAATATAAGAAGAGTTCTTGCCAGATACTTGAGTGGAAATGGTCTATGTCCCCATTATGCGAGGTAGACCAGCACAGCCCCCCTTCAACCATCATCTTCAGAAAGTTTTGTCACTTTGCCTCCTAGGTCTTTGGTTGCCTTCAATGGTGTCTACTTCTTATCACACCACTCAATAGGAAAGAAGTAGTTGTATGTTCCCTTTAGCCTGAGGATTTTGTCTTCTTCAACGTCAACATCTTAATCCTGAAGCCAGAAGCATGAAAGCAAATGTTTCAATGCAATTTCTGTCACACAAAGATGTCCACTGTTTTTTATTTCATGGTGAATCACCAGGGTGGTGATAGCAGGGAATTTACCTTGCGGTATCCACAGTGTTGGAGATTTGCTTCCTGTCTAGTTCTGCTGATATTTCTGCTCCACCCTTTGCATTTTAGGATTCTTTCCAGAAAGCATGGTGAAATATGTGCAGGAAAATAGCCAGATGTTAAAATAGAGTAAAGTAGAGTAGAGTAGGATGGGATAGAATGAGAATATAATATCATAGAACATGATAGAATGGAATGGAACGAAAAAATTACATGGAATGGAGCAGAACAGGACAGAACAGACTAGGATAGGATAGGATAGGATAGGATAGGATAGGATAGGATAGGATAGGATGGGATAGGATAGGATGGGATGGGATGGGATGGGATGGGATGGGATGGGATGGGATGGGATAGCATAGGTTGGGATGGAATGGGGTAGGATAGGATGGGATAGGGCAGGTTAGGGTGGGATAGGATAGGATAGAGTGGGATGGGATGAGATAGGATAGGATAGGATAGGATAGGAAAGGATAGGATAGGATAGGATAGGATAGGATAGCATAAGGTAGGGTAGGATAGGATAAGGTAGGATAGGATAAGTTAGGATAGGATAAGTTAGGATAGGATAGGGTAGGATAGGATAGGCTCTTTAGAAAAGACAGGCGCAGCAGGCGGGGAGGGGAAGTTGCTATTTATGTTAGGGATAGGCTGGAGAGTATGGAACTCTGTCTGGGGACGGGTGAGCAGTTGACAGAGAGTTTGTGGGTCAGTGTTAAAGTGAGGACAGCAATGGGAGACATTACTGTGGGGATCTGTTACAGACCACCTGATCAAGAGGAATCTGCGGCTGAAGCACTCTACAGACAGATAGGAACAGCCTCATACTCACAGGCCCTTGTTCTCATGGGGGACTGTAACCACCCTGACATCTGTTGGAGCAACGGCATGGTCCTGCACAAGCAATCCAGGAGGTTCCTCAATTGTGTGGAAGACAACTTCCTTCTGCAAGTAATAGAGGAGCCGACAAGGAGAGGTGCCACGCTTGATCTCGTGCTCACCAACAGGGAAGGGCTGGTTGGAAATGTGACGCTCCAGTGCAGCCTTGGTTGCAGTGACCACGAGATGGTCAAATTCGAGATCCTTGGGACAGTGAGAAGAGCGTGCAGCAAGCTCACTGCCCTGGACTTCAAGAAAGCAGACTTTGGCCTCTTCAGGAACCTGCTTAGTAAGGTTCCATGGGATACAGCCTTAGAGGGCAGGGGGGCCCAAGACTGTTGGTTGATATTCAAGGATCACCTGCTACAAGCTCAGGAGTGTTGCATCCCAACTAGAAGGAAGTGCAGCAAGAGGGCCAGGAGACCTCCTTGGATGGATAAGAAGCTGCTTATGAAAATTCAAAGGGAAAAAGAGGCTTATAGAAGGTGGAAGCAGGGACAGGCAGCCTGGGAAGAATACAGGGATGCTGTCCGGGAAGCTAGGGACCAGGTGAGGAAGGCTAAGGCCCAGTTAGAATTGAACTTGGCTAGGGATGTTAAGGATAACAGGAAGGGATTCTATAGGTGCGTAGCGAGTAAAAGACAGACTAGGGACAACGTAGGCCCCCTAAGGAAGATATCGGGAGAACTGGCTACCCAGGATTTGGAGAAGGCACCTCAGCCTTAGATAGTATCTATCCTTAAGAACCTCATCTTAATGACTTCTTTGCCTCGGTCTTCACTGGCAAAGTCTCTGACCGCACCATCCAAGTCTTGGAAGGTGAACGCGGGGACTGTGAGAATGAGGACCCTAGGCCCACTGCAGGAGAGGATCTGGTTCGAGACCATCTTGAGAACCTGAATGTGCACAAGTCCATGGGACCTGACGAAATCCATCTGCGGGTCCTGAAGCTGCTGGTGAACGAAGTTGCTAAGCCACTGGCCATCATATTTGAAAAATCAGGGCAGACAGGTGAAGCTCCCGATGACTGGCAAAAGGGAAACATAACCCCCATTTTCAAGAAGGGGAAAATGGATGACCCGGGGAATTACAGACCAGTCAGTCTCACCTCTGTGCCTGGCAAAATCTTGGAGCAGATTCTCCTGGAAGACATGCTAAGGCACATGAAAAACAAGGAGGTGGTTGGTGACAGCCAGCATGGCTTCACTAAGGGGAAATCCTGCCTGACCAATTTGGTGGCCTTCTATGATGAGGCAACGGAACGGATGGACAGGGGCAGAGCAGCTGACATCATCTACCTGGACTTGTGCAAAGCGTTCAACATTGTCCCACATGACATCCTTGTCTCTAAATTGGAGAGACATCAATTTGATGGGTGGACCACTCGGTGGATAAAGAACTGGCTGGATGGCCGCATGCAAAGAGTTGTGGTCAATGGCTCAATGTCCGGCTGGAGACCGGTAACGAGTGGTGTCCCTCAGGGATTGGTGTTGGGACCGGTCTTGTTCAACATCTTTGTTGGTGACATGGACAGTGGGATTGAGTGCGCCCTCAGCAAGTTTGCCGATGGCACCAAGCTGTGTGGTTCGGTTGATACGCTGGAGGGAAGGGATGCCATCCAGAGGGACCTCGACACGCTTGTGAGGTGGGCTGATGCCACCCTTATGAAGTTTAACCATGTCAAGTGCAAGGTCCTACACCTGGGTCAGAGCAATCCCAGGCACAGCTGCAGGTTGGGCAGAGAAGAGATTCAGAGCAGCCCTGCAGAGAAGGACTTGGGGGTGTTGGTCGATGAGAAAATGAACATGAGCCGGCTGCAGTGTGCGCTCGCAGCCCAGAAAGCAACCGTATCCTGGGCTGCATCAAGAGGAACGTGACCAGCAGGTCGAAGGAGGTGATCCTGCCCCTCTACTCTGCTCTCGGGAGACCTCACTTGGAGCATTGTGTGCAGTTCTGGTGTCCTCAACATAAGAAGGACATGGAGCTGTTGGAACAAGTCCAGAGGAGGGCCACGAGGATGATCAGGGGCTGGAGCACCTCCCGTATGGAGCCAGGCTGAGAAAGTTGGGGCTGTTCAGCCTGGAGAAGAGAAGGCTGCGTGGAGACCTCAGAGCAGCCTTCCAGTATCTGAAGGGGGCTACAAGGATGCTGGAGAGGAACTTTTCATCAGGGAGTGTAGTGACAGGACAAGGGGTAACGGGTTCAGACTGAAACAGGGGAAGTTTAGATTGGATCTAAGGAAGAAATTCTTTACTGAGAGGGTGGTGAGGCACTGGAATGGGTTGCCCAGGGAAGTTGTGAACATCCCTGGCGGTGTTCAAGGCTAGGTTGGATGAAGCCTTGGGTGACATGGCCTAGCGTGAGGTGTCCCTGCCCCTGGCAGGGAGTTGGAACTGGATGATCTTAAGGTCCTTTCCAACCCTAACTATTCTGTGATTCTATGATTCTAGGATAGGATAGGATAGGATAGGATAGGGTAGGATAGGATGGGGTACGATAGGATAGGATAGGACAGGATAAGGTAGGATAGGATAGGATAGGATAGGATAGGATAGGATAGGATAGGATAAGGTAGGATAGGATAAGGTAGGATAATATAGTATAGGATAAGGTAGGCTAGGCTAGGATGGGATGGGATAGGATAGGATAGGATAAGAAAAGGTAGGATAGGATAGGATGGGATGGAATGGGACAGAATAGGATAGGATAGGATAGGATAGGATAGGATAGGATAGGATAGGATAGGATGGGATGGGATGGGATAGAATAGGATAAAATAGGCTAAAATAGGATGAGAGGATAGCGTAGGATGGGATAGGATAGGATGGGATGAGATAGAATAGGATAGGATAGCATGGAATGGGATGCAATAGGATAGAATAGGATAAGAGGATAGGAAAGGATAGGGTAGGATGGGATAGGATGGGACGGGATACGATAGGATAGCATAGGATAAGGTAGGATAAGATAGGATAGGATAGGATAGGATAGGATAGGATAGGATAGGTAGGATAGGATGGGACAGGATAGGATAGGATAGCATGGAATGGGATGGAATATAATAGGATAGAATAGGATAGAATAGGGTACTATAGGATAAGATGATAGGAAAAGATAGGGTAGGATGGGATAGGATGGGATAGGATAGGATAGGATAGGATAGGATAGGATAGGATAGGATAGGATAGGATAGTTCAGTTGGAAGGGACCTACAACAGCCATCTAGTCCAACTGCCTGACCAATCCAGGGCTGACCAAAAGTTAAAGCATGTTATTAAGGGCATTGTCCAAATGCTGAAAGACATGGGCTTTTTTGACCAGCTCTCTAGGAAGTCTGTTCCAGCGTTTGACCACCCTCTCGGTAAAGAAATGTTTCTTAATACCAAGTCTGACCACCTTTGAACCAATCCCTTATGTCCTACCACTGGATCCCAGGGAGAAGAGACCACCACCTCCCTCTACCCTTCCTCAGGAAGCTGTAGGGAACAAAGAGGTTGCCATCAACCTCCTCTTCTCCAAACTAGACAAACCCAAAGTCTTTAGCTGCTCCTCAGCACATGCCTTCTAGCCCTTCCACCAGCTTTATTGCTTTCCTCTTGACGCATTCAAGAACCATGAAATCCTTCTTAAATTATCGGACCCAGAATTGTAGACAACATTAAAGATGAGGTCACAACAATACCGAATAAAGCAAGATAATCCCCTCTTTTGACTGGCTGTGTTTGTTGTACACAGGATGTGGTTTGTCCCCTTGTGCCAGGGCACATTGTTGACTCTTATTGAACCTGCTGCCAACCAGAACTCCCAGATCCCTGTCTGCTGGGCACCTCTCCAGCCACTCCTCTTCCAATTTATATTCATGCCCAGCATTCCTCTGGGAATCAGAGAACCTGACATTTGGACTTGTTCAATTTCCTCCCATTAATCATTAATTTCATACTGTTCCGCATTTGGGGAATAAACATCCATCCCAGACTTTAGGGCATTTCTGTTCTTTGCATCTTTTTTGCTCTCTATAGAAAGGCCTCTGTGGATGAGACCCTTCTGCAGACTGTGATTATTAGAAAACAAGAGAATACAGTGTCATCTGCCCCCAACCTCCCTTATTGTAAGAGTCATACAATTTTGGAAGCCTTCATTTGCAGATAAGCAAGCTGGATATTAACTATGCCTGATGAGCAAGGAGAATACAGATGTGTAGCTCTGGAGCTGAGGAGCTTGTACGGACAAGCAACAGCAATGTCATCTTGTAGACCTTGACTCAGGTTGAGGTAGTGCCTGTCTGAAGGCACATTACCAAGGATTTGGACAGATCTAGGCTGAGAGGGAGCAGATCAGTCTGAGAACTCTTGGGTCCACTTGGAAGAAGGGTTTCCTTCATAGAATCATGGAATCATAGAATGGTTTGGGTTGGAAAGGACCTTAAGATCATGGGCAGGGACGCTTCACACTAGACCATGTCACCCAAGGCTCTGTCCAACCTGGCCTTGAACGTTGCCAGGGATGGGGCGTTCACCACTTCTTTGGGCAATACTCAGCACCTAGAAGCTGCTATTAATTGATGGCAAACCAATTACCTTATGCAGATTGATGCTGTAGCAACAGAGATTTACACCAGTCATTGGGCCAGGCTAACCATCCTCCATGGCTGTTTCCATCTCTTGCCTCAAAAATCCCATGGTTCAATGTTAGCATCATGCCACATTTTACACACACATCTTCAGTCTCTGCAAACATCCTCTTCTTCAGCCTTTTGCTGCAGATTTCAACTGGAACAAGAGCTGTGTGCTGTTTGAAACTGATATTTCAGAGTACCTAAAACAGTAAAGGTGCAGAAGGCCAGCCTCTGGCGCTGAAGCTGAGTAAGAAGGAATAGTCTATGACTCTTTCTTCTGCCAAGACAGAATGGCTGCATCCAAACTGCCTCCTGGGAATGGTTTTCTGTTAACTCCTCTGTCATCCCCAGGAATTGTTTGGGAAATCCCTGGGCCTAACCCATACTGGTGACAATAGGGATGACTAACCTCCAGTGCTCAGAAGTGTCCACTGACCTACGTGGTTTACTAACATAACCATAACCTCTGGGCCTGGAACTTGCTGGTTCTTCCCTGAAAGGTTAGAAAAACAGTAAGTTTTTGCTCGTAGTTTGGTTTTCATGATTTTGCAGAAAATACTTTTCTCATCCTCTACCCACCCTACTTTTCTGAGGTGTATGTGGGTATATCCCACCTTCAGCGCTTGTTAAGGAGGATCCTAGTAGGTAGTATAATGGGTTGTATGGCCACTTGCTGTTGGGCTTGATTTATCACTAAATGGGCCTCAGAACACATACAATAATGTTAAAAGAGAATCACAAGGGGACAATATGTTTTGGCAAAGGCCCAGATAATGACTACATTTGAATTTCTTCTGGCTATCCAAGAGTCAGTGGATTCTTGACTCTTAACGGATACAGATGTCACTGACAAAAGCCCTGCAAGAATTCATGGTTTTTCTCAGCATAGACTTCACATCTTCCTATTTAGCTCTATGCAGAAATGAGACTGAAGAGTTTTTAATAGTAGCTAGGCAAGATTTCCTGGGGTAGCTGTTATGCCCTATGATTAACCTTCCATCAGCAGCTACTTGTGTGCTGTCCATTAAAGCCTCAGTCTTCAATAAATATATATCTGTGTGAATTAAACATTTCTTGATTCTTAACCTCTTTTCCTTCAACTGTCACACTGTATACATACATACATACTACATACATGTGCCCTTTCTGCCTGTCTCCAAGAGCTTTTGAACCAAAGAGGCATCGTGTATTTGCAAAAGGCCACATGGTGACCTCAGCTCTCATAGACATAAAGGGAAGCCACAGACAAGACCAGCCTCCAGACACAAACCTGTATGGTACTAAAGGTGCTTTAAGCTCTCCTGGAGCCTTCTCTTCTCCAGGCTGAACATGCTCAGCTCTCTCAGCCTGTCTCCGTAGGAGAGGTGCTCCAACCCTCTGATCATTGTTGTGGCCTCCTCTGGACTCACTCAAACATGTCCACATCTTTCTTATGTTGGGGCCTCAGAAATTGCCCTCAGACTGATAAGAGTGGAGAGTTTGGGACAATTTTCCATTGACTGTGAATGCCCTTGCTCTCTGAGATGAATCCCTTCGGTTTGATGGCTATTTCTTCATGACAGGATTGTTCTCTCTCATTGTCTTTGGGTCAAAAGCCAGGTCTTGGGATGCACTTCTGACATGAATACGCTTGTAGCTGATTGTGTCAACAAGTGTCCTTGCTTCCCATGGAACAGAAGCAATCACATCACATCAGTAGATCTCGATGGCAAAGGCAGCTGCTTCTTTCCTGCATCATCCTGGAGGACGGGTGAGGAGAAGCAGGGCAGAGCTGCTGCATTGGAAGAGTACCTGATAGCAGAGCATTTTCTGTGAAACCAGTGAAGAAGATAAATTAATTGTATGGGATTAGGGAGGGCAGGGAAACATCAGTCTTTGATAGTACATGGGTGTGAGAGGTGTTGTGAAATGCTCTGCTATTTTACCACAAAGCAGCTGGAGCCAGTCCAGAAGCAGTGACTGCACATGAGCTGTAGATTCTTGGCAAAAGATTACCCTTCTCTGCCTCAATGGCACACAAGAGAAAGAGCAGAAATGGTTTTCTTAATGGTTTGCTTTTAAATGTTCCTTTTAAAACTTTGAATAGTCGAATTCTGAAGTCGTGTCTAACCTGCCTTCATATTTCTAAAGCTTGTTTCACATGTAGAGGAACAGAATAGGTCAGATGCATTCGAATTATCACATCTCAACTATTTGAAACTTTAGCCACACCTTGCTCTCTTTTTAATTACAACAGTTGAATAGGTGTCAAAAAACCACCCAGTTTCTGCTTGAGAGTCAGTATTTCCCTTCATCAGGGATTATAGTGATAGAATAATAGAATCATAGAATAGTTAGGGTTGGAAAGGACCTTAAATTCATCCAGTTCCAACTCCCCTGCCAGGGGCAGGGACACCTCACACTAAACCATGGCACCCAAGGCTCTGTCCAACCTGGCCTTGAACACTGCCGGGGTTGGAGCATTCACAGCTTCCCTGGGCAACCCATTCCAGTGCCTCACCACCCTCTCAGTAAAGAATTTCTTCCTTAGATCCAATCTAAACTTCCCCTGTTTCAGTTTGAACCCATCACCCCTTGTCCTGTCACTGCAGTCCCTGATGAAGAGTCCCTCTCCAGCATCCTTGTAGCCCCCTTCAGACACTGGAAGCTGCTCTGAGGTCTCCACGCAGCTTCTCTTCTCCAGGCTGAACAGCCCCAACTTTCTCAGCCTGTCTCCATACAGGAGGTGCTCCAGTCCCTGATCATCCTCGTGGCCTCCTCTGGACTTGTTCCAACAGTTCCATGTCATTCTGATGTTGAGGACACCAGAACTGCACACAATGCTGCGAGTGAGGTCTCACGAAAGCAGAGCAGAGGGGCAGGATCACCTCCTTCGACCTGCAAGGACAAGAGGTAAAGGGGAAACAGGGGAAGTTCAGGTTAGATATAAGGAAGAAGTTCTTTACCATGAGGGTGGTGAGGCGCTGGCACAGGCTGCCCAAAGAAGTGGTGAATGCTCCATCACTGGCAGTGTTCAAGGCCAGGTTGGACAGAGCTTTGGGTGACGTGGTCTAGTGTGAGGTGTCCCTGCCCATGGCAGGGGGTTGGAACTGGATGATCTTTCCAACCCAAACTAGTCTGTGATTCTATGATTCTATTTTGGGGAGAATAGAGGCCTTTCTGTTCACTACAGAAACATTGGTTGTTGCAGGTAGAGAGTACCTAATTTTCTCCTGAATTTGTCTGTAAGAGCAGACAAAAGCGTTACCCTTTCTACATGGCAAAAAGCAAGTTTAAAGGAATGCAACTGAATGCAGATACAGAGCAGAAGGCACAACTAGTTTTGACAGAAGGCAGCTGTGTGGGTCCCTGCAAACTACTCAATGTGTAACGACCCTTGATGCAAACAAGTCCCCTCCCTGCCCATCTCTCCACTTTCACTCACCTGCCCTGGGTGAAGTCCTCATTCCACAAATTCCCTCAAGGCAAAACTGAATCTTTAATGAAAATAACAAGAGAGGAAGGAGCAAACATTCTCCTTTCCTGACTCAGCTCCATACCTGTTGTCTCTGTGGCAAGGGGGCTGTATGGAGTCAGTCAAACTACCCCAGCCATGGAGGGCCACCAGCAGTAAAGGATCCAGAGCTTGTTCATGGTGTCTCTGACTCATGTATATAAGTGAACACATACCCATGAAGGGAATATTTTGGTGTGGATGGCTGGGATATACAACCTGTGGTATAGATACGTCGTAAGAGGTATTTTAATGAGCTGGTGACTTCATATGGTGATGCCACCATAAATATGGGCTTGTTGATGAGAAATCAGAGAAGCCGTATCAGCAGGAGGTCAGGGCTGTGACAGGAGCTATGGATAGAGAGCATCAAAAGAGTAGCCATGGGTACAGCATCTGGTTTATAATTTAGTCTAGGAAGGCATTAACAGAGATCAAGGTAAGGTCAGAAATGAGCAAGAGAGGGAGCTCTCTGCCCCACAGAGTTGTCAAGTGGAAGGATTGGAGTGTAGTTAGTCAAGATATGATGGGATGGACTTAGCTTCATCAGCCTTGTCCAGCCAGCCTTGCCCTGGAGTGAGTACAGTTACTTGAGGGATGTTCTGCAATCAAAAGGGAGGTCTCATGAGTGGTTTTAGTGGCTGTCCAGTGGCTTAACAGCTGGAAGAGCAGAGATAACTGCAGGGTCTCTCTCTGGTCTGTTTGGAGAGCAGAAAGCCTCATTGCACAATTACATGTGCATAATGCAGGGCAGGAATGTGGCAGGGCAGGGTGGGTTGGTAGCAGGTAATCCTTCCCCAGCTAAGTTATGCTAGCTGAATCTATTGGAGCTTATTTTTAGTCTAATCTCTCCCTTGACCCCAATAAAGTCACAATCTGAGCATCTTTGGATGTCTGGGATCTGATACCATCTGTACAAGGCAGAGGTATGGAGACGCTGTGTAACTTGCCCCAGGCTGCAAAGGGAATGTGGAGCACAGCAAGGAACTGCTGGTACCTTAAATGCCAGCTCATCCAGGTGCTCTGCCCCAGAGACTTTCTCCAGTGTGATCAAATGTTTTTAACCAGCAGATTGGGTTGAATTCAGGGGATCTTAGTGACAATCTTCAGGCCAGGCACAGGCACTGGGTGCAACTTGACTGGGCCATAGGAAATATTGTACGTCCTAATCCTTATCCACAGAGGTAATGAATACTACCTGTATTCATTACACAAGATGCTAATACTACCTGTAGCAAATACAGCATCATAATAATAATATAATCAACACTTTTCTTTAAGTGGGCTGGAGCACCTCCCGTATGGAGCCAGGCTGAGAACATTGGGGCTGTTCAGGTTGGAGAAGAGAAGCCGCGTGGAGACCTCAGAGCAGCTTCCAGTGTCTGAAGGGGGCTACAAGGATGCTGGGGAGGGACTCTTCATCAGGGACTGCAGCGATAGGACAAGGGGTGATGGATTCAGACTGAAACAGGGGAAGTTCAGGTTGGAGATAAGGAAGAAGTTCTTTACTGTGAGGGTGGTGAGGCGCTGGCACAGGGTGCCCAGAAAAGCTGTGGCTGCCCCATTCCTGGCATCTTCAGGTCCTTTTTAACCCAAATCATTCCATGATTCTATGATTTTGTAACTGTGAACCTAAGTCTATAATGTTTCCTACCATAAAATTCATACCAAAGCAGTCATTCCAGATCAGAGTTGCTTTACTTTTCCCATCTGTAAGAGGTAATCTCACTGGAGAATCATATTTTCACGTTCAGTTCTTAATACAACTGAAGCCTTTGGAGAAGTGCAGTTGCTGCCCTTAAGAAAAAGAAACGACCCACTTTATTGTCCAGCTATTTATTATTTGATAATTGAACTTCAGTTTGATCCTGGAGGAACAGGAACCTTGTTCGTAAATGATGGATTGAGTTGTATAGAAAGCCTGTCATCGATTTCAGGTCTTTTGATAAGGGTGGAAATGATAAAAGAACTGATAAAACTGCTCAGCCAGCAATGTCAAGAAGCAACTTGTTTAGGCAAAAAAACCCAGCCTTGTTCTTCAAAGAAATTATGTGCTTGTGTGTCACCCAGCAAACAGCTCTTGGGCCTTTTCCTCAGTCCCCTGAGGGTAAATCAACCTTCAGCTTCAAATAGCTGTGTGATGCCTCGTCACCTGTACCAACAGAGCACACTGCTGACACAGGGTGCAGATAGCAGCAGGAGGGAACAAGCCCTGTTTATGTTTGTTAGGGGTTTACAAGGCAGGAAGGGAAGCCATCCTTTCTGTCAATGTGCAGTTGCAGCACTTGGGAAAACAGTCCTCTTCCTGGTCCTGCCCTGGCCCAGCCCAGGTACTGACCAAGTGAGTCATTTATTCGTCCCAGTTTGCCACCTCTTAACCCTTCCCAGAACTGAGAGGGTTGTTTTTTGAGGCTGGTTATCAGTGACCTGGTTGGAGACCGTGCTTCTGTGCTATTGCCAGTTCCATGACAGGTACCCATCAAGCAGTGGTGAGCTCCTCCAGTTAACATCACTTCCGCAGGGGCTTCCTACCCTGTTCTTTATTGTGTCTATTCCACTCATGACTTCTCCCAGTTGCACCTTCTTTAAACTATCTAATCCTCCCCACCTCCAGCACTGCATACAAAAACTCCAGGTACATCCATAGACAGGATGTATCTCCAGATAAATCCAGAGAATTACTCAGAGGTCAGTCATGGACTCCTTCCAGAAACTGGGAGGAAGAAGCATCCTTTCAGCCTGTAAGGGTTTAGACATCAGGTCTCTGAGCATGGGGAAGTCCCCTCTTGGCTTCAGCAAGAAACTCCTACAGATTGCGCTCTAGCAAGTAGACATCATTGCCACATGAGACTGATATAATAACACAGGTAAAGAGCCTCCATTCATGCTAAAGACTTTTGACACCTCCCATTTTCAGCAGAAAGCACCATTATAGCCAAATAGCTTGATGGGAAAGGATGTAGACATGTCTGACTGCCTGGAAATTGTTTCAGGAAGTGGACACAGGGCAATAAAGTGTCAGAGACCTTCTTACAGTGCAAGAAGATGATCCCTTGGACCAGAGAGGTCATGGAGCTGGTCAGCCATGCAGAACACATCCTATCTGTGAGATGTACAGCTGGATGAACCCCCTTTTCAGTGACTTAGACTCGAGAGATTGGCAAAAGCCACGTTTAGTCACCCCACATGTCCCATTATCCTCCCACCAATAACCAGACTCTACTTCTATGAGGAAGGTGGTTCATTCTGCACTTTTCTTTGGGAAAACCCCTTCCCTGCTTCCTGCAATTAGCAGCTTGTTAACATGCTTTGGGATGCCTTGCATCCCAAAGATTTATGTACTGTTCTCTTTCACAGTAGCAGTGTCGTTATCTCCTGACATCCCATTGACCTAATCCAAAATGTAATGTTGGCCCTTGTCGCATGGTTATGGGTCCCAGAGATGACATTGCACATTCTTTGCAGTTCAAATAGTTCTTAGAATACAAGAGGGGAAAATGGGGCTCTTGGCCAAGCATCCTTCTCTTTTGGTCTTCCACCCACTGTTGTCCTGACTTCACAGCTCCTTGACTTCATGGGTCTTGTCTCCCCCTCCCAGGGCTCTCCCAGGCCCGTCTATAGACTCTGATGACACCAGCCTTGTCTTTTGTTGTGTATTGGAGGGAAGCACATACAACACAATGGCCTTCTCCACAATGGTTTCTACTTTGTTTTTCAGATCTCTTCACACGTGTGTTGCTTGAAGATCTTATCTGACAGCTTCTTTCAGGCAGCTTTCCATGGTGTTTTCTCTGCTGCCTTTGCCAAGCACTGTACAGGATCTCCCAATGCAAGGTGGGAGCACCCAAGTTTAGATCCATAAAATAGACTATGTAGAGAAGGCAAACTGTAATTTAGAATCTATAACTATATGGAGGGGCTATAACTGTATACGAGAGATGTTAAAACTGCAGAGTCTGCCTTGCATGCAGACAGCTCATTGGTATCAGCGTCCGAGAGCACTTGAAGTGGCTTTTCATTTATTTGAAGCTTGCATGGTTGCCACATTAATTACAGCAGTAAAGGCAGGCAAAGCACAATGATATTGGTGCTGGAGGTTGCATTAAATCCCTCCTTCATCAGATGTGAACCAGATTTTCTACATATGGCAAGTAGAAAAAGCCATTCTGGCTTCAGCAGGGAGCCCCAGGAAAGGGGAAAGATCAGTGGGTGAAGTAGAGAAATTCCTATTGCAAGGAAGCGAATAAAGGACTCTGTGGGTATCCTCATTATCCCAACGAATCTTCAGCAAACACCAGTCTCACGCTACCCTTCAGCACTCCTAGACCTGTCCTGACAGCACCTCAGCAGTAGTCAGCACCACACCTTTCTCTAGCTCCCCAACTCTTGTTTTCTTTTGTCTTTTCCCCACACCTGACTCCTCCCCATCTCCCATCTAGGGTGGAATTGTTTGTGTGCCCATAGGCGTGTGCTCACCTCCACGGTCAGGGTACCCAGAGGGGTAAATGCAAGCTCTGATCTTTACTTTCTTCACTCTCCCAGCTCTGAGACACAGCCCCACAGGACCTTTATGATAAACGCCTTTCAAACCTGGTGACAGAACCTGTGTCCCAGGCTGTGGCGTAGGGAATGGATCAAGGAGGAGCCTGCAGAAGAAAGCTTGAGTACCTTCCTTTTGGAGATGGGGACCTTCAAGGGATGCCACTTATGGTCAGGATGGAGAATGGAAATCTCAGAATTAGAACTGGTTGACCAGGACACCATGGGGACACCCTTTATATTTCACTCCAGTGGTTATTGCCCATCATGGTGCTCCAGGTAATGTGATGCTCACCATCCCAAAGACACTACAGTTGTGAGAAAGTGAATAAATGGCTGTATGTGCATCTAGCAGGGAAGGTGAGCACTGCTTTTGTCTTGTATGGTATATAACAAAGTGCAGGGTCACCAGGTCACTGAGTTTTAAGTTCTCCTTCAGATATGATTGACTTCACAGCTTTTCTTAGGGTATATGTCTTCCAGAGGTTGTCATAAGCCAGAGCCGCTCAAGCATTGAGTGTATGATTGCACCTCTACTCTGCTTTGCCATAGCACCTCACAGCACATCATCACCACACAGCAATGACAAGGACTGGACATTGGCCACACATGCAGCACAGCCGCTGCAGTCAATGCTGGGTGCAGAAATACATGACTAAGTGATATACAGGTAACACGCTCACACTTGATTCAGGAATAAGTATATTTTAGGTGTTACACAGGTAGCATGCACACATATTGTCCTACCTGTTACCACTACAGCAATACAATTGTAGTAATGAGGAAGCTATCATATGGCAAAGATCTGCCATCAGCTCCAAGGATGCTGTGTGCCCAACACACCACATTGCTCCTGCTTACAATTCCTGACATTAGAGAGGATGCTCCAAGACTTCCTGTGGTCATGGAAGTCCTCTGCTGTTCAGGAAGACCCAGAGCACGCTGGCTGCCATCCCTGCTGCCATCCCGTAGCTGCTCCTCACGCTTCCTGCTGCGTTGACATTGCAGAGGTCGCTGCTGCAGCAGGAGATATTCCTGTTGCCTACGCTGAAGTCCTGATAGAGTGATTCACAGGATGAGTCACAGCCCTTGCTGAAGATGCTGACGAGCCCTATGACCCCTGGAAGGAAAGAGGGACCATTACTACAAGGACTCAAAGCCAGCCAAGCCAAGCTTCATGGAACTGAATAATGAGATGCTGTTCTTATCTGAGCTCCCTTCTTGGGAGATAAAACAGTGTTTCTAGCCTGGTGCATGTTTCAGTGTAGCAGGTTGTATTTTTGGGGTGTTATTTTGTCAGCAGCAAAGGAAGGGTTCCAATCCCCAAGTATTTGCTCAAGGCAATTCATTGCACAGCACAGTTCTCAGGGGGTTCTAATCCAGCATCTGCCATTAACACTCTTGCTGTGAAGTCTAGTACTAATGGCTGAGGAGCAAGCATGTGTGGTGGTCTTCACTCATATCCTGAACATCTTTGTTGCATGGAGCCTTTCAACACCTATGAAAGTTATGGAAACTTTCCTATGGAGCCAGGCTGAGAGAGCTGGGCTGGTTCAGCATGGAGAAGGAAAGGCTCCTTAAGACGAGACCTTAGAGCGGCTCCAGTGCCTAAAGGGGCTACAGGAAACCTGGAGAGGGGCTTGGGACAAGGGCCTGTAGGGACAGGCCAAGGGGAATGGCTTGAACCTGCCCGAGGGGAGACTGAGATGAGCTCTTAGGCAGAAGCTCTTCCCTGTGAGGGTGCTGAGGCGCTGGCCCAGGGTGCCCAGAGAAGCTGTGGCTGCTCCATCCCTGGCAGTGTTCAAGGCCAGGTTGGACACAGGGGCTTGGAGCACCCTGCTCCAGTGGAAGGGGTCCCTGCCCGTGGCAGGGGGTTGGGACTGGATAAGCTTGAAGGTCCCTTCCAACACAAACCATTCTATTGCTCTATGAAACGTGGCTATCTCCGCTTCATAGATGACAAAGTTATTGTTTGATTTGATCCTGAGAGGCAAAGTCAGGTTTTCTGTGCGTGGTTGATGCTCAGTAACTGCTGATGACCAACAGTTTACAGTCTGTATGAGGTCGCCTCATCTTGCACCCTCTAATCTGGGTACCAAGTCTTTCATATATGCAAATTCAGTGTGTAGTACCAGTGGGTTCTACAAGGTGTTGCATGTGAGTGCATGGCTGTGGGTTTGCATATTTCCAACAAGAACAATGCCTACTGGAGGTACTACATTTACTGCCTCACAGAGATGAGTCTGAACATGCCACTGATGGGTCTTCTGCCCCAGGTCTAAGAGCAGCTGAGCTGCCACCACAGATCTGGACCAAATCTAGAATGGGAGAATCAAATCATAACCTGTTAAAGGAATGTACCCAGAGGTACACAGATGGCTGCATTCAGAGCTGCCTGTCCACAAGTCTAGGTGAAAAGCTCCCTTTTTCATTGAATTCACCTAAAGTCAGCTCTGTCATTGAATGCTCCTCCTAACTTCATGAATAGGTTTCACCAGACTTAGCCCCTCACGTCTGAATTCGTGCTCCAAGTTTTTCAAAGCCATCAACTTATCTATTGCCCTTGTAAGCGAATAATTTCTGGCATTGCAAATAGAAATAACAGATTTTGTACAGGTGAGGGGCATTGGTAAGTATTTGCAATGTCAAATGCAGATGCACCCTCCTGAGATTAGTTCCGGGCACTGACATTGTACAGGCCATACTGCTCAGTTTTCAGCATGATCTATTGGCAAACACTAACAAAATTTAAGGGGTACACACGCACATGGTAATATGACTTTGTAATCTCACTGTCATAGCCAGTATGGGGAGAGGATTTGGTGATGGCCAGTACCAAGTCACCAGCTATCACTGAGTGATAAACATCTCTCTTCTATCATATCTACTTAACACAAAAGTCATCTGAAAGCTTTTTTATTACCTTTTCTCCCCAGATGGCTTTTTCTCTTCCTCCTGCACACTGAGCTTTGCTGGCCAACACTAACTGGTGTATCTACACGAGGTGAACCTGGCTTAGACACCTGAGGCTGGCACCATGCTTGGCTCCAACATGATAACTAAGACACTGCCCAACCCCGCTTTGCCTTACTGATCACATCCGTTTTGCACAATTCATTCTCCTTGCATTCCACTTTCGTCTGACACTTGGAGTTGCTGAGCTGTGACGTGCAGCTGTAACACTGCAGAGAAGAACCTGAAAGAGACCAAAAGGGGTTATGAGACAAATCTGTGTGAAGCTCTCCAGGGAACACACCTTTGCACTTGCACTGGGAAACAGGACCATTCCCGTGGGTCCTCAAAGGAACGTAGCACCTCTATTATTGGGAAAACAATGTTTTGTTCCATTTTTAGTGGAGAATAGTACATTTATTTGAGGTATAAGTCAAAATCTGCAAGAACTAAAGATGTTTCAGACTGTAGTCAGGGCAGTGAGGATGCAAAAAGATGCTGGATAACTGGTCTCATTGACTTAGTGTCATCAGTCAGCGGAAAGTGCTTCCCAAATGCTTCTTCCTCCATATTTGGGATGCCTGACTCAATTCCTGTCTGGAGCAGGCTTTTTGTGATATTCCGACCTCCTGAGCTGGGATGAAGGGATGAATTCCCCAGAAGGACAAGTTGATATTATTTGTCTGCCTCTATAGACATTAGTGCTTTGCCAGGTGGGCTTGCGAGCCCTAGCTGAGGCATTCCTAAGATTGGATGAAAGAGGGAAAGCCCAGAGGGAAGAGAAGGTGAGGAGCAGACATATCCCCTCCATCACTCCCTCTTAGAAAGCAAAGTGCAAACACGTCTTTCACCTCCCTATGAAAACCAGCTCACCACGTGTTTCCACCCCCTCATGGACATGCCACACTATGGGGGATGCAAGTCAGTCCTGTTAACATCTGCTATGCTGTTATGTGCATCAAGCAAAGGCAGGATAAGCATTGAAGCTTACAAGTGTCCAGCCGTAGTGGCAAATAGTCCCCAGAGGAGTGAAAGCGCGGTGCAATTACCTGATCCTGTTACCTACCCATGCCCCAGGGCATCATTGGAGCCTTGCAAGTGCCAGAATTAATGTATATGTACTTTAACCCCATGACCACCAGGCTTGCATCATGAATCTCTTAAGTCAATACCCTAATGCCTAAAATACTCTATCAGGGCACAGAAAAGCTCTATTTGAAAACCAGTGTTATTCAGAGAAGAAGCAAGAACTGATTTGTGGCACTCGGTCTCCCTCTGTCTAAGCCTTTCTGGTACAAATGCGGCATAGAAGCAAGGAACCAAGCCCAGTTTGTCTGTAATGCTGCACTCTGCCCTCACATTTATGTGACTTAATGCAATGAAAGCTGAATTTCAGAGCACTCTGATGGAAGCTGGAAAAGCAGAAGGTCTGGCCAGGACTTTACAAGACCCTTCTCAGCCTGTTTCTTAAGCATCCTCTGCTGATTGAGAACTATTTCTGCTCAGATTTGATGCTCTGGTAATAGGGAAAAGCTGGTTTTAAACCATTTTCTCCCAGTGAAGCTGGAAAAAACCTGACAGCATCAAACCTGCCCATCCTGTTAATAAACCAACACACTCTGGCATTCTCCTTTCTTCTGTCCCATTAAGATTCTGACAGCCTGTGCAGTGTCAAAGGCCAGTTTTTAAAGGAAGAGTCAAAAACCAAGTTGGAGCAAACTTACCTGTGCAGAAATATTGTAGGTTATTTAATAGCCTGGGAAGAAGAAAAGGAATCCTCCCACCCCACTTAATCCCCACTATATGGTCTGGCTTAAATAGTCTTGCTTTCAATTACATTCGGATCTGTAGACGATTTATCTTTCCTGGAAGCTGCATTAGGATCACATCATCATCAGGGTGGGACTATACCTATTTCCCTGCAACACCCAGGTTATCCCATCAAAAAAGCAAATGTCTTCATAGGATAACTGCACCAGCATTACTTCCCTCACTGCCAAACCCCATCGCAGGTCTTTTCTCCTTCTAGGGGTGACAAAGCGCAGATTGTTCATGCTGTCTTACCTGATTCCAAGCACAGGACTGCTCCCAGCAGGAGGACCAGTAAAGCCTTCATTCTGGAATAGCCTCTTTGGTGCTGAATATGGGTTGTTTCCTCCAGGGACAGTTTATATACTGTGGGAGGCAGCAATCGGGCATGCCCAGAAGGTTACTCTCTGTGAAGGCACCTGAATGGGGCTGCTCGCTGGACCAAGGGAGGGGTTGGTTTGTGGTGGTATTTGATTAGGTGCCTCTCCTATCTGACCACAGCTTGCAGAGCTAAGAGCAGCTCCTTTCCTCCTACCCTTGTCAAAGTGCTCACATGGGTGTTAAGAAACCACCCCAAATTCTTTCGGACAAGGCTGACCTTATGCGTTTCTCCAGAGCTGCACCCTGTGAACAAGCCTCTCCACCCCCATTGCTACCCTGAGTGGAGCTATTGTGTTTAAATCAAGGACAAAATGTCCTTTTAATAAACACTTCCAGCTCTTTATCTTCATGTTTGAGTATCTCTGTGGCGCTCCTGGCATGTGATAGCAAGGTATGTGAGCACATTGCAGTCCAGGTGTCGAGGTGTTCATTTGCATTTATTTGTATGTATTGTGTGTAGTCTATTTAAAGACAACAGGCAATTAAATTCTTTCTGTGTGTTGAAACCAAAAGGCTCTTTGATGCCTTTGTTTAGTGTTTTTCTCTGCCCCATCAGTACTGTGGCACACTTCTCTTTGTCCGCCACTCTGTCTAGCATAGGTTGGGTTTGTTTTTGACACTTCAATTCCTATCAACATGTACTGTAAACAACTCAGGCTTGTCAAAGCAATGCCACTTCTCATCAGGGATGAGAGTCATCTTAGCCACATTCCACACGGAAGTGCAAATGTTTGCTCGGGTTGATGGGAGACCTCTCCCATCGCATCCTTTGACTGCTTCTCAAAACACAGCTCAGATTGCTGTGGTTTCTCACTTGATCTATGGCTTTTCTAAAATCTCAGGAACTTGGTGCTTTGCAGTAACAGCCTTCAGGAGCTTGCTCTCGGGCAGTTTGGCTCTTAGGACATCAGGCACTTCTTCAAATTGAAAGGGAGGTGCTTTGGCATAGTATCATAGAATGGTTTGGGTTGGAAAGGATCTTAAGATCATCCAGTTCCAACCCCCTGCCAGGGGCAGGGACACCTCACGCTAGGCCATGTCACCCAAGGCTCTGTCTTGTCTCCCCTTGAACACTGCCAGGGATGGAGCAGCCACAGCTTCTCTGGGCACCCTGTGCCAGCGCCTCAGCACCCTCACAGTAAAGAAATTCTTCCTTATCTCCAACCTGGACCTCCCCTGTTTCAGTTTGAACCCATCACCCCTTGTCCTATCACTGCAGTCCCTGATGAAGAGTCCCTCTCCAGCATCCTTGTAGCCCCCTTCAGACACTGGAGGCTGCTCTGAGGTCTCCACGCAGCTTCTCTTCTCCAGGCTGAACAGCCCCAATGTTCTCAGCCTGTCTACATATAGGAGCTGCTCCAGCCCCTGCTCATCCTCATGGCCTCCTCTGGACTTGCTCCAACAGCTCCATGTCCTTCTTATGTTGAGGACACCAGAACTGCACACACTGCTGCCGATGACAGAATGTTCTCAGACCCTGGTTTTCCTTATTCAGAGATATTTAAGGCTCTTTTTCTTTTTTAATGCCTTATAATTATCCCTGTGGGATTTGGTTCCTTGTGCTATAGGAAGAATAGGGCCAAGAGGAAAGCATAACCTTGTCACCCAGTCTTGAATTCAACATTTCTTCCTTCAAATAACCTAAAAGAAATAAGCAATAGGGAATGCTCTTTTCATCCTTTGACTTTCTGCAAGCCAAACTCTCTCAGTACTGTTATTTATTCTTATTCTTCCTCTGACAACATCTTGGCTGCCAGCAAAGACCAGGACTCCTGGTGCTTTGAAAGGGATGCACACAGCTAGGAGCCTGTCCATGCCCCAGTCCTGCAGCCCGAGGCTGTGTGAGAAGCCAGTGGTTCCTATATCCATACATTACTTGTTGCTTCTTACTGCTTTTCCGAATCTCTGTGTGCAGTTCCTGCTCGATTCCTGAAGATGGCAAACGTGCCCCGTTATACTTATTACACATCCATTAACATGCAGTTGTCCGTAGGGTGGTGTGTGTACAGTATCCTGATGTTATAGACCCCCCAATTCATCTAACTGCATCCAAAAGACCAACTATTTCCCTTGGGAATGTAAGGATGTCTGCAAATCACTCCTTTAAATACTATTTTATGTTGTCAGTGTAGATTCCTGATAGATAACAGGTCTGGAGCTTTCTGTTGAGGAGGAAGGGAATAAGGATGTGATTATTTGCTCTATTCTGGTTCACCTGCCTGGTGTGAGGCTAGGATAATAGTAGTGAATGATGGTACAGAACATGGTGCCATGGACTGTAATGAAGGGATGCTTAACAGTGGTAGGCATCAGCTGGAAATATGAGGACAAGAAGAGCAATAGATGAAACAGTTCCTGGGAAATCTGGACAGAGATAATGTCTCCAAAGGCAAAAGAAAGATTTCCTGGGCTCTGGCAACTATTTGGCTGTGTTGTTTGAAGAGGCTATAAGAAAGCCTGAAAGATATCAGGGATAATGTATTAATACTTCAACTGCAGACTGCCTTTTTTGTGGGGATGACTTTTATGAGCAGAACAGAAAGAAAACCCAGCCCAGACCCCAGCAAAGAGCAAACTAAGATGAAGTTCCACACACTCAGCCAAGCTCCTCAATGAGTTGTAGTCCCTAAAAGAACCAGATCATTAAGGGATCCTTTAGAGTCTATAGCCTCCAACCTCAGAAGAGTTACACCTTCTCGGATGCCTTAATTCAAGCCAGAATTAAATGCAAGAGCAAGAGGAGCTGCTTTCCAAGACTGTCCAGCCCTGTAGAGAGGTCACTACGTTGCTCAGCATAAGTGTGGCTTGCAGCTCCTTTTCGGGGCATTCTGAAGTACACCTTTGGAGGGTGCAGTGGGCTGCAGTGAGAATCCTATTGACTTTTCCACCTCTGGAGTGTGGTATGTGTGCAGTGAATATGCTGGTACTGTCTGCAGAGATGCCTGCAAATCTACTCAGGTCGTGGGGATGTGGGATGTATGATCAGGGATTTTAAAGACCAATTTTAGGCATTGAAACGGGAATTTCTAATGGATGCAGAGATGTTTCCTGGGAGAGCAAGCAGCATCAAACTGTCCCAAGTGAGAACGGGTGGAGAATGAATGAGTCGGAATCACTAGATGGCAGTAAGGCAAATGGCATTACAGACTTGTCTATGAGGAGGGAAGCATGGATCCGAAATGAGGCATGTGATTGGACAGACAGAAAGGCAGATGGACAGATAAGGAGAGAGAAAGATTTCAACCTTAGTATATATACAGATGTTCATAGAGATGGATGGATAGAGAGCAGTCAGGAGGAGCCAGGGAAGCTGGTCCTATGCACCCTGCTCTAACCTTGTGTGTGATTACAGGTGGGTTTTGCTCTGCCTGGGACAAAACACCACGCTATGTCTCCTATTTCAACCTAAAGTATTTCTCAGCAAGCTTCCAGCTGTTTTCCACTCTCCTGCACACACGCCTTGGGATGGACAGGCATGATAGCAGCCTTCCAGTATCTGAAGGGGATCTACAAGGATGCTGGAGAGGGGCTCTCCATCAGGGACTGGAGTGACTGGACAAGGGGCAATGGGTTTAAACTGAAACAGGGAAGTTCAGGTTAGATATAAGGAAGAAGTTCTTCCCTGTGAGGGTGGTGAGGCCCTGGCACAGGGTGCTCAAAAAAGTGGTAAATGCTCCATCCCTGGCAGTGTTCAAGGCTGGGTTGGACAGAGCCTTGGGCAACATGGTCTAGTGTGAGGCATCCCTGCTCATGGCAGGGGATTGGAACGACCTTAGATTATCTTCAGATCCTTTCCAACCCAAACTATTCTGTGATTCTATGTTTCCATGATTCTGTGATGCTGATCAGTCAGCAGAAAACATGATTCTTGTTGCTCCAGGGATGTTCTTGACTGCCAGCAGAGATAGGCTGCAGTTTCTGGATCTGTAGATGCTTGGCACTTTCATGTCATGGTCTAGCTCACTCTACAAGGATTCACACCTAAGTTTACTGTTTAAGTAAGCTTCAGAACACATGAAGACAAGGCTAGGCTGCCTGAGACATCTTCCAGAGTCCATCAGTGGTGACCAGAGCTGTCATTAAGAGAACCTTGAGCAAAGGCAGGAAGGGCTCAATGTCACTGGGCTGCTGAGGGACCTTCAGCATGTGCCTTCCCATCTTTGTACCTCTTCTTCCTCTAATAGCAGATAGAGCTCATGACTCCTGCATCACAAGGGAAGTGTTTTGAGGTCTGTACAACCAGTGAGCATTATAAAGGTTTCATAAGCAAAAAGCCTGTTTGACCTTGAGTATTTCTACAAGAGTCCAGGCACAGACTCAAACATCCAGCTATACCCATTTGGGATTTCCCAAGCTAGCCTGACCAGCCTTGGAGAAGAATTTCACCTTCATATCATGCACGTTCTTGCTGGAAGCCATGAAATCCACGTATTGCTGAAAATTAATCCTACCATGGTGCTAATCTTGTCTGAGGAGCAAATAAGAGACGGAAAAGATTCTGAGGTCTGTAGTGGTTGGCGATCCCCATACGGTGGTGCTGTTGCTACGTTGCTGGTGCGAAGACCTCTCGGTGTGTGGGAGCAACCCAGTTTGTTTAAAATCTCAGCAACTTTCAGAGCATCAAAAATGCATTTGACATTTTTTTGTGTGTGTTATTTTGCTAATTGCTGAGCTCTTTCGGTTGTAAAAGACTCGGGGGGTGGGATCCCTGCCAGCTTCTGCTGGTGATGCCTCGCGCATCTCCGAGTTGTTTGCGGGAAGAAAGGAGTGCATTTTCCTATGCCCACGCTTTGGAGATGGGGGGAAGTGTGGGGAGAGTAGCCTGTGCTCTGAGCACAAAGCAGCTCTGTGCTCTCTCTGCCCTCACAAAGCACTATCTTACCCCCTCGCATACCAGGCTTTGCAGCTTCCTGCGGACAGATGTAGTAGAAGGTAGATTGAAATACAGGCAGAAAACACGATTTCCTGAGATCACACAACAGAACAACATAAAATCATAGAATGGTTTGGGTTGGAAAGGACCTTCAGATCATCCAGTTCCAACCCCGTGCCATGGACAGGGACACCTCACACCAGACCATGTCACCCAAGGCTCTGTCCAAGCTGGCCTTGAATTCTGCCAGGGATGGAGCATTCACAACTTCTCTGGGCACCCTGTGTCAGTGCCTCAGCACCCTCACAGTAAAGAACTTCTGCCTTATCTCCAACCTGAACTTCCCCTGTTTCAGTCTGAACCTAACACCCCTTGTCCTATCGCTACAGTCCCTGATGAAGAGTCCCTCTCCAGCATCCTTGTAGCCCCCTTCAGACACTGGAAGCTGCTCTGACGTCCCCACGCAGCTTCTTTTCTTCCAAAAGTCACCAACTCTCCTTTTTTGTTCTTCTTGTCCTCATTTTAAGGCCAGAACTCATGAGTGGTATTGCTTTTACCCCACTTTCACACAACTTTGGGAAGAGACTTTGGCACAGGAGCTCACTTCATGGTCTTATATATGGGGAAATTAGTTTCTTGAGGAAACATATTTGTTAGGGCTCTTGGTTGCGAACTGGTTGACAAAGATTTTTCTAGGTTGGAAAATACCATTTTGCTGACAAAGAAACCTTCTGCAGAAATAATAAAGCTATTGCAAGTCTAGGATGGATTTTGCAATCAAACCCAGGTAGAGAGCAAAAGATCAGTCTGTAATAACCAGTCTCTGTTGCTTAGGACAAGCAATTAAGATGCAGGAGATACAGGATCAGTCCTTTTAAGTCCTGTTTCATTTTGATTGAGCAGATGCTGTAGCCACGGATCCTGGAATTCAGATTGCTCTTGTCTTTGTCCTTCTTCTTCTAACCATTCCACTTTGTGTTAACTAACTCTAAACTAATTGGGCCAGAGAGATGTAATGGTGTGAAATGATTTGATCTTGATGAATTAGCAAATTCTCACAGAAAACTGTTTCATTAAAAAAAGTGGTTTTTTTTTTTCCTGGCTGCTTTATCAAGTGCTCCAGTGCTTAGGACAGCAGAAGATGAGTGCTACAAACCAGGAGAGATAATAAGAATTCTGATTAATATCTGTCATTTCCTCCTGTTTTAACTGTTTAGCTGGAAAATTGATTTGGAAAATCAACCCACAGTTTCTTGGAGTTGTTATGAAAAGAGAGGTGGTTTTGCTAAATGTGTTGTATAAGAATAGCTTTAAGGAGAAGGCTTTATTCTGGCTTTACATACTATATAAGTACTGGCTAGGAGGCTCTTTAGCAAGCAGCAAGAGTGGCATGAAATTGTTTCTAACTAACTCCAAGCATTGCCCTCGTATCCTAACAATATCTAAGTAGCAAAAGCAATCAATACAGATTTGAAACAAAAAATCATTACTTCATAGTTTCCTTGCTGTATCCTCGAAGTTTCCTGTGGTATAGCCTCAGATTGCCAGTTTTTATCTGCCTGTCTTATACTGATTCAGTGGTTCTCTGGGTTTCTTCCCATATCAGCCTCTAATGATGAGCTCATCTGATTCAACTGGGTTATTGTATCTGTCCATACCACCCAGACCACTCTTTATGCTCAGGGGAGATCTGGTCAGGAGAGCTTGGAGTGTTGTCCAGATACAAGGATGCCAGAGAGGAGCTCTTCATCAGGTACAACTCTCCAGCCTGTCCAGGTCTCGCTGGATGGCAGCACAGCCTTCTGGCGTGTCAGCCACTCCTCCCAGCTTAGTGTCATCAGCAAACTTGCTGACAGTACACTCAATTCCCTCATCTAAATCATTGATGAATATATTAAATAATACTGGTCCCAGTACGGACCCTTGAGGCACTCCACTAGATACAGGCCTCCAACTGGACTCTGCTCCATAGACTACAACTCTCTGGCTTCTGTCCTTCAGCCAGTTCGCAGTCCATCTCACTACCTGATCATCCAGACCACACTTCCTCAATTTAGCTATGAGGATGCTGTGGGAGACTGTGTCAAATGCTTTGCTGAAGTCAAGGTAGACCACATCCACCGCTCTGCCATCATCCATCCACAATGTTATTTCCTCATAAAAGGCTATGAGGTTGGTCAAGCATGACTTCCCCTTGGTAAAGCCATGTTGACTGCCCCTCATAACCCTCTTATCCTTGACATACCTTAAGATGGCATCAAGGATAAGGTGTTCCATCACTTTCCCAGGGATGGAGGTGAGGCTGACCGGTCTATAGTTACCCGGGTCCTCCTTCTTGCCTTTTTTGAAGACTGGAGTGACATTTGCTTTCCTCCAGTCCTCAGGCACCTCTCCCGTTTCCCAAGACTTGGTAAAGATGATGGAGAGTGGTCTAGCAATGACTTCCGCCAGTTCCCTCAACACCCGCGGGTGCATCCCATCTGGACACATGGATTTATGGATGTCCAGATTGCTCAACTGGTCCCTAACCCATTCCTCGTCGACTAAGGCAAACTGCTCCCTTGACCTGACTTCATCTGAGGTCTCAGGAGTACAGGGCTCATCAGGACTGCCTGGACACATTCCTGTGTAACCTTATCTAGGTGTTCCTGCTCTGGCAGGGGGATTGGACTAGATGATCTTTTGAGGTCCCTTCCAATCTCTAACATACTGTGATACTGTGATACTGTGATACGGTAGCAATAGAACAAGGGGTGATGGGTTCAAACTGAAACAGGGGAAGTTCAGGTTGGATATAAGGAAGAAGTTCTTTACTGTGAGGGTGGTGAGGCACTGGCACAGGGTGCCCAGAGAAGTGGAAAATGCTCCATCCCTGGCAGTGTTCAAGGCCAGGTTGGACAGAGCCTTGGGTGACATGGTTTAGTGTGAGGTGTCCCTGCCCATGGCAGGGGGTTGGAACCGGATGATCCTAAGGTCCTTTCCAACCCAAACCATTCTGTGATTCTATGATTTTCCTAAAGCTGACACTTGAATTTGGTCGGACAAATTGCCCCTCCACCCCAGCTCCATTTGTTGGCTAAATCTCTACTGACTTCAGTAGGAGCTTGGATACTCAGCCTTGAATTGGGCACTAACTTTGGTCATGTTTCATCAGATTCTCAACAATAAATGCACACATAAAGGGATAAAAAAGGAACAGTTTCATCTGGTGTGACTCAAAGTTGTTCCCAGCAGTTACATTTTAGGTTTTGCTACTGGAATGAAATCATCCTTCACAAATCCTCAGGCAGGAATCAGAGATCCCTTCCCCTACTTGACCTTTACAAATCACACATCCTGCTTCTCCGTAACCTTTTCAGAGGTGCTACATACTCCAAGCATAGATTTTCTGTAATCGATACCACAGCCCTGTGCTAAGTACATGGCTTAATAACCACCTTGTCTGTATCTTCAGCAGAAATTGTGCTGCCAAAGAAGAGAGATGGAAGTGTGCCTGGGATTAAAACAGAGATCTAACAGGACCCAAGTCATAGAATCATAGAATCATAGAATGGTTTGGGTTGGAAAGGACCTTAACATCATCCAGTTCCAACCCCCTGCCATGGGCAGGGACACCTCACACTAGACCATGTCACCAAAGGCTCTGTCCAACCTGGCCTTGAACACTGCCAGGGATGGGGCATTTACCAAATGGAGGAGAAGAATTTACAGACCTCACAGTCCGGGCACAGCCAAAGAGGTTCCATGCTCAGGGTATGGATTATCTGGCTGGCCAACTGGCTGCTGCTTCTAAGAGAGGTTGAGGAGTTGAGGTTCCTTTGGTTGGACCACTCATTTTTATTGTTTCCATAGAGGTTATAGGATAGCTTGAATAGGAAGGGACCTCCAAAGGTTATATAGTCCAATACCCTTGGTGTTTCTCCTCTGTTTGTCTATTTTATACATAACTGAGAGTATGTATTTATTTGTATGTATTTATTATTAATATGTATATATTAATAATATATATAATATATTATAATATATGAAAATATATATAAAAATATATATAATATAATAATAAATAATAATATATACATTAATATGTATATAGTATGTATTTATACATAACTGAGAGTATGAGAGTATATATATGAGAGTATATATATATAAGAGACCTTTGAGAACTTCCTCCTTGTTGAGTTTGCTCAAACTTAGGCAGGGTCATTGCCAGTCAGATACATGGGGAGGCAGGTGGGTGGGTAGATGGATGGACAAGCAATGCAACTGCATAAGCCATATTTCCATGGACCAGGTTAAGACTTATGGACCTGTAGAAGCAGCATCCAGAGATGAACAATAAAGAAAAAAGATAAAACCATCAAAGAAAATATTAAGGATTTAATGCAAATATGGAGGATGATATAAAATAATTGTTGGCTGAGGTAGTATATAAAGAGGTAATAGAATCACAGAGTGGTTTGGGTTGGGAGGGATCTTAAAGCTCATCCGGTTCCAACCCCCTGCCACTGGCAGGAACACCTTCCACTAGACAGGGTTGCTCCAAGCCCTGTCCAGCCTTAAACACTTTCAAGGATAGAGCATCTATGGCTTCTTTGAGCAGCCTGTTCCTCAGCAGCCTCATAGAGAACTTCTTCATGTCTAATGTAAATCTAATCTAAATCTCTCCTCTTTCAGTTTAAAACCATTCCCCCTTGTCCTACCACTACCTGCCCTTGTAGGAACGGTAATGGGTGCTGTTTATCTCTTGCGATCCACAAACCCTGTGTGGAAGTCAAAAAAGAGTCAGGGGTCCAGGGAAAGGCTGTTTCTCCTATTTTGATGGTTCACATTGGATGGACCTTGGCTAATTCGCCTTCACTGCACAGAGCAAGGCCGTGTCGTCTCAGGGGCAGAGCAGCCTGGCTTGAATTAATTCTCTATTAATTACTGGAATGATTTTAGCATCAGTAAGCAGCAGCTATTTTTAGCAGGAGGACTCATTAGGCATTGGAAAGAACTGCCCAGGGAAGCTATGGGGCTCCTGCTGCTTAGAAAGGGGAGAACAGCTGTCCCTGGTGAGCCCAAAACATCCATCTGGCTCAAGAGCTACCTCTGAAATTGGCCCTTAGTAAAGGGTCTACAAGGATGCTGCAGAGAGGCTCTTGATCAGGGACTGGAGTGACAGGACAAGGGGTGATGGGTTGAAACTTAAACAGGGGAAGTTCAGATTGGAGATAAGGAAGAAGTTCTTTACTGTGAGGGTGCTGAGGCACTGGAACCAAAGAAGTGGCAAATGCTCCATCCCTGGAAGTGTTCAAGGCTGGGCTGGACAGAGCCTTAGGTGCCATGGTTTAGTGTGAAGTGTCCCTGCCCATGGCAGGGGGTTGGAACTGGATGATCTTAAGGTCCTTTCCAACCCAAACCATTCTGTGATTCTATGATTCTATGATACTCAATAAACATGCCCTTGAACAATGGATGGGGAAATCCTCCCCAATTCCATATTTTTTATTGGTGTTATTTATTCCCACTAATACAGGTATTTCTTGCTATTTCTTGCAAGGTCATACTGTCCTGTCATAATACGCTTGCTGCTCTGTGTAAAGAGAGCCGGCACAAGTTTGGCTTAAAAGCCACTTGCTTTTACATATGTCTCTGGGAATTTCTCTTTTACTTCCTCCACTGTTTTTTTTCCCCCTTCTTTTTATAATAACTCTGTTTTCAGGCACCCAAACTGCCTAGTAATTACCCTGTCTTTGATAAACATTTCTAGTGACTGCAACTTGTAAATACCTTGCCTGCTCTAACTACATGCAATTGATCATAAAGCTTGTGAAGCTTTTGCTTTTCCTCTTCCGTGCAGAAGAAATGGAAACAAGAAGGAAACTCACTGTTATTTTAAGTAAGGTATTAAGAATGGGACTGTTTCACAAATCACCCTCCCCCTTATTTTTGATGAATACAACTGCTTAGACTTAGTTTAGCAGAGTTATAGGTGTTTATATACTGGTTTATATATTGGTTTATATATTGTCTCCTGGCAGTATATTTTGTGCCTAGGATTTTTTTACCATTTCTTTGATCTCTTTTCCATATAACCGTATCAGGTGTATTAAACATGACAGTGGTGTGGAGAGGTGCGGACCCCTGCAAAGGAGTGGAAGACCTGTTTGGCTTCCCTTGGGAACACATGTTCTCACTCAAACTCCATTCAGATGAGTCCTAGGTCAGTCTTCATCTCTAGGAGATGTCCCTCAGTCCAAAAGGCAGGAAGTGAGTTGAGGGAAATTCAGGAAAGTTCTTGGGAAAAAGGGGGATAAGAAGTGTTGCCTGTCATAGAATCATGGAATCATAGAATGCTTTGGGTTGGAAAGGACCTTAAGATCACCCAGTTCCAACCCCCTGTCATGGACAGGGACACCTCACACCAGACCATGTTGCTCAAGGCTCTGCCCAACCTGGCCTTGAAAACTGCCAGGGATGAGCATTTACCTATTCCAGTGCCTCACCACCCTCACATTGAAGAACTTATCCCTTATATCTAACCTGAGCTTCCCCTGTGTAAGTTTGAACCTCGTTTAGCAGGTATCAATGACTACTCTCCTATCGCTACTGTGATCTACTCACTTGCATTTATTGACCTTTTCCATTGTGCTCCTGCCATGGAGACAAGTGCACTGACATAATCTTTCCAGGCAGAAAATTACTCCCATGAGGCCTGTGGAAATGTGGGAAATCCTTTTCAAGTCCCTGAGATTGACAACAAGCTTTGCCTCAGTTGTGGTGGGCAGGAGTTTTTTACCTTCTCCTTATATCTTATTTAAATCTACTCTCTTCCAATTTGAAGCCATTCCCCCTTGTCCTGTCCCTACAGACCCTTGTCCAAAGCCTCCTTCCAGGTTTCCTGTAGCCCCTTTAGCCACTGGGAGCTGCTCTCAGGTCTCCCCTTATGGAGCCTTCTCTTCTCCAGGCTGAAAAAGCCCAGCTCTCTTAGACTGTCTCCAGAGCAGAGCTGCTCCAGCCCTTTTGGTCCTGGTTGGTCAGAAACCACAAAGATAAAGGATACTTAGCATGTGGATGATGGTGACTGGAAAGACCAAGAAGGTCCTGCAGAGCACTGCCTAGCCCATGTGTGCTGTGCAGGGATAGGACAGCCTAAACGATCACCTTTCTCCCTAAGGAAGATGGGTGCTGTGATTCATCAGGAGGACAAGCTCTGCCTGCAAAGGCTGGCGCTGCAGGGAAATCGTGTTTTCCAAACCACTGCCAGAGTTTTCCCCAGCACCAACTTCACACAAGCTGATGCTTGAGGAATTGATAGGCCTGAGTCTTGCAGCAAAGGCACTTTACAGTGGCTGATTGCACTCCTACAGATCTTGTTTTCTCTTGAAGCCTCCTCGGGGAATGCTGTGCTCAGCGTATGTTTTTCTGCACACTAGAAGTGGTTGATCTCATGAAGCAGGAGCTCTCTTACCCTCCAACAGGGCAGATGAGCAATTTGAAAAGCACATTTTGGATTGCACTGCCTTTGATTTTGCTTTCATTCCAGCACCGACAGGGCCAGTTGGGATCTCACCAAGAAAGAGATCCAAGGAAACACAAGCAGCAGGAGTTGGGTAGGAATTGGGAAACAGTCCTCCATCATGTCCTGAGCAGGGGTTGAGGGAGCTTATAGAATCATTTACGTTGAAAAAGACCCGTAAGATCATCAAGTCCAACCTTTAATCTAACACTGTCAAGTCCACCATCAAACCATGTCCCTAAGCACCACGTCTATAGGTCTTTTAAATACCTCCAGGGGTGGTGACTACACCACTTCCCTGGGCAGCTTATTCCAATGCTTGACAACCCTTTCCATAAAGGAATTTTTCCTAATACCCAACCTAGCAGATCTCTGAGGTTCATAACAGAGATATGAACATTTTTAACTTATGGTAGAACTTGCTGCTGGCCTTGTGACAACAGCAGAAAGCAATCAACAGCTTTGCACTAAATGTAACTCAGTTTCCACCTACTCCCTTTCCCTTTGTACTGGCATAACCTCTGTTCCCTCCCTTTGCATTGCAATTATTGCCAAGCTTCGGTGATATATGTGATGCACTAACAGAGGTCAGGAAGGAATTGGATGGTGTTCAAGAGGGGAGGAGAGTCAGCGAGCATAGAATCACAGAATCATAGAATAGTCAGGGTTGGAAAGGACCTTAAGTACATTCAGTTCCAACCCCCTGCCATGGGCAGGGACACCTCACACTAAACCATGCCACCCAAGGCTCTGTCTAACATGGCCTTGAACACCACCAGGAATGGAGCATTCACAACCTCCCTGGGCAACCCATTCCAGCACCTCAGCACCCTGACAGTAAAGAGCTTCTTCCTTATATCCAATCTAAACTTCCCCTGTTTCAGTTTGAACCCATTACCCCTCGTCCTATCACTACAGTACCTAATGAAGAGTCCCTCCCCAGCATCCTTATCAGCTCCCTTCAGCTACTGGAAGGCTGCTCTGAGGTCTCCATGCAGCTTCTCTTCTCCAGCTGAACAGCCCCAACTTTCTCAGCCTGTCTTCATACGGGGCTGAATGGAGAATCACTGCTTTTCCTTCACCAGCCTGCTGCTTCTTGTAGGTTGGGTAAGTTTAACTCAACTTAGAGAGCCTCCAGGTTAAATCCAGACAATTCACTTGTTTCAGAGTGTTCCTCTATGAATATTTTAGCAGAGCTGCTCCTGCCAATGCTCCTGAAAATGAAGTCACTCAATAGAAGTGTTCAAGAAGTGCAAAAACATGACAACAGGAAGATTTAGAAGTAGGAGTATTTGCAAATTGTTCAGGTGGATTATTCACCATTATTTTTGCTTTGGTTTTTTGTTCATTTTGCTTACATCTAAGAATGGAGAGATGGAAAACACAAAGTTCAGCCTGCTCAATAACTGCTTCACAGCTGAGAAAAACCCACCAGCTACATATCATCTTGGGATAAGATGCTTCTGGAATTCCTAAATATGCAAAATGAATGGATGCGCTTGAGTTGTATAGTAAGATTATGGAAACATAGAATCATAGAATGATTTGGGTTGGAAAGGACCTGAAGATCGTCCAGTTGCACCCCCTGCCATGGGTAGGGACAAATCACCCTAGACCATGTCACCCAAGGCTCTGTCCAGCCTGGCCTTGAACACTGCCAGGAATGGGGAATTCACCACTTCTCTGGGCAACCTGTGCCAGCGCCTCAGCACCCTCACAGTAAAGAACTTCTTCCTTATCTCCAACATGAACTTCCCGTTTCAGTCTGAACCCATCACCCCTTGTCCTATCACTACAGTCCCTGATGAAGCGTCCCTCTCCAGCATCCTTGTAGCCCCTTCAGACACTGGATGCTGCTCTGAGGTCTCCACGCAGCTTCTCTTCTCCAGGCTGAGCAGCCCCAATGTTCTCAGCCTGTCTCCATACAGGACATGAGGCAGTGTGGGCATATACATATAAGAACCGTTCTGTAATACCTTTAGCAGAGCCAGGATATACAGGGAAGATGAGGGATTGAAAACAGGAAATTACTGAATGTGGTCTTGGACCCTGTCTTGCTCTTTGTGACCTTGGTTATTCAAATGATGTGCCTGAAAAATGTACTGTTGGGCAAATGAATTATGGGTCAGCTTCACAGGGCCATGTAATCATAGCTGGTCTTATTTAGTATTCCTCAAAAGCTCATCCCAAAGCTTTTTAGTGAGGAGAAAAGGCTCACAAGGTGAAAGAATATTGTTCATGAGAGCGACAAATGAAGCTGGAGAACGCTGTTGAGCTCTCAGGCACAGAAGCCCCTCATCAGGTCTGAAAGCAAAGCAGCAGGCTTGAACATAAGTGCAGCTGAGAGCAAAATTACTCTAAGTTATCTTCGTGGTGTTAATTGGTGAGATAATTTGAAAGGAAAGGCATCTTGCACTTGAGGAAGAAGGAGGTGTGTTGGTAAGGCTGGTAAGTGATAAGGTCATTACCCTGCAAGATAGAGAGACAGAAGAGGAGCAAATCGAATGTTATTATTCTCCATTGTATACACTGGGAAACTGAGGAGCAGAGAAGTAAAATATTGCTGAAGGTCACTCACCAGCAGAATAAAACTGAGACTCTTGATGCTCAGTCCGTGGATCCCGGGGTTTCCCTGCAATAATTGGAGCACAGTCATCATTGTATGAGTAAGAGAAGGGAAAAGGAGCTGTTGGCAAGGGATGTTGGGTCATGTAGGACAAGGACGGGGAATGCTGTTCTCTAGTACAGCTCCTTTAGTTTGATGCTTCTGAAGTGGGACCAAATTCCTGTCTCCTACCATATAAGTGGTTGGACATTTCCTGAACTGGAGATGAGGGTCCAAACCTGGGGCTTCTTTTTATATTTGCTATTCAATGCAATATTCTGCCCAGTGCCCTCAGCTCCTTGCTTGATCAGCATCCCCTGCACAACAGATTCTTCTGTACATATGGTATATGGTATATAACAGTATAATATATAATTATATGGGGTATATGATAATATAATACTGCAGAGCCTGACACAAAGTCTGGAGGGCAACTCCAACCATGCTGATAGGCCTGTGAGCATGTACATATGATGACATAGTGTCATCCTGGAGCTCCCTCTAACATCTGTGGAAGAGATAAAAGGTAGGATCATATGGTTCCAGTTCTAGTGTTAATTTGGCATTAGCTCAGGTATTTGTGCTTCACTGCATGGTAAAAATGTGCCTTTTCATCCTTTCAAAACTTTTATCCATATGTTTCATGAAGAAATTCCCTTTGTTAGCTCAGTGCAATTCTACCTTTCTCATCTTCAATGTACTTCAGGCATGAAATTCACTGGAGGTGAATCAGGAAGCATTTCCATGCTAGCCCAGTGGGAGTAAGCACCTTTACACCAAGATGAGAAGCCAAGGAGCTAATAGCGAGGGAGAAAGAACTTTCTTCTTGTCCTCTGCTCAGGGAGCATTGGGTGGAGGTGTGGATGTGCTCACTGAGGGCTTTGCATCTGTCCTTTCATGCTCCTCTTCATAAGCTTTCATCATGAGTCAGTCCTGACTTCACTTTTACAGAGAAATTTGCTGTCAGGCAAAGACTTAATTGCACTGGAGGCCTTCAACAACCTGTGCATTAATGAGCCAGAAATCAGATATTCATGACTTAATGAAAAAACACTGTAGAAGGGCTGGCCATGGGCTTCAGGCAATTCTGCATTGAACGGAAGAAGCTCTTAGTTAGGCCATTAATGCAGGAAGGGTAGAGGAGAGTAGCTTGTCACCATCTGTCAGCTCAACCTGGAGCACAGCCAGGAGAGCTAGCAGTTAATTAGGAATAAGAGCTGCTTCCTTTCGCAGACATGTATATATGTGTTTATATATAGGCATGTGTGTATATTGCCATTAGTGGAAGTATCTCTTTCCTTTCTAATTAGATGAGCCAGCCAAAATTTTGTTGGATGATACCTGTTGGCCTACGCGGATGCCAGATTGTAGTGTCAGGACAAGGAGTAATGAGTTCAAACTGCAACAGGGGAAGTTCAGGTTAGATATAAGGCAGAAGTTCTTTACTGTGAGGGTGCTGAGGCGCTGGAACAGGATGCCCAAAGAAGTGGTGAATGCTCCATCCCTGGCAGTGCTCAAGGTCAGGTCAGACAGAGCAGAGGTGAAGGTAGACATCCTTTTAAGCTGTGAGAAGGTCCACTCTTCTCTCCAGCTGGGATGGAGTTTACACCAGTGTGCAGTACCAGCACAGATGTGAATGTGTCCCCTACCAGGACTGCAGTAAAAGCACCTGCAGTAGATAGGCACAGGTTTCCCCTGGACCTTGCACTAAATCAGCCAGTGTCCTGCAGAAGTCTTGGCTGCCTTTGGTGATCTCAGGTTGCACAAGATGCCAAAAAGCATCATTTTTAGCAAAAACCCCTTTGGTTCCATCAACCAGGCTCAGTTCTGCTTCGTCATAGGAGCATCTCTGAGAGGAGAGAAGGCAGCTTCTAGTTTTGTTCCTACCAAATGACCTAATCTTTTCTTTCTCACTGACCTCAAGTAGTGGGGAGTTCAAATCTCTGTCTCAGCCTACACTTGACCGTATCTTTATCTCCTTTGCTTTGTGATCCTCGTTTCAACTCCTCATAGTTGCTTTGCTCTTTCTCCTCTTTACAATGACTTCCTTTCTGCACAGGGAACCTTCCAGTGCACCTCTCCCAGCAGGTTTCTGGGAGCTTCCTCATCAGGAAAACCCCTTTATTTCTTCTGGTGAATGACTCCCAGAAGAACTGCAACCTGAAGAAGTGATTATACTGAGAAGGAGGAAAGGTTATTCCTGGAACTGCTTTGCAGGGACTGTCTATGAGGCCTCTTTGTGGGCTGTGAAGTCTCAAGAGTCTGTTGTTAACTAACAACCAGATGAAGCCCCAGACAGATGTTTGTGAAGCCAATCTCCATCCCTCTGCTTCTGGCAGACATCAGTGCATGCAGATAGATAAGAGATGAGCCAAGGTTCAGAGCTCACTTGTGGAATGAGTCATCCCTTTAATTACATCCCTTTAATTACAAATTAGTCTCCTTGACCTTTTCTTCTTGCTTTCTCCATGGTGCAACAGCACAATCTGATCTTCGTGCTGCCAAGAGCAGAAGTAAACAGCGTCTCTTGATGGAAACACTGTTTGAGCTGTGGCCACACAATCATCTCCCTTAATCCCGTGAGTTATGCCAAAGAAGCTCCTTCTTCTTGGAAAGGTCTTTGTGACTTTGTGTTTCTCTTCATCAGTGCCTGTAGCGATAGGACAAGGGGTGGTGGGTTTAAACTGAAACAGGGAAAGTTCAGGTTAGATCTAAGGAAGAAGTTCTTTACTGTGAAGGTGTTGAGGCGCTGGCAGAGGATGCTCACAGAAGTGGTGAATGCTCCATCCCTGGCAATGTTCAAGGCCAGGTTGAACAGAGCCTTGGGTGACATGGTCTAGTGTGAGGTGTCCCTGCCCGTGGCAGGGGGTTGGAACTGGATGATCTTAAGGTCCTTTCCAACCCAAACTGTTCTATGATTCTATGACTTAGGGCTGAAAAACTCAAAGGCAAAGACCTTCCTGCAGAAGGAAGAAAAAAGTCTAGCAAACAGAAATACTTAGATTTGAGCATAAAGACTCTGAAGTCTGGGAAGACCGAAGATGTAATGTTGGCATTCCTGGGCTGATTTGCTCTCATGCTCTCTCCTGAGGTCCTTAAAACTCTATTGAAACCAGTGATGCTATTTTGACACAGAGCTGGAATAATGTAAAGGCTTATTCAGCAAGAATATTCTAGCAGAAATGGTTCTTGGTAAGAGCAGATATGGAATGCCACCAGGAGACCTGCAGAAGAGGATGTGTAAACCGTTCCTAAAAACGGCAGTTCCTTGGCAGGAGTGAATATGGAAGTTGAGGTTACTTGTGAATTTCCTTAACTCCTTTACTTCAGAATGTCAAAGTCTTCAGGAGCAGAAGTTCCTAAGAAGGAGAAAACGCTATTTGAATCTCTTTCCCTTTATTCATCAGTGAATTCTGGAAGTTTCCTACCCTGCTGGAGTGTTTGGAATAACACCAGATTCGCCCACTCTGTGCTGACATTTAACTCATCCCATTTTATGTATTACGCCACCACTCCAGCTTTATCTAAGATATAATGTAAGGAACATATACACAGATTTAGAATAATACAGACCCATATATGCTTATTTATAACAGTACTTACATTTATAATTACCTTCATTGTGAAGTTAAGCTCACAATAGAATAGGAATGGCCTCTTCAGCTATATAAAAACACCATGAAAAACTCTTTCCTCCTCAGCGAAAAACTTCCCTAACTCAGGAAAACTTGCATTCTTTAGGAAAGAAAAATAAAGTCGAAGCCAAAACATGGAAATGTTTCATTTATAATGGTTTATTCCAGTTGAAAATGGATTTTTTAAAAATTCCCTTAGAAAGCCAAAAGCATCACTTGATTTCAAAGCTCAAATGGCTCATCTGTATCACTTGTTTGAAAGCAGGACTTGGCATCCCAGGTAGGATAAAACCCCAGTTTTATGGTCATTCCTAGTGGAGAGAGAGGTCCCTTCCTCAACCAGCCTACTTTTTGACCCTGAGACCTGGGTCTGGGAAGGGAACCAAGGCTCTTGCAGAGACAAGGTGATGTATTTCCTCCTCAGGTGCTCTTTCAGCATCCAAGATCTGCAGCAGGGAGGTGAGACTTATGGACCAGCTTGGTTAAGTAGACCCAGTCATTCCTGAACTCGTGGAGGTGATGGGCTGGCATTGCCCTTCCAGGGTGTATGGAGTAACATCTGGACAGAGCTGGATTAAGGAGGGATCATAAGGGGATGACAAGATGAAAGATAAGGTTATCTGGGAAGAAAATGAAGGATGAAGGAGGTTGAGAATTGGAGTGAGACACAAAGATACAGGGGGACATGACCGCAGGGGCAAGTGGGAGAAGGTTTCAGATGTTCCCACCATATCACCTTGTGCTGCAGGTTATCCTGTGATGAGAGATGAATGAGGTGAATGAATTCTCATGGGCTTCCTTTAGCTTCTGTGAATTACCCTGTTCTGCTGTTTGCAAATGTCCTCACTGCCAGGGTGAAGGAGAGACTGCGTGCATCTGAAACCATCCCACACTACATACCAACCAGATGGGAAATAAGTCAGTGTTTACCAGGAAGCCAGTGGGAAATTCCACCTTGCATAAGAGGCCTTTTACCATCCTCCAGAGAGCTCCTCGTGACCTATTTTGTGTGGGATTTTCACTGGAAATATTCAAAGAACTTTGTACACATGTCTTGATTTGCAACTTGAAAAGAACAGGAACCTTCCTTTCTTTCTTACTGCACATTGCATAAAGCTTTAATAGCGAGTAATAGCTTACATGGGTTTGATTTTATTGCACTTAAATGGGCAATTCTCATGTCTCCAACTGTGCCCAAGAGAACTGAACAGAAATGACTGTGCCACAATACAAATGGGTCTTTGAATTCCTCTTAAATTCCAGTGGCCTGGATTGTATTTAATAAGTCATGCACAGTAAATACAACCAAGAGACGTGAGGAGATTCATTAATACTTGCAAGGCACCACCTTTGTGAATACCAGAGGAGAACACTGCAGACAGAGTAGGGGAAAAAATGCCCTGTTTATGTCTGTGTCCCTCCCCTTGCTCATTAGTAAAGAATGTTCCCTACACCAGAGATCCCCAGACATAGCTAATGAACCAAAGCAAGCCATTTCTAATTTTATCCCTACCAGCTTGTGACAGGGAGACATAAGGTTACCTCTGAAAGTCATCGTCCATAGCCCTGTCTGATGATGCTTTGTACCATTGGAATGCCTGTTGCCTGCAGGGCAGAGATTTCTTAGTGCCATGCCTCAAGCCTTGCCATGATGGAGAAGTTAAACAGCAGCAAAGTGTAAACCCTTTGGATGGGCATCATGGGGACTCTACAGCTGGCCTTTTAGCTGAGAAACATGACTGTGCTGGTTTGGTAGCAGGGACAGTCTGGAACTCTTGCATCCTATAGCTATCCTGAAGCTATTATCATACTACTCTTCCCTTTTGGGTGATGCAGAGTATGGAGACCTCTGAAGCGAGTATCTCCTGCACTGTCCCCATCTTGCTGCATTGTACTTCAATGTCTTGTTAACATTTTCATACTTCATCCAAATTCCACCCTTGCTTTTTAATCTGTCCTCATTCAATTCCAGGCCCTGCACAATTTCTTCTGCCAGTGAAGGCAGCCTTTTTTTCACCAGGGTCTCTCCAAAATCCAGGTCTATACACCTTCATGGAGTGAACAGCTACCCATGTGCCCCTGTGACCTGTGAAGAGCTAAATGACCTACCTCAGATGACCCCAGTTTCTTACCATGCTTTAGACAAAGCTATAGGTAGATGCTCCATTCCTTGCAGTGTTCAAGGCCAGGCTGGACAGAGGCCTGGGTGACATGGTCTAGTCTGAGGTATCCCTGCCCATGGCAGGGGTTTGAAACTAAGTGATCTTAAGGACCTTTCCAACCCAAACCGGTCTATGATTCTAGGATGCTTGGTAGCATCAATAGCATCAACAGATCTGAGCTGGGGAGCTGTTTTGGTGGGACAGGATCTTGACCTGATGATTAGTGCAAATCCACTCTAATGAAGCTGTTATAGTTACTTGAGATCAGATACTGGAGCCTTTGCAGCCTGATTAGCAATGCAAAGGAGGAATCACACTGTCTCCTTTAACACTTTTAAATGGTCTGCTGACAGCCGAATATGCAAATTGGGAGGTCTCCTACAACCATCTGAAAAGCCTTGTCTGAAGGTGTTTGTAATGCACGGTGTGCACTTCAGTGTTTGCAACACATTTCGTATCAGTAATCATCTGCTTGCCCTTTATAAACAGAACTGCTGTTAAACCACGACCTGCCTCACGCTGGCTTCGTCCACAACAGTAAATTAAGAAGCATCAGGGAATGCTGCTAGATGCTGTAAATGTATTTTTTTCATCCCATTGGATTGCCAGCATCTTCTTGGACCAACTAGTGCAGTCCTCAACAACTAAGCATGAGCAGGGGCTTACTTAGGGTTAGGGACTGAATGCAGCTGCAGTTTGGAAGTGGCTGCTTTGTTTTGGAGGGTAAGATAGTAATAGTAGAGAATCATAGAATCATAAGGCCATAGAATCATAGAATCATGGAATGGTTTGGGTTGGAAAGGACCTCAAAGCTCATCCAGTTCCAACTCTGCCATGGGCAGGGATGCCTCACACTAGACCATGTCACTCAAGGCTCTATCCAACCTGGCCTTGACCACTGCCAGGGATGGAGGCTTGTCTCATATAAAGGCTTGTCAACAAAGCCCAGCTCTAACAAATGTTCTTTCCCTCCTTGTCATGCATCTCCCTTTGTCCCATGCAGGAAACTTTTCCATGTGTCCTGCACCTATACTGGGTGCTCTTTCAGGGAGATGAAATTGCTTGCTTAATGTCACTAATACCCTAGTTTGCAAAACAAGAAGAAATTCACACTTATTGACATTGCAAAGCTACTGTTGGGGTTTTGATTTCCTATATTTCTCCTGGTTAATGGAAATTTGGGCATTTCAATCCCTCAATGACTTCTGAGGCTCTTCCTGCATGTCTCAGCAGCGTGCTTGGGGCCTCCATAATATGCAGTAAATCAGCACCATCCCTGAAGCACTTGCAACAACTGAAGGAGATACAACCAGGCTGCAACGTATTTATTGTTCTAATTTAAGTCTCACCAGACTCTATCAGTTTTACTCCTTATACACCATCAGCTTCCTACCATCTCCTTACACGATCCTTTGCAGCACCTTCAGGATTACACAACCAATTGGAGATGTGCTAAAGGTTCAACACACTACCTCATATCCATCACACAGCCCATCCTTGGTATATGAACTCACTGAATTCATCACTGCTACTTTTCCCTTGATACCTTGCCTCTCCTACAAAGCCCTGGTCCAGGACTCTCTGAAGTACTGCTTGCCAGAGCCCTTTTCCTATATTTGCACAGGGAACCGAATCACTGTTGCATGACAAGAGATGGCCTGCTTAGCCCAGAGTTATTTTTATAGACAGGGAATACATACGAATGTGGGAAGAAGTCAGTTTTCACATTTGCCAGCAGTTTGCTGGCTGTGATCATTTTAGCACTTGCTAAAATGCACCTTTGTGTCTTATATGTGGTTTCTATTTCAGTCGTGGAGGTAGCAGTTGTATTTATTTTATAAGGCAGAGTCATTTAAAAGCTTGGAAACTGCAGCTCAAGCAGCAGGTACATAAAACTGGGTGTTTCTGGAAGGTTGCAGATCTTAACTCCTAGCATTTGCTATGAAAGGAGTGTATTTCTCAGCTAGTAGATTTATTAAATATAAACTGATTACAACCCAATGTGCTGACTGGGCCTAGGAAGTCTCTCAATCAGACCCTCGTTTCATTTGAAGCCATTGAATACTATCAAATCACAAATAATGAATCATGCTCCATTCCTGAGATAGGATATATTACAGTACAGGGATATATTATACTGATGGATAATGTGATCCCATCCCATTTTTTGACCAAATCCTATATCTTGTATATAGTTTTACTCAGGTTCTCACTGAAGTAGTTCTGTCAGAAACCGAGGTTGTTAATGGTTAATAATTTTTAATGTCACTCTTATTTTGATTAAAGAAATGAAAGATAAGATGGAACTGCATAAACCTGTTTGGTTTGGTAAACCTTAGTGGAACTAGGTTGCACCTAGTTTGGAAATCTAAGTTTTGGTGGTTGCAGAACATGATCTCGTGTTTGCAAGTCTATCTAGAGACTTGTGTGGCTCACTATTAGAATGCCTGAAGTCCCCACGGCTGCTATTGGGATTTTAGCTCATGAATCATCTTCACGGGGCAACATGCCCTCCAACTCATAGAGCGTAAGTGGGAAGAAGAGAACTGTTGAGAATCAGAAATGCCCTGGTAAAGAAGCCACTGTTCCCAAGATTTTGGTCAGCAACCACTTTTGGTAGGGGTCAAAGACTGAGGCCCATGGGTTTGCATCTGGGAGAAGAAGCATTTGGAGAGGCAGCATCTGTAGGACCCACCCCTGTAGGACCAGGGGTAATACTTGACTGATGAACTTCTGGCTAGCCTCTTATCCCTGTTCAAAGGAACTTCACTACTTTATATAACATTTAATCACCAACAAGTTGTCCTTTTGGAAGAGTTTCTCCTGATGATGGCTGCTAATTCTCTGCTTACTTCTATTTTGGAAATGAAAAATTCAGTCTGGGTCCCTCCATATACCATGTAACCAGTCTCCACATTCGATGCTGTTTCCTTCCTTATATGCACTGATTTTTTTCCTTCTAAGAGTTCTCGCTTTTGCAGTGCTCAAACCATCCCTGATAGCCAAAAACATGTTTTGAAATAGTTTTGTCTGCTGCTTCTGTCCCTCAAGAGCTGTTGGGATTTGTGAACTTCATTTGAGCTCTGGCTTAAGCACAAGAACAACCCAAGAGAGTTAGGAGAGGATGCTAGGGGAGCAGAGAGGGGGACAGCTTTTTCTTGGATGACATGGTCTAGTGTGAGGTGCTCCTGCCTGTGATGGTGGGGTTGGAACTAAATGATCTTGAGGTCGTTTTCATCCCAAACCATTCTGTGATTCTATGATTCTATGAAACAGGCAGTCATTAAGTTCACAGAAACGTTTTTGCCTAAAGGATGCAGTGTGTCCCACTGAAAAGAAGGTGTTAGATGATAATGACAGACTCTACGCAGATCTACCCATCTGCAGATGGAAACATCCATTCACATGAAGTCTCTTTATCCATCTATCCATTCATTAGTTTTATAAATCCCATTCAAGTCAACAGAGGAATTCTGTTGTTTTCCAGGCACAAAGTCCTCTGTGCCACCCCTGTGGTGCCTGGCAAACTCTTTGCACCACAGTGCTGAACTCAACACTGACATGGTTAACAAGGAGCATTAAACACCACCTCTTAATGTCATGAAGATACTTGCTGTGTTCCTATCTATTTGGGGAACGAAACAAAAAGCTGGTTGAGTTGATTATTTTAGCTCCACATGGTACAGAACCTCCCAGGGTTGCCACAGCAATAAATTTGTTACCTGCTTCTTTCTAATGACGTTGGCTAAATATTTTAATGCAGTTTTGTTTAATCACTATTTTTTACTTACAATAAACCCTCTGCAATTACCCAAAGGGACAATAAGTGCTCAGTGAACCATGCTGTGGGTTAAACTTCCTTTTCTGAATGAAGAAAATCTGCTTCTCAAGAAGAAAAGTGCTTCACACAGGACACCGCAAGGTTTCTGTGTGTTGATGCTGTTGTGCTCTGCATAGAAATGTGTAGTCGTTGAAGTGAAGACAGTGATGAATAGGATTTATAATGTGCTGGCTAGCACAGACACCTGCAAACTATGGTCTCCATCTACACCTGTATCAGGCAAAGAAGAACAAGTTCAATGATAAGACCAGGAAGAGCTTAACTCCAGCACAGGCTAGGCACTCTGAAAGCATTCAGAAGACCTGAATGACTCATAGAATCATAGAATTATAGAATAACAGAACGATTTGGGTTGAAGAGGACTTTAAGATCATCCAGTTCCAACCCCCTGACATGGGCAGGGACACCTCACACTAGACCATGTTGCCCAAGGATCTGTCCAACCTGGCCTTGAACACTGCCAGGGATGGAGCATTCATCACTTCTTTGATTCAGCGCCTCAGCACCCTCACAGTGAAGAGCTTCTTCCTTATATCTAACTTGAACTTCCCCTGTTTCAGTTTGAACCCGTTACCCCTTGTCTTGTCCCTACAGTCCCTGATGAAGAGTCCCTCTCCAGCATCCTTGTAGCCACCTTCAGACACTGGAAGCTGCTCTGAGGTCTCCACGCAGCTTCTCTTCTCCAGGCTGAACAGCCCCAGTGTTCTCAGGCTGTCTTCACTTTAATTATGAGCCCGAGTTTTGAACCATGGCAGTGTACTGAAGGAACTCAGGAATCATGTTCACTGCTTCCTTTCCTGCTATATTTTAGCGCCTGTTTCTAGGAAGCACCTTACACTAAAGTGTTTTCCTTTGTATCAAGCAAAATGATGCACTTCCAGCAGCACATATTATTATTTTAAAGAGAAAAAACCCACTTAGATTGAGTTTTTCCAAGTTAAGACCTATTGGGTAGATTAAAAGTTTCTTCAAAATTTTTGCTGCTGAATCAGAATATCCTACCCAGCATGGAAGGGGCTTGAATGCAGCTTTCAGACAATGACTGTTCTCCCTTCTGCAAAGGACTTGCATAAAGTAGCTGCTGATCACAGTACACATCGGTGAGTAATACATGGTATTTAGTGCCAAAAAATACAGATGCTTCTTTTTCCAAGGCTCCGGTGCATCACCATACCTGCAAGTGTGACCGAACCCTGTCACCTGGAAGTGGCTCTGACTAATCCTCCCACAGCACAGTCATAGTTTGCGTAAGGGAGCCAGGCGAGAAGCACTTCCCTCCCTGCTGTTATCTGGATTTTGGGGATGACCTCAGGAGGTTTTACTCTGCAGCCAGAGGTGGCTGGTTCCTTTCAGGCTATAAGAAGTGCCAGGAAAAACATTGTGGATAGGTCGTGATTTCTTCTTAATTGATCCTATCTGTGTTCTTTTTTATCCCTCTGGCTTTCAAAGGCACTTTAAGGAGAGATAACCATATGTCACTTGGGATGATGGAAGAGATAGGACACCTGCAAAGGGGAGAAGGAATAACATCTGCCATCAACATAGGCATTAAAGCCAAGGAAGCCTCTAAACCCTGAAAATAGGCACATCCCATTTGCCTCAATTTGCTGCCTGGTTTTCTTATGGAGAGTGAATTTGCTGCTTGACATTTCTGATTGAATGGGTGCCAGTGAGAAAGATGGACAAGCAGGACTTTGGGGGCTCGTTATGTCTTTCCAGTCTTGCTTGGTCCACAGAGTCAAGTCAGCATCACCATAGCCCCCCTGTCTACACACAGAAGAGGTGGGTTATATGGAGTCCATATATATGCATATATACATGTCCTAAAGGAAGGTAAAAGGGTGTAAGCACTGGGTGTAAATGCAAGAGGCTTAGATCCATGGATCAGTGAGGCCACTGACTTTCTGAGTTATCTTCAGTGTAAGTACTCTTGGTTTTACCTTTCCTTCAGTTCATTTCTGCGACATAAGGTGAGGGATCCCAGTTTCTAAGGCTATCTAAGGTTTAGCTTCGCAAAAGGTTAGTTGGATATTGGGGAGCAAAGAGACAGGGTAAACAGCAACCATCAACGCCCCCTTACGCAGGGATATGGGATGGTATAAATGGGCAATGAAGGAAATAAAAGATCCTAGAATCATAGAATCATAGAATGGTTTGGGTTGTAAGGGACCTTCAAGCTCATCCAGTTCCAACGCCCCTGCCACAGGCAGGGGCGCCACAGCAGCAATTATGCAGTGTGCTGTTATACAAGCACATGTAGTATATGGGTAGTGTTTACCAGTTTAAATTGCTTTACTGGAGCTCTGGTTCACTTGTTTCCTTAAAAAGAGGCACTAAAAAGTGGAAAAGAATGCAAAAAACAACAGCTATTGGAAGGGGAACTTTCAGTGCACTAAAATGTGAAATCCCTTCTGTTTTATGGGTAGATATAAATAACTAAACAAGAACTCTTGCGAGACCCCACTTGCAGCACTGTGTGCAGTTCTGGTATCCTCAGCATAAGAAGGACATGGAGCTGTTGGAGCAAGTCCAGAGGAGGCCAGGAGGATGATCAGGGGCTGGAGCACCTCCTGTATGGAGACAGGCTGAGAACATTGGGGCTGTTCAGCCTGGAGAAGAGAAGGCTGCGTGGAGACCTCAGAGCAGCTTCCAGTGTCTGAAGGGGGCTACAAGGATGCTGGGGAGGGACTCTTCATCAGGGACTGTAGTGATAGGATAAGGGGTAACGGGTTCAAACTGAAACAGGGGAAGTTCAAGTTAGATATAAGGAAGAAGTTCTTTAATGTAAAGGTGGTGAAGTGCTGGCACAGGTTGCCAAGAGAAGTGGTGAATGCTCCATCCCTGGCAGTGTTCAAGGGGAGACAAGACAGCGCCTTGGGTGACATGGTCCAATGTGAGGTGTCTCTGCCCATGGCAGGGAGTTGGAACTGAATGGTCTTAAGGTCCTTTCCAACCCAAACCATTCTATGATTCTATGATTCTACAATTCTAAGAAATAGGGTCAATCTTTGGCATTTTCTGATTGAACTTTGCTCTGTGGTCACTGTTACTAACTGAGTCTCTGTGACTGGAAATCCACATACATTCCCTATAGAATATTAGAAGCATGCTTCAGAAAGCCCCTGATTCAGAGTTGCTCTTTTTCAATTTGCTATTAATCCTGCTGCAAGTTTTCATTTAACTTCAGAAAATATGTTCTTCTTTCAGTCTGTTTCTCTTCAGTTCCCGTTTGGCTGTGAAAGAAGAGCAAAAGAAATGACCACAAGCTTTTTGTCAGTTATGAGAAAAGTTATATTATAAATGGTACCCAAACTGATGAATTTGGTCCACAAGGGAAATTATTTCTCCTTTGAATATTGTTACAGTCATTTTTTCTCCCTGTCTGATCTCTCAGTCATAAAGGTTGAGGTCTCCTCTTCCAGCTGAACCTTATGGGAGATGAAATAATATGCAAAGAGAGCTCAGATGCAAAGGTATTCAAGCTACAGTGTTATTCAGGCGGAAAAATACTTAACCAATACAAAGTGGCTCAACTGACTAAAAAATCAAAGTGAGTAGCATTGCACCCACATGCAGAGAACATCAGAAAATCAGTGCTGTATTTATTGACTTTTCCTTCTGTTATTATGATTGTTTGCTAATTCCACTACAGTTTTCCATCTTCCTTTAACACACCTTCTCTCCTTCTCACAACTCTCCCTGTGGATTTAGTCTTTTATTGCTTGTTTCCAGCTGTCTGGTGATCACATTTCATTATTGGTCTGTGGAAAGCAGAAGGTCAGAAGAGAAGCACCAGCGTGTCCAGGCTGAGCCTTCCTGATAGCAAACTACATTTTCAGCTTAAACTCTACGTAAGATATCAAATCCAACTCCTTAATTTCATGTTCGCTTCCTAGAAGTGCTATATTTGCCTTAAATGTACACCAAACATCTTTCATTTCTTCTCATCCCCTCTCATAATTACTTTGAACAACTCTTTCCCTTCCAAGAATGAAGCACCTACATTTGATTTCCTTTCTCTCACACACAGTGCTCAGGAACAGATACATTAAAGGCAAGTCCAACCAAATCATCTCTCCCATTTATAGCCTTTTTCCCCCCAAGAGTGAAGGCAATGGTGTAATGAAAGCAACGCACTAAGAGGGACATTATCTATGATGTTAATGCAAAGGAGTATGATCAGAACACTAAACACAATGGTATCTCCTATGTTATCTTGTCTATATATACACAGATAAAACTCAGATATCTTAAAGCAGTACAATCTTCAGGGATACTGATATGGGATGTGTTATTATTCCCACTTACCAACTGGAGAAAATACAAACTAGAAGGTCAGCTGTAATAAAGGCAGGACTCATGTTCATATTGATTTTTTTAGCTGTTGGTTCTTTCTAACCAGTGACTAATCCTGCTTTTTCTGTCATCAAAGTTGCAGCCATTGGTGGTCACATCAGTGGCTGATAATCCTGTTTCTAAATCTGCAAAATCAAAACCATGATTATTAGATAATACCATTTATTTGGAAGACTGCATGCCCAAAGCTTTACTTTGGTGGTCTCTCACATGAACCTTAGAGCATAAGCAGTGTTAATCCTGAGGTTCTATCTCAGATAATCCCTTAAGAAGATTGCATGGTGCTATTTAATTAACAGTGATGTCTAATATATTATTACTGTACTTCCTGTATTTTAGTAAGAATTAAAAACCTCTAAGACGAGGACAGGCCTGCATGGACAGTCAATAGCAGGAAGAAATACAGAGCCTGAAAGCATATTTCTTTAGGCTGTAGTAGTCTAGACTTGTTTTTGTCCAATCTTTAACCTTTCTGCCCTCCTTAGATTCAAGAGCTGCACAACCCCCTTGAAAATGCACCAGCCCAGAAGGTTAAATGGCTTGTTTGAGCCAAAAAAGAAAAAGGAAGAAGTGAGTTGCTAGAAATTCACTGCCATTAGGAGCCAAGGAATTAGGAGGACACAAGTGGCAGGAAAATCAGCAGGAGCAGGTTGGAGAATAAGGAAAGGTTAGGGAGCTTTCTAAAACAACCTGGAGATGAGGTTGTCTGAGCTAAGGATGCACCAGTGTGACCTTTCAGTCTGTGTTGAGCCTACCTTGTTCCAGTTCATGGCCCTCATGCCCACAGAAAGGAAGCAGCATATGCCAGAACTCTTCTTTTTACATCTGTTTTTACTCTATTTTTACATCTATTGCCATGAGATGACCATGATTTTCTGTGTCACAAAGGGAAGGGAAGGTCAAGCCACCAAGGACTTGATACCTGTGGAGATCAGTGATTTTTCTAAAGGTCTGCAAATCTTCCTGCTGTAGTATCAGCAGTATAGGAACTGCTGGACTGAACTACATCTATCCAACATATTAACTTCTCTCCAGTCTGTTTTAACGTAGTTATTGCTGTTTTTTGCCGTATTTCGGGCCTATGATTTTCCAGTGTTGGTTTAAAACCTGAAGTATCTTTAACATTGATTTCCCTAGCTGATACGAGAAATTACTTCATGAAAAATTAAGGTCCTGCCTACCATACACTATGGTTATTCTGATGTTAAGATCAAAGTGACATAAAATTCTTACAAACACTGAAAGTAAACCAAAAAGGAAACATGAAAATAAAGGATTTTAAAACCAAATGCCTTTATGGGTCTCAGCTAGTATATTTATGTGTTATGGAAAGAACAGGGCTCAAAAGGATTTGATATTTATTTCCTTTCTCACAGAGGAGCAAAGGGAGCAAAGACATCTTCGGACTGGTCCACAAGGGAAGGGAAAGAAGGAAGAAAAAGATATCTTTATTACTGTAGTGATAGGACAAGGGGTGATGGGTTCAATCTGAAACAGGGGAAGTTCAGGTTAGATCTAAGGAAGAAGTTCTTTACTGTGAAGGTGTTGAGGCGCTGGCACAGGATGCTCACAGAAGTGGTGAATGCTCCATCCCTGGCAGCGTTCAAGGCCAGGTTGGACAGGGCTTGGGTGACATGGTCTAGTGTGAGGTGTCCCTGCCCATGGCAGGGGGTTGGAACTACATGATCTTGAAGTCCTTTCCAACCCAAACCATTCTGTGATTCTATGATTCTACGATTTTCTGAGTTTCTGTGAGTGGAAATAGCTCAGCTGTCAGTGCTCAGACTTCTCCAAAGGAGAGGAATGATGTGGAGAACAAGTAGAGCATTACAAGGATATAAAGCCACAAAGCACTGCAAAGATGTTTAAAAAAGAGACCTGTTTGTAGACTGACAGAGAACGACTGCAGGTATTGTGCTTTTAGTGCAATCTCTCCTCATTTTAGGACATAGAACTATGAGGCATTTTGTGCTTGAAGAGGCTTGGCTTTCCACGTAGCTTCCTCAACACATGCTGATTCAGGAGAGTTGTTTGAGCTGACAGATGCTGATGGATCCTTCTGCCTCCCCGTAGTCTTTTCCTCTAACGTCTGTTTGATTACCTATTTACCTGAAATTTATCTTCGCCAGAAGCATCACTCCTGAGACTTTATAAATCACCATGGAATAACACAACAGGCAGGAGTTCAGCTGGTGGCATCTTCGAGGGAAATCTTCCTTGTGTATGTTCCTGGAAACATCTCCCTTTTTGAAGCACAATTAATAAAACCAAACAACCCAAACCAAAAAACCATTGATGTAAAGTTTCCCAATTGGTCCTTGAGGAGACAAATAACTCCCTGTCAATGACATGACAGATGCTGGTGTCCCCAGGGGAACATTTTGGCAGTGTTTTCCACTTATCCTTCTGTAAGCCTGTTAGATTGCCCATTTATCTCCTGTATGTACGGAATGACTGACCTACATCTAGATAGACAAGGCCTTTAACAATATGATTTTCCTTTCAAGTCATCCCTGCTTTGAGAAGTAGATTGGACCAGAGGTCTTCTCCTACTCACCCTATGCCTACATACCACAGGTGCCTTCAGTTTCTACTTGAGATCCATATCCAAGCAGTAAAGTCTGGCCTTGCATTCAGTCTGTACCTCTAATACCTCTTTTACTGTGTCTCTCCCATCCCTGAGTATTCTCCACAAGCACTGGGAGCCCATTCCCAATTTACACGGGAGGATGTTTCAACTCTTCCGCACTTGTTATATCTCCCCTGTTGTGAGATTGGCTTTTCGTGCTGTTCTCTACTAGAGAACATCTGGGCAGAGCTTCAGGGGGAATTTAATAGCTCTCTTTCCTTACTAAGGCACTTTGTGAGGCAAAACTCACCTGAAGGCAAACTCTATGCATGCTTTGTCCATTTGTCATGGTTTAACCCCAGCTGAAAACCAAGCCCCACACAGCAACTTGCTTACTTCTCCTTGGGTGGGATGGAGGAGAGAATTGGAAGACTAAAAGTGAGAAAACTCATAGGTTAAGAAAAAGACCATTCAATAGGTACAGAAAAAAGCCACACACACACAGGCAAACAGTTCAGCCATCTCCAGGACAGCAGAGCTTCATCACACCTAACGGTGACTTGGGGAGACAAACACCATGACTCCAAATCATGGAATCATACAACAGTTAGGACCTTAAGATCATCCACTTCCAACCCCCATGGGCAGGGATATCTCCCACTAAACCATGTCACTCAAGGCTTTGTCCAGCCTGGCCTTGAACACCGCCAGGGATGGAGCATTCACAGCTTCCTTGGGCAACCCATTCCAGTGCCTCACCACCCTTACAGTAAAGAATTTCTTCCTTATATCCAATTTAAACTTCCCCTGTTGTAACCTGTTACCCTTTGTCCTGTCACTACAGCCCCTAAATGTCCCCTGTTCCTTCTTCTTCCCTAAGCTTTATATGCTGCCTATGACATCATATGGTCTATAGCATCCCTTTGGTCAGTTGGGGTCAGCTGTCCTGGCTGTGTCCCCTCCCAACTCCTTGTGCACCCCCAGTCTGCTTTGCTGGTGGGGTGGTGTGAGGAGCAAAAAAGGCCTTGGCTCTGTGTACCCAGTGCTCAGGAGTAACGAAAACATCCCTGTGTTGTCAACACTCTTTCCAGCACAAACCCAAAACGTAGCCTGATACCAGCTACTATGAAGAAAATTAACTCTACCTCTAGCCAAACCATTTCAGTGCGATCTGCCTGTACCTGGGGTTATATGTCCACCAGTAATTTCTTCTTTGATGTTTTTCCTTCTGCTTCTATCTATGGGGAATGTTGAATTTCCTTTCTTTTTTTTTTTTTTTCCTTCTTTTCCTATTTTTTTTAGTGACTCATCCTCTGTAGGTGTGAAAAGGAGCATTATGCACTGCTGGGAGATATAATTTGTGACTCATGTAACCGTGGGCTCTATGCTTTTGGAGTGATAATTAAAAAGAGGGGGTTGGAGCTGCCCCGGGGGCTAGGTAAGTATGAGTTTGGAATAAAGACCCTTACCCTTCCGTTCAGCAACTGAATGATAGAGAGAAACAAGGCTGAATATGTAAGAAGGCTGCTTGAATTAAAGGTAAGCTTTGAACTTTAAAGCACTGCCTGCTTCTCACTGGGTTTGCTGCATTCTACCAGGATGCCCAATTAAACACAGTAATTAACTCAGCAAGCCCAGAAATCACTAGAGCTATAGAAAGGTACTCTGAAGTAGGAGAAAGGCATTGGCTTTCCAGAAACAGTCCTTCAGCCATTCTCCAGACCTGAAACCTGGCCAAGGGCTGACTCAAACACAGATCTCCCATCCTCAGCAACACTCCCCTAAAGTGGTGGAGTGAATATCAGTTTGTTCCAGGCACTGTATGTCCAAGGTCCCTCCTAAAACAGGATCTGTAAGTGTGCTTGGCAATGCAGGGAGGTTTTTCTCATTTTCTGGTACTCTCTTTTCTTGGCAAAATCATTTTCTACTGAAATAATAGCAAACATCCACAGGAAGTGAGATTCACATCACACAGAGACTGCGGAAATGCCTCCAAGCCTCACTGGCTCTGATTAATTGTACTTTCCATGGAAGACAGAGAGAAGTAAAGGGATGTATCTTAACCTCTTGAGGTTGAATTCAACGCTTCCCTTCACATTGTCCTCTTTTTTGCTAAGTCTGCTGTTTAGTGGCGTGTGCTGAGGATTTTCACTAATGACTCACCTAGGAGGAAACTACCTTTAGTTAAGGGAAGCATAGCTCAGTTGTTTGAATGCTTACTTGGGATCTAGGAAATATGGGATCTCTTCATTTCTCTGGTACATATGTTCTGTGTAATTCTAAACACTTCTAAAGGTGAGAATCACGCTGAGAAGTAGTTGGGATTAGGTCTTCAGTTGAGGCATCTCAGATATTTGTCTAGGGTTTCTCCATAGATACATCGTGGAAAGGGTAAATCAGTTCCAGGACGTGGTTCTAGAACACATCATGAAGATACTAGTTTAAGCCCAGAAAACAGATGACCATACTTCCATAACACATTCTCAAGTAATCACATCTGCCTTTGACCACAGTTTGTATCTCCAGGTGATGTGTTAATACTGCTGTATCTCTTGTATCTGGAGTATCTCCTTCTCCCTTAGGTTGCAGACCTAAGTGTCTGCAGGGCTGGTTCTCTCACATATTTTGACTCCTGTCTTCCAGCTGCCGTTGAGCAGCAACATTTCCCCCTTCTTAAATATGTTACCCCAGAGGCACTTCCACTGTCACTGATGGGCTCAGCCTTGGTCAGCGGTGGGTGCATCTTGGAGCTGGCTGGCACTAGTTCTATTGGACATGGCACAGCAGCTTCTAGCGGCTTCTCACTGAAGGCACCCCTGTAGCCCCTCATTACCAAAACCTTGCCATGCAAACCCAATAAAATATTAGAGACTTGATGATCTTGAAGGTGTTTTCCAACCTAGTTGATTCTATGACTCTATGATTATCTTTTTCCCTTTCACCTCTGTAAATAACTCTGCAAAGACAGTCTTTGTTACTGGAAGGAAAACATATCTCTAAAGCATACTTCCATTTCAAACCAGAAAGGCTGATAGGATCTTTGGCCTCCAGCTGGGCTGAACACAAGGCAGGGGCTCTTTAGGCACAGTGTAGATTTGGGACTTTCAATCTTTCGTAGCAGCCTTCCAGTATCTGAAGGGGGCCTACAAGGGTGCTGGAGAGGGACTCTTCACCAGGGTGATGAGTGATAGGACAAGGGGTGATGGGTTCAAACTGAAACAGGGGAAGTTCAGGTTGGAGATAAGGAAGAAGTTCTTTACTGTGAGGGTTCTGAGGCGCTGGCACAGGGTGCCCAGATAAGTGGTGAATGCTCCATCCCTGGCAGTGTTCAAGGCCAGGTTGGACAGGGCTTGGGTGACATGGTTTAGTGTGAGGTGTCCCTGCCCATGGCAGGGGGTTGGAACCGGATGATCTTGAGGTCCTTTCCAACCCAAAGCGTTCTGTGATTCTATGATCTTGCAATTTTTATAGACTTCTGGGGCTTCTGGGATTTAAAGGATGTATGTAGCCTCTTCTGGAACAAACAGCTGTTATTACACCATTGCCTTCACTCTTGGGGGTAGAAATTTGTCTTGATCCTATTGTATAGGAGAGAGCTGTCCTCTCACCTTGCATAGGACAAACAGTAGGTAAATCCATAAAAATGAAGAACCAAACCCATTTGGATAAGAAGTTTCTTTTCATCCATATGAGTATTCCTGGCTTTTCTGTTTTAAAACACAACACAAAACACAATGACTTTCAGCCCAAGCAGATGCACTCTAAGTCACGCAATGTATGCCAATGAAGAGCATGTACTTCTCTGATCAGAGCACTCAGCAATTGCATCAGCTCAGAAAAATGTTTCAAGTTCATTTTAATGTTGCAGCATACTAAAAAATGCATTAAAGCTTTGAATTAGCGCTCAGCTTGGGCTTTGAAGCCAGCTTGAGATACTCAGCTCAGATACCATGATGACAAGCGTGCTTTAAAATACCTAGAAAGAGATGAGATGTGCGAGCAGAACCTTCTAATGTTGCTTGATTTTGGCTCCTCATCACCTTTGCTATGAAAAGCTAAAGAAGGGATCTTCTTTCTGCTGGATGGAGTGTTCTCTAGTAAAAGTTTCAGATGCTGTTAAGGTTATTTCATAGCCACTCAGGATGTGGATGTTATGTGTTAGCATACTCACACCAAAGCATTCTGTCCCTTTCACATATGACATGCTTCCTGGCATATGGGTGCGCACACATGTTCGCATACAATTTGACGTGTGTCATTTACATCTTAGCAATTCCTCCAGCCATAAAGCTCCTCAGCACGTTTTGCTGTTGATAAAACTAAACTGCACTGGGAAAGCCTTTGTAATCTTTTCTCTGTGTGTTCAAGGAGAAGGGGAAATCATCTCCCCATCCAAGAGTACTGATTCAATATGGATTAATCAGTTTGGTTGCCTGGAATGCAGATTTCTGTCCCCAAGCAAGTCAACCCATCTGCAGTTCCTGCTCCTTTTTCAGTTAATGGAGTTTAGGGCAGGAGAATTCTTACAGAAAACTCTGTAAAAGTCTTTTTGCTAGAGGCAAGAGAAAGAGCACAGGCACCATTACACTATGGAGAGCAAGTGCACAGTAGGGAAAGCAGAGGGACCAGGCAATTCTCAGCCAGCCTCAGGATAAGGGTATTGCGGGTGAGGGACCCAGACCGTAGTGACATTATTTCCTGTTATTCAGCTATTTTACTTCCCAAAACGAGGTATTCTCATCAATACTGCTTGCTGGGAATGGTCTTTGACCTGCACTAACTCTTGTCCCATGACTGGGAAGCGCACAGAGGAATAAACTTTTGGCATGGGCTATTCTAATGGCACAATAGCATTGAAGTCAGTGCCTGGGACTCTTCACAGGGTTGTTTAATTTACCAATAAAGATATACACCCAGTGTTGAACCCATTTTTGATGATGGGATTTGACAGCAAGGGCATCTGTATCCCCTCAAACTGAAGGATACAGAGCAAGAGATAACACTTATCTCCATTTTGCCTGTTCCTCCTGCTCCATTTCATGCCTGTCATGTTGGGACAGGAACTTCACAGCTCTCCCATATGATCCAGAGCAAGTATGCACGTGGCAAATGAGAATATCTCTCCCTTTAAAACCCAATGTCTTGAGAAATGAGGCTGAATAAAGCCACTGAGGAAAAGCGAAGCAAAGCTGAAACATTTGCTTCTGCCTCTGTATCAAAGGCACAACTTTAATGCAACAGCAAAATGTCCACTCTCCCACATTGACTACAATTACATTTGCATTCATCGTGACTCTGCTGTGACCTGCTTTTGCTTAATGTGAAGTGAGTGTGGTGAAAAATCAATAAAGCTGTGTATGAGTAGTTTTGCCTGGGTTTTGTTGGTTTTTACCCAGGGAATTCATTAACTCCTCACACTGCTGCCTTCCACCTGAAACACCTCTAATCCACCATCCCTCCTGATAGCTTTTCTCATAATAACCGTACCCTGTTCACTCCATGGCTTTTTGATCAGCAGCTTTTTGGGAGGAGTCCTCTAATTCTTTGATCCTTTTCATTCAAATCCATTTTTTTTAATGGTAAATTCTGTTTCACAGGCAATCTCTCGAGTCCAGCATCCTGTATGTAACCCAGTGATAAAGAGGAAGGTGGAAGGAATGCAGCTGAGGGATAAAACATTTTGTGATAAAGTCTCATCTACATACCTGTATTTGCAATCTGCATCATACCACAAACCTGGAGCCTGTTACAGGATGATCAAATACTTTTCAAGCTCGTCTGCAGTACTTCTGTCTCAAACAAAAACACATCTGTGCATTAGAATCTAACACCCAGATGCCAGTCAAATCCACTGCAGTGATTTCCACAGCAATGGGGAAGAATGGCTGGAAAGCTGCATGACAGAAATGAACCTGGGTGTATTGAGTGACAGCCGGCTGAGTGTGAGCCAGCAGTGAGCCCAGGTGGCCAAGAAGGCCAAGAGCATCATGGCTTGTATCAGCAATAGGGTGGCCAACAGAACAAGATAAGTGATTGTCTCCCTGCACTGGGCACTGGTGAGGCTATGCCTCGAATCCTGTGTCCAGTTCTGGGCCCCTCACTACTAGAGAGACATTGAGGGGCTGGAGCGGGGCCAGAGCAGGGCAACGGAGCTGGTGCAGGGCCTGGAGCACAGTGTGATGGGGAAGGGCTGAGGGACCTGGGGGGTTCAGTGTGGAGAAGAGAAGGCTCAGGGGGGACCTGATCGCTCCCTACAAGTGCCTGAGAGGAGGATGGAGCCAGGAGGGGCTGGGCTCTGCTCCCAAGGAACAAGGGATGGGACAAGAGGAACCGGCCTCAAGCTGCACCAGGGCAGGTTTAGATGGAGCTGAGGAACAATTCCTTCCCCAAAAAGTGCTCAGGCATTGGAACAGGCTGCCCAGGGCAGGGCTGCAGTCACCGTCCCTGTAGAATTATTGAAAAGACATATAGATGTGGTACTTAAGGATGCGGTTTAGTGGTGGATTTGGCTGTGGTGGGCAATGATGATGACTTGATGATACTAAATGCCTTTTCCAACCTAAACAATTCTATGATTCTATGATTTTTGCCACATCCATTAGTGCAGAGAGGAACTATCGTCCCAATAGCTGGGGAAAAAGGTGGCCTAGGATGAAAAGGAGGTAACATTTACATCACAGAGGCATATTTGGAGAATGTGCTGAGAATTTATCCCTAAGCTCTTAGTTATCAAGTTATTCATCTGTGCCTCTTTTCCTCTGTCTGTAAAACAGGATAATTGTACAAGCTTCTTACTAATTTTGAGACTTGGGTATGAATAATCTCATTAAAAATCTACACAGCACACTAATTATTGCTGCCATGACATAAGATGTGCATTCTATACCAGAACTTAAAATGGAAGCCTCAGTATTATAAGAAGCTTTTCCAAAATAGTCTTCTTCAGCAACCCTGTTTTGTAGAATTGCATTTTAAAACTATGTCTGTTTTAATTTTTACAAAGCTTGGTTTTAAAATATTGACAATTCCCACACAAGAATTTTGATGCTTCAATTCAGCCTAATAATAACACTTGCATTGCTGTGAGTGGAGCCATGAGCCATGAGGATAAATAATCTAATAAATAAAGTACTGTGTCATTCCAATGATAAGGGCCAGAAAATACTTATAACAAACAGACTTTTATAGCAGTGTGATGTTGCTGAATTCAGCTCTTCTCATGCTCCCAGTGCACAGAGGCTCAGATTCAACCCACCTGGTTTTAAGCACTGAAATGAAGTACCTATATTATGGGTCTATTCAGCTTCCATCAATGAGTGATAAGTGCCTTACAGGGACAGTTCAGCTCATCGGTGGCCTGACTTACCATCTGGAAGTCCCAGTTTCTCATTAAGCTCTTTTCCAACCCTAACTATTCTATGATTCTATGATTACTGGTTTCAGCAGGACTAGAGTAAACGTTGGTGGTAAGAGCCTACATTGGGCCAGGATGGGTGTGAACTTCTGTGTAATTAAAACCATCACTAGTTAAAACTATCACTTAGACATGAATCAACTGCTCTCCAACTAACGGTATAGCTGTGTGTTGATAGCCACGCAGACTTCTTATGGGCTGAAGTTGGTCTTGGTAATCGTTTGCGTTGGCTTCCTAGCAGATGGGTCATTAAAATGATTGATGCTGATATCACATCATTAGAGCTAACTTAGCTGCCCTATTAAAACTAATTGCTGGTCAGGATGAGCCAGAAACAATTAGCGAGAGACACTGATTGTGTCAGAGGGGATTTATCCTTCTATCAGTTCAAAAGACATCATGGCTTTCAGCTCTTCTGGCACCTTGGTTGAGTGGCAGCCAAACTGAAGGCTGGGCAAAGAATTTAAGGGCAATTCAGCATAACAATAAAGTTGGATGAGCAAGCTATAAAATATGTCCATATTTGCTTCTAGTTGATTTTCTCCTTCACTAGATTGGGCTGTGAAAAGCTTGAGAAACCACTGTTAAATGGAAGTGTGACATGCAAAAGGGAATATATATGTAATGTCTTAAAAGAGTGACATGTCCATACTGCTTACGCAGGGTGTGGTGTGATAAGCACGTGAACAGTGACTGGGGAAAATCAATTATAAAATCTTCCATAAAAACATATAAGGTGCTACCAGAAAAAGGGAATTCCCTGGAGTAATCTTTCCAAACCAGTCTGACGCTGCAGTATTGGAGATTTTGGTGATGGAAGGATATTTTTTCTCAGCTGAATGCATTATTAGAACCCCAAAAAACCTGCAGGTATTACAGGAGTGTATTATAGTTCTGTCACCACATTACGTACCTGAGGCATCTGTTAAATTCAATCCAGAGCTATTACATTTTGCCAGTATTTGAATTTTGCTGTAATAAAATTAGGAAGAATTGCTAGTTTGACCTCTGGAGCACATTCGTCTGTCATTAAAGGTGGATGGTCTTTCATACATGAAAGATGTTCCATGGAAGCATATAAGAACCTAGAAATAACATTGGTGCACTGAATCTGGTGCCCTGTTGGCAACTGCTACCATGCCTCCAAATCCCTATTTTAAATAAATGAGTTTAGAATCATAGAATAGTTAGGGTTGGAAAGGACCTTAAGATCATCTAGTTCCAACCCCCCTGCCTTGGGCAGGGACACCTAGTTTCCTCTATATTCACACATAGTTTCCTCTATGACATAATGTGTTTGCCTCTGTTTCTCAAATGGAAGGCTGTTGTAATCAACTGTAACCTCCTTCTAGTTTCTCTCTTGCATTTATGCATAGCTAATTTAGAGCTATGTTTTCTTCTGCCAGTAATATCCTATAGTTCAAATACTTCTCATTCCTTGGCATTTCCCTCCTAACTGCATTTATAGACAGCAGTAAATTCATGCCCAGCCATTTCTTTGTTCAGCTGCATGAACTTGGCTCACATAACCATCTCATTAGGTCAGAGAGGTTCACTTTCCCTTGAAAACCCTCATAGTCTTCATTGCATTTGTTCTTTGTGAGCACTGGTGATTGAAGATGCACATGATGCACTTGAGGCTTGAATGATGTAATTCATTCTTCCTTTCCTACCAGATATCAGTGACTACTTCCTAGGGCTGCATTTATCACATGAGTATGGTTAACAATGAGTAACTAGTGTGGAGGCATCTATCTTGCCACAAGTTATTCTAGACTCCCTGGACTAACCAGAAGTTAGGTTGATAAATTAGTGATATTTAAGGTGTTATTTGTTCTTCTCAACTAGAAGAAGCCACTAGCATTTGGATACATGATTCATGTTATTGACTTGGTCAATACAGGAAGTCAATCTTTATTTAGTAAAAAGGGATTTTGGGGTGATTAGCCTGTGACCTCTGTTGCAGACAGTGAATGTTAAATGAGAGAGATCTCACCCCACTGAGTTTGATTAACATCCTCGGCACTTTCTTCTCTATCATTTCCAGCTGACAAACTCCTTCACTAGATCACACCTTCTTGTTAATGGTCCTTGCACCTCATGCTGTTAAATTTCATCTCATTTTGAATACTTCTAACATCAATGTCGTTTGTTTCTCTCTTTGTGATAGCTTGATCCCTCTTGCTAGGGAAAATGCTTTGTAAATTTGGTATTGAACTGAAGACTCTTCTGTTTTTTTGAATCATCTTGATTAATGGAAAAAGTAAGTAAATTCAATCCCAAAACTGATGTTTGGGTGAATTTGCTAATAACCGTTTCCCACCCTGATGCTTCTCTGACAGACTTATTTTAATTTGATTCTTCACTCCCCCTTTACCTGCCTTTTCCACTACTTGTATTAGCCTTGATCACTTAGAAAAATATGGGCAAGAGCAGCAAAGCGGAAGATTGCCCTTTCTTGGTAGAAATACTTGTTTACACCTTCTTAAATTACTCAGGGAGCTAGACTGAAAAACTCAAACAAAGTTTACACTGTAGTTAGAATCACAGATTGTTTGGGTTGGAAAAGACCTTTAAGGTCATTAAGTGCAACCATTAATGCAGCACTGCCAAGACCACCACTAAATCATGGCCCTAAGCACCACATCTACATGCCCTTTATATACCTCCAGAGATGGTGACTTCATCCTGTTCAAATGCTTGATAACCCTTTTGGGGTTATTTGGCCTTTAATGGTCTGGAAAGCAGATGAAATGAGAATGTTCACAGATTAAAAGGTCATCTGAGACTGGAAGGGAACACCAGAGTTCTGCTCCACAGTTTGCTCAAACATGGCTGATCTTGAAAGTAGTTTCAACTTCGTAATCAGATAATTTTGATCAGGAGTCCAATGAATAAATATTTTATAAGTATGGAGATGTACTGGTCTGGAGTGGCAGAGGCAGATCCTTTTGGAGGAAAGGCTTTCATAGACCCATGAAACAAGTACCCAAATTGAACATTTAGAATCACAGAATCATAGACCGGTTTCAGTGGAAAGGACCTGAAGATCATTCAGTTCCAACCCCCTGCCATGGGCAGGGACACATCACACTAAACCATGGCACCCAAGGCTCTGTCCAGCCTGGCCTTGAACACTGCCAGGGATGGAGCATTTCCCACTTCTCTGGGCACCCTGTGCCAGTGCCTCAGCACCCTCACAGTAAAGAACTTCCTTACATCCAACCTGAACTTCCCCTGTTTCAGTTTGAGCCCACATTAACTTCATGGAATGAATAAAAGGATTTATGTTCATGTGAAGGTGCTGCACAAATGTTCCACTTATATTGCTTACGATCTGAAGCACTGTGATTTCCCTCTCTATGTGGCTGGATCCAACATTGTCTGCAGTCAATAGGAGACTGTGTTGTAGTCAGCGAACAAGGATTTAGTCATGTTTACTCACACTTTTCATTTTAAAGAAAGATATAATAAGGATGCCTAAAAAGAGGGTTACTTCTGGGAGACACACAGCTCAGACATGAAAGATTTTGGGAAGGTTGTGAATTATAGCAGAAACTTTTCTGTAAGTGTATCATTAAATAAGAACTATCATTTATCAATATGAATAATTTCTTCTTTTAAAAATCCTGAATTAAAATATAATGTATTTTTTCTTTCCTCTGCTTTATTTACCTTTCTTTTTTTTCCCATTTTCTCTTCATTTTGTTCCAGCTAAGAGCATGCAAACAGAAGATAGAAGAGGGAAAGCAGCAAAATCACTTTGTAAGTCTATTTTTAAACTGAAATTGCAAAAAGAGGATTCTGTTTGACTTTTACTTTTGAAGAAAAAGCAAACAAGAACAGCTTTAGGACATTCTGAACAAAGCTGAACATTGGAGAATTGCTGAATGTTCCATCCCTGGCAGTGTTCAAGGCCAAGTTGGATGGGGTTTGGAGTAAACTGGTCTAGTGTGAGGTGTCCCTGCCCATGGCAGGGGGTTGGAACTGGATGATCTTAAGGTCTTTAACAGCCCAAACCATTCGATGATTCTTATGAAACCATTTCCATCAATGGAGTCAATGTGGGGTCTGCAAGAGAAAGATCACCTCTCACTTGTAGTTGCACTCCCTTCTTGAAGTTTTCGATATATGGCCTGAGTAGGGACTGTAGCGATAGGACAAGAGGTGATGGATTCAAACTGAAAGAGGGGAAGTTCAGGTTAGATATAAGGAAGAAATTCTTTATTATGAGGGTGAGGAGGCACTGGCACAGGGTGCCCAGAGAAGTTGTGAATGCTCCATCTCTGGCAGTGTTCAAGGCCAGGTTGGACAGAGCCTTGGGTGACATGGTGTAGTGTGAGGCATCCCTGTCCATGGCAGGCGGTTGGAACTGAATGATCTTAAGCTCCTTTCCAACCCAAACCATCCTATGATTCTATGATTCCCTAATGGCACACTTTTGATCTTGTTCTTCCTCGATCTTTTGATCTTCCAGCTCAAGGACGCAGTTCAAACGAGGCAACTGGGAAAATATTGAACAAGGAGAGGGGATGCTTCAGAAGGAGCAAGCACAGGCTTCCATCTAATATATGGAATATGCTTATTGTTTATTGGTTTATTTCTCTGATCTTCTTTTTAATTAGAATACCAATCGATTTTCCCTCGTCAGGAATAACCAGGCTCCAATCAGCAGCGTCTGGAATATTAAGCAGACTTCATTTTTTTATCTGGAACCCATAACAATGTTAATATTAAAATGTCATCAGTCTTGCGGAGATACATAATGAGCATGAAATGAACATCATTTTTTTTTTTTGATCCCCCTCCTTTTGTAGATCCAATTTAAATTACAAATGTTCCTGATAAAAATTGCACAGACTAATTCCGATATCACAGATAATTATTTCCAGTTTGGTTAGGAAAAAAAGTACTCCAAGAGACAAAAAATATTGGAGAGGACTTTCAAACCAAGCGTGATTGGTCAGAAGCGTTCCTTATCTACATGGCCCATCAAGAGGAGCAGTTTAAGAGTTAAATACTTCCTCCTATGAAATGGTTTCTTTCTTAGCAGCCTCCCAGTGTCTGAAAGGGGCCTACAAGGATGCCAGAGAGGACTCTTCATCAGGGACTGTAGTGACAGGACAAGGGGTGATGGGTTTAAACTGAAACAGGGGAAGTTCAGGTTGGATATAAGGAAGAAGTTCTTTACTGTGAGGGTGCTGAGGCACTGGAACAGGGTGCCCAGAGAAGTGTTAAATGCCCTGCCCCTGGCAGTGTTCAAGGAGAGGCTGGACATGGACCTTGGCTGACATGGTCTAGTGTGAGGTGTCCCTGCCCATGTCAGGGGGTTGGAACTGGATGACCTTAAGGTTCTTTCCAACTCAAACCATCCAATGATTCTGTGATTCTATGAAATGGCTTCTTTCTCCAGGGAGCAAATCCAGATTGATTCAACTTTATCAATTACTTTTCTGAATATGTATATTCTAGAACAAGACAGCCTTGTTTCAAGTGAACTTAAAAATCCATTTCGAGGACTCATTTGTCGTAAGACTTGTTTACTATGGAACAACAGCAGGCACAAAGTGTGTTAATTAAGAATGTTTTTTCTGCTTTAAATTAACATCCTGACTCTATCTAAATGAACTTTGATGTGCAAATTCTTTGTGCTGTGAATGAACTTTTTTTCTGTGCTTCCTAATATAAAACGAATCATTTCATATCAGCTTGATGGGTTTTCAAAAAGCCATAGCAACAGGGTTACTTGAGGTCTGTTATATTCAAAATGGTATTGTCATTATACAGAGATGAAGTAGTACTAATTTTCGTGTGGATATAGTTATACCTCTAGAGAAGTACTTATATCCATAGAGATAATGTCTGAAAAGCAGGGAGAAAATAGGAACAAGTGGCTAATAAACTGGTCTGAATGCTTTCCTAGAGTCTCTCTGCAGTATGCATTGTGCATTAAAGAATGTCCAACTGTAATAATTATACCTATAATTAAAATAGGTCTTAGATGTTCATTTCTTCATAGCAGGGTCTGTCTTTTTATTAGCTGATCATATAAACTAAATTGTGTATGCTTGTTATGTAGCACCCAGAACAATATGGGCACTGATTCATAGCTATCTGCTGCAATAAATAAAACCTATTAAGAGACTTTGGAGTTGTAGTCCCAGATGATCTAAAGGATATAACAATTAACGGAAAATCAGAAGAGGTAGGATAATTTTCTGCTGCTTCCTGTCCTTGGTTTATTCCTCCTCTCTTGTAGGCTTCAGTTTGCTTTTAAGGGGAGACTAGAGATCTGGCTCAGGGTCACCTAAGTTGGGATTGATCTCATCTAACTGAAGTGGCTGATAGTGTGTGGGTTCTGTCTGGCACTCCTTTTTCTTGCCAGCAGAGAGTGATTTAGGAAAGCTCATGGACACAGAAAAGAACAGGAATAAGGACTTGATCCTTTACTGACCAAAGGCGTCATCAGGTCTCTTTTACACCACTGTCCCAGCAATTGGGCAGCAGAATTGACAGCACTGGAGAAAATGGATCAGAAAGAGACATCAGCATCTGACCAAGCAGAGAGGTAAGGCCAATAGATATCCCTTGAAAGCATCTGTCAGATAAAGACAGCTCGCTCTTGTCGTTCATTGAGTGGGTTGCCATCTTCAACCCACGCTACTGTGTCATATCTTCTTGTCAGAGGATGATGTCTTCGTGCATTTAAAGTTCTTATTTAACCTGATTGCATCCCTCTGGATTTAAAAGGAAAACAATCTTCTTGTCCTTGTTTTGCCTTGAAGCTTCTCAGCAGAAAATAGATTTGGGGTTTTCTTCCACTGTAGCTCAAGAAAAGGGAAATTCCCTGTATAACTGTTCTATAAGGTAACATAGGCTCTGTCAATCCTGTCCCAAAGAGTTATTTATAATGGACTCCTGAAAAGATCAATTTTTGGCCTTTCACTATCAAACCTTTCTCCCCATTTAGTTGCCACGGATAAAATATAACCATCAAATTTTACACGTCGCTAAGCTTGGGGGAGACTAAGTAAGAAGGATGGGATTGTCAGCATGGTGACACATGGATCATTTGGTAAACTGTGTTCAGACAAATAGTGTATATTTCAAAGAGGTCAAAATTCTCCATACATCTAAGAGCAAATAAAGCAGGTCAGTCATCCATCAGATGCTGGCTCCATCCTACAAATTAACATATAGAGTGGATTGATTCTTTATAGGGCTTATATAAAGCAGCAACTGAGAAAGACTCATGGCAGATAATCAGCCAAATATAAGCTCCTACTTCAATGCAGGAGCCAAAAAGGGCTGATGGGGTTCCTTGAGGTGTAAACGTGGATCCTCAGTTTGGCTGAGGTTGTGTTAATTCTGTGTTTGTCACTGGTGAGATTATGGCCTGTGTTACAGTGGAAAGAAGCTGATAAACTGGAGTAGGTTCAGAGTAAGGCTATGAAAGTCATCAAAGGATTGGGTTTGGCTTAAAATGGAAAGAACAGAGAGAAGGTCAAGAAATTGTTTGATCACAGTCTCTCAAAATTTACATCAGGAGCAGACTATTTAGCTCAGCCAACAAAGGTTCAACAGCATCTACCCAGAAACTGAAGCTAAAAAATCCAAAGAAATCAGATTCAAGTTTCTTTTTTATATTAAATATAGTCTATGGATAATTTTTTTTCAGGGTTATTGAGCATAATTCATCATTGACAATTTCTAAATCAGGACAGGAATCATCTTAGAACTGTGCAAGAATACAAACAAGTGTTGACTCCAGCAAATCATACGTGGGTTAGACTGGCAGCAAAAGATATGTGTTGGAATACAATGAACTTTGACTGCTCCTGTAGAGAGCTTATTCTGTGTTCTGGAAATGTAGGACTAGATGCATGTCATGAATTTTTCAGACTGTTCTCTTTTGATACCCAGAATAAAAGAAGAGAGAGGAATTTATCCACTGGATCAAACAATTCCTGGATGACCTGAAGAGCACTGTTAGAAAGGCAAAACAATATTAAAAGAGAAGTGTCCTGCAGTGAAGAACACTTTAGGACTTCTGATAGACTATTGTCATGTCTAGTTATCTAAACTGCTGAAATGATTACAACTTCCTACCTTCAGACCTTGATAGTAGGTGTCCAGTCAAGATCCACTTAAAATCGTGCCCTGTCTACACTGGTAGCAAAGACTGGAGTTTTTAAGCATAATCCAAGCATCTCTGATGCTGGCCCATCACTGAATAACCACCTCAAGGTTCTTAATGAGATGGAGCAAGAAGGAGGGTGCCACACGTCATTGTGAAATCATAGAATTAAAGAACCATAGAATGGTTTGGGTTGAAAAGGACCTTAAAATCATCCAGTTCCAACCCCTCTGCTGTGGGCAGGGACACCTTCCGCTAGACCAGGTCACCCAAGGCACTGTTCAAGTTGGTCTTGAACACTGCCAGGGATGGAGTATTTGCCACTTCTCACTGTCGAATCCTGGCTGTTGTAGAAGTTGGTATTGCAGCTCCATATGGGTCCTTGGAAGCAGAAAAGAGCTGAAGATGGGACTTCTCCATTTGCCATAGTGCTGTGCCATGGACCATGCAAAAAGCAGTGGATAAGCTTGGAAAGATTTGCTCCAGTAACCTAATGGTCAGTGCACCAGGATAGCAGCCAAGACACTTGGGCTAACATAGCACATGATATTGAGTAGGCTCCAAGATCTGGATCTCCAGAAATGGAATAGGACAATGCTACATCTCATTTGCTTTTAGGTGCAGAAATCTTCATTACCTGCAAGTCAGCAGCCCAGTGAGGCCAATGGCTCAAAACTGAGCAACAGCAAAAGATAAGAGGGGCAATGATGAAAGATGTGAACAAGTACATGAGGCTTCACATTTAAGTGAATTTGTTAGTTTTTAATTACTCTCTCTTTTTTGGGAAGTGATAGCAGATGCATTAAAGGGTTTCCACTCCAGGTTGATGGCGGGTGTCTACAGCATGGGAGGAATATGGAGTGTTATGGACTGGCTGAGCTGCTCACCTTCACACACATGGGAGAAAAGTTGCCTGACTCCTGTGGCCTCTGCTGAACACCCCCATGTTGCAGGCCATCCTAAGTATTGCTGTTCTGCAGGACCATCAATGAGCATCATCTTCCTTTTCCTTTAATAGGTTATATTGTAACAGGCTGAACTGAGGTGGCCCTTCCCATTGCCAGGAGTGCACTGACACAGTGGAAAATTGTCATGGAGGGACAATTCAGATAGAAGGAGTAATGGAGAAGATCAAGCTTGGAGGACATGTGTAGGTAAAATGGGTTTGTACACAGTTACTTAGATCATTAAATACAGGTGTGGGAATAAAAGACTGGTCTTCTGACTGCTAGCTCAATGTTTCACTAGCTAGATTGCTGTCTTTACAACTGCAGATATTTGGGAAGCATGTGGCTCGCTGGGTATCCTGCCTCTTGACTGTAGCTCTACTAGCACAGTGACGTGCATAAAGAGGACCTCCAGAAGTCATCTGTATCCTTCAGGCCTGGGAATAGCAGACCCAGCATCCCAGGAGGAGGCACATCAGGAGGCAGGTGTAAAGGGAATGATGAGCTATTGCTCAGGGTCTCAGCATCTCCTGCTCAGTCATCAGTGATACGCTACAATGGCTGGTGACCTGGAACCGGTTTGATAATCAGAATACCATGGATGGGGAAAGGTCAGGATGAAACACGTGGGCTACAACAACCATCTAGGGAATTTTTTGACCTGTCTGACCCTGGTGCAGATGGTCCTCAAGCTTTGTGTTTGTACTGACTATTTCTCTGCTTATCTTCTTCAGTCTTCTTTGTCTTCTTCACCACATTGTCCTCTGTCACATCTCTTTTACCCAGAAAAAAGCTTAAAACCAGACGTACTTTGTTAGGTAAAGGTCCATGTAGACACCATCCTGTCTCTGAGTCACCAAAAGCAGATTTGAAGCATGAGAAAAGGATCAGTAGAGTAAACAGAGGAGGAATTGTTGTTTTCCTCTGGTCTCCCACCCGTCATTTTTATCTCTGAGACTTCCAGGGACAGAGGCTGTTCTGTGTACCAGTAGCCTTTGATGAATTTATCTTCCAGGAGCTATCCATTTATTCCATGAACCCAGCTAAGCTTTTAGCATTCATCATAACCTAGGGCAGCTAAAATACAGTTTGAATGAAGAACCACTTGCTTTTGTTTCTTCTGATTCTTCATCCTGATGACCTTTCATCATCACACTGGAGAAACAGAGCAATTAACCCTTACCTGTTGTCTCCAAGCCACTCATGATATACTTCATATTCGTTCATGATAACCTTCATCAAACACAGTACCTTCTGTAATGGTAGATCATTTGCTTAGTGAGTGCTGTAGGCCTGGCAAATGCATTTAAGCTTTCGGTGTGAAGCCTTTCTCTATGGCTTCCAGAAAACCCTGCTGTCAAGACTTGGTAGCATGTAGAGCTACAAGCAGAAACATGCAAGGGAAAACAGAGTTTGGGGAAACGCAATCCAGACTGCCATTAAAAAGTAACAGATCTGTGTTCAAATTATATTACAGTAACAATCAAGCTCCTATTAGAATCATAGAATCAGAGAATAGTTAGGGTTGGAAAGGACCTTGAGATCATTCAGTTCCAACCCCCCTGTCATGGGCAGGGACACCCCACACTAAACCATGGCACCCAAGGCCTCATCCAACCTGGCCTTGAACACCACCAAGGATGGAGCATTCACAACCTCCCTGGGCAACCCATTCCAGTGCCTCACCACCCTCTCAGTAAAGAATTTCTTCCTTAGATCCAATCTAAACTTCCCCTGTTTCAGTTTGAACCCGTTACCCCTTGTCCTGTCACTACAGTCCCTAATGAAGAGTCCCTCCCCAGCATCCTTGTAGGCCCCCTTCAGATACTTGCAAGAATGTGCTTTTTGGGTCTTTGATGTAAAGGATTGGCATTTGGAGAGCTGTAGTTGTTAAAAAGTAACACACCTGACAGCAACACTGAGTCAAGCTGATGGAGCTGATCGAACAGTTTACCAGGAAAACACATGCTGAGATTAAAACCTCAGGAAGTAAATCATGGAGATGCTGGCAAATTGTAAGGGACATAGGGTGTCCGATAGGGACATTTTTGAGTTCAGTGTAAGTGGAAAACATAGAATTATAGAATCAACAAGGCTGGAAAAGCTCTTTAAGCTTATCCAGTCCAACCGTTCCCCAGCACTGCCAAGGCCACCACTAAACCATGGCACTGAGGCCTCGTCTCCACCATGTGTGAACCCTTGCAGGGTCAGTGACTGCAGCCCTGCCCTGGGCAGCCTGTTCCAATGCCTGAGCACCCTTTGGGGAAGGAATTGTTCCTCAGCTCCATCTAAACCTGCCCTGGTGCAGCTTGAGGCCGGTTCCTCTTGTCCCATCCCTTGTTCCTTGGGAGCAGAGCCCAGCCCCTCCTGGCTCCATCCTCCTCTCAGGCACTTGTAGGGAGCGATCAGGTCCCCCCTGAGCCTTCTCTTCTCCACACTGAACCCCCCAGGTCCCTCAGCCCTTCCCCATCACACTGTGCTCCAGGCCCTGCACCAGCTCCATTGCCCTTCTCTGACCCCGCTCCAGCACCTCAATGTCTTTCTTGGAGTGAGGGGACCTAATATGACAGCACAGTCCGCTGAGCCATAAGTATCAAGTACACAAGGATGCTGGGGATGGACTCTTCATTAGGGACTGTAGTGACAGGACAAGGGGTAACGGGTTCAAACTGAAACAGGGGAAGTTTAGATTGGATCTAAGGAAGAAATTCTTTACTGAGAGGGTGGTGAGGCACTGGAATGGGTTGCCCAGGGAGGTTGTGAATGCTCCTTCCTTGGCGGTGTTCAAGGCCAGGTTGGATGAGGTCTTGGTTGACATGGTTTAGTGTGAGGTGTCCCTGCCCATGGCAGGGGGTTTGGAACTGGATGATCTCAATGTCTTTTCCAACCCTAACTATTCTATGATTCTATGATTCTATCCCACACCTCATTGTGGGGGTGAGTGATACAAAATGGCCTCTCTTTAGACATAGGTGTAATGCTACTACTGTTTTCTACCTTTATTTTAAACTGAGTGTGAGAACACACAGAGGCTTAGGTCTTGGTGGCTTTTTAGCCTGAAGAAAGAGTTTAAATCTCCTGTTTTGATGTGGGGGAGAGAAAAACACGTTCTTATTGTCCCAGGGCAAGAGTTGCAGGGTCAAAGTGGAGAGTGTAAATCCTTATGGGTTGATACTGAGGAAGTTGGAGAGATGTCTTGGTCCTGTCCTTGTTCCCAACTTGTTATTACTGCCCTTCAGATCTCAGCATACAAACCTTCCAGTGAAGGGGTGAACCCTTTAGCAGTCTTCAGCAGGCTTTGAAGCAGAGAGGCCTTAATTTCATGGTGTCTTGGGCTGCCTGTCAGGCGCTGACAAAAGGTAGGTGCAGAATGCGTTGCTTATTGATGGGATGAACACGCCTATCTCTGGCAGGACGTAACTGGATGATTGCTTTCTAAACAAGGGTGACTATAAAAGCACAGCTGCCTCCTCCAGCTGGGGCAGATTGACTGCCTTTTCGGAACCGGTATTAAAAGGATGCAGCAGGACTCCATCAACTGCACTGATTTACCAGCCCACCTGGAGGGCCTGGAGCAAAGGGTTGAAGCAAAATCGATATCCCGAATGAATGAGCACAACTGATTTGGGCAAACAGTGAGCTGAGAGGGGTGGCTCCCTCCTCCAGGACAGCCATTTGGGTTGCTAAACTGCAATTACAGGGTTTTGGCTGATTGAACATTGCACTGTCAGAAATCACCAGCCTGGAGTCCTGGCGTCAAAACAGCCTCCCAGTCGTTCCTAATGCTAACTGGAAAATGATAATTTGCAGAAGCACGTGTTCGTGGTGCATGCACACAAACACAAACAAATGCGTTTCGCTTCAAAGATTCCAGCATCAAAATCACTTGGGTTTAAAACTCTCTTGTGAGGTTCCCCATTCCTAGCACCTACACAGACCACTTAATGACCATTTTCTGCCTTATGTCTTTGTGAACAGTGATTTCTTCAGGCCTTACTGATGATTGCACTGATTGACAGGTTTGTTCTTTTGCCATTCCTGTGTATCTCAGCTTCTTACAGGGCAGCTGAAATAGAAAGAAACAAAAAAGCAACAAAGGAGTCTGAAAAAACAGCCAAGAAGTGAGTAAGAAAATTGTTCTCCTGTTCTGGGTAGCACAAAAATGGAGCTGATTTTCAGCCCTTAGAATCATAGAATCATAGAATAGTTAGGGTTGGAAAGGACATTGAGATCATCTAGTTCCAACCCCCCTGCCATGGGCAGGGACACCCCACACTAAACCATGTCACCCAAGGCCTCATCCAACCTGGCCTTGAACACCGCCAAGGAAGGAGCATTCACAACCTCCCTGGGCAACCCATTCCAGTGCCTCACCACCCTCTCAGTAAAGAATTTCTTCCTTAGATCCAATCTAAACTTCCCCTGTTTCAGTCTGAACCCGTTACCCCTTGTCCTGTCACTGCAGTCCCTGATGAAGAGTCCCTCCCCAGCATCCTTGTAGGCTCCCTTCAGACACTGGAAGCTGCTCTGAGGTCTCCACGCAGCTTCTCTTCTCCAGGCTGAACAGCCCCAACTTTCTCAGCCTGTCTCCATACGGGAGATGCTCCATGCTCCAGTTCCATGTCCTTTTTATGTTGAGGACACCAGAACTGCACACAATGCTCCAAGTGAGGTCTCACGAGAGCAGAGCAGAGGGGCAGGATCACCTCCTTCGACCTGCTGGTCACGCTCCTCTTGATGCAGCCCAGGATACGGTTGCTTTCTGGGCTGCGAGCGCACACTGCAGCCGGCTCATGTTCATTTTGTCATCGACCAACACCCCCAAGTCCTTCTCTGCAGGGCTGCTCTGAATCTCTTCTCTGCCCAACCTGTAGCTGTGCCTGGGATTGCTCCGACCCAGGTGTCGGACATCATCATTTTAAAGCCTTCCTGTTCTATTGATCCTGTCAATCTGACATCTTCAATGGATGAGTCCCAGTAAATTTCTTGTTGCCTGATACTTCTTCTTTGTAGTCAGGATTCCAGTTTTTCATATATTTTCTGTAGAATGAGATTGCAAACTATGGAAAGAACTTGTCATCTATGTGCATCCAATGGTAGTCACTGTGGGACTTTGTGTCCATCTTCTTGTGCCTGTCACGTTGAAGAAGGAATTAGGTAATAGCTAAGGCCATGTCTGAATGTAGTGATGAAGGACTCAGAGGAAGAGAAATAAATAATGGGCAACACAGCAACAGAGGAAGCAAGAAAGAAGCTCAGGTTTCATCATGATGGTCCAGGTCATAGCCGGAATGCAGCCCAAGGAGAAAGGGATCCCAGCATATGCCCAAGGTCATCTGTCTTGGACTCCTTAGCTAATGGAGCCACCTTAAACTTCCTGAGAAGGCTCAGCATGCCTGATTCTCTAGTCAGGTTCTCAGTATACAAACGTCAGAAAAAGAGCTGCTTTAGATCTGCCTTTCTCAACACTCCATGGGAGGGGACAGTATTTTCTTCTTAACCATTCCCTTTGCCCGCAGGTCAGACAGAAAATGGAATAGGTTCAGTGTCTGTTTGTACATATCACACTTGAGAATAAACAGTAGCTCCATCCATCCATCCATCCATCCATAAGTAACACACAAAGGCTACCCAAAGCCTTTGTACTCCACTGATGGAATGGTCTTTACAATGCTACCTTTCACCAATCTATCTCTTTTCCATACATACAAATGAAGCCTTTAACACTGGTATTTCCTATTGCAGAAGCAGGGATCTTCAGAAAGCAAAGGAAATCTCTGGGGGCACCTGCTGTTATACAGACTATTCTTCCTGGTATACACCACTGAATTACTGCTGATTCGTTTCAGCATAGCTCTCCCGAGACTCAAACTCCCTGGAGTATCCTGTGACAACTAAATCTTCGTCTGGTTACTTCTGTGAAAGACAATTAGAAATGGTTTTATAAATACATCAGCAACAAAAAGAGTGCTTTCCATCATTTTTCAGCAGTCTTGATCAATGATATCGGTAGGAGATGAAGTGCATTGTCAATAAGTTTGCAGATGACACCAAGTTGGGCAGTTGGAGTGTTGATATGCGTGAGGGTAGGAACATTTTACAGAGGGATCTAGACAAGCTGTAACGATGGGCTAAGGCCAACGGTATGAGGTTCAACAAAGCTCAGTTCTGGGTCCTGCACATGGGACGAAACAGCCCCATGCCATGCTGCAGGCCTGGGGAAGAGTTTCTGGAAAGCTGCCTGCTGGAAAAGGAACTGAGGGTATTGGTTTTGGGCCACTCACTCCAAGAAAGACATTGAGGTGCTGGAGTGGGGTCAGAGAAGGGCAATGGAGCTGGTGCAGGGCCTGGAGCACAGTGTGATAGGGAAGGGCTGAGGGACTGGGGGGGTTCAGTGTGGAGAAGAGAAGGCTCAGGGGGGACCTGATCGCTCCCTACAAGTGCCTGAGAGGAGGATGGAGCCAGGAGGGGCTGGGCTCTGCTCCCAAGGAACAAGGGATGGGACAAGAGGACCCGGCCTCAAGCTGCACCAGGGCAGGTTTAGATGGAGCTGAGGAACAATTCCTTCCCCAAAGGGTGCTCAGGCATTGGAACAGGCTGCCCAGGGCAGGGCTGGAGTCACTATCCCTGTAGATATTTAAAGGACACGCAGACGTGGTGCTTAAAGACGTGGTTTAGTGGTGGATTTGGCAATGCTGGGTTAACATTTGGACTCAATGATCTTAAAGGTCTTTTCCAACCCAAACAATTCTATGAGTCTACAGTTCTGATTCAAAGCTACCTGAGGAAGAATGATTGATGGTGCATGAGGGCTTTGCTGAGAATTGCAGCGCCTGCTGAGTGAACCTCCAGCTCAAAACTAGTAATAAAAAAGCAAAAGTGTGAGAGAATAATTAAGGAGAAAGATTTAGAGAGGGAGAGAACTAATAGACAGCCTTGAAGTGATAAAAGAATTATTCAGCTGTAACAAGCAGACTAAGCCCCCTGAGGAACACAATGAAATGTAAAAGTAAGAGGTACTGGGATGGGAGAATGGAAAGGTGAAGGTTAGGATAGCTGAAATATTTACATTATCTTATTACTTGTCAGTTCCCATGTAATCTTTAGAATAGGTTTCTGAGACCTCCATCATCCAGCAACCTGGTACCTGGGTAACTAGAAACAGACTTAAAGCATTCAGTATGGCCCCTATGGCTCCTTTTTCAAGCACCTGCACAACAAAGAGATAGGAAGAACAAATGTAGATGCATGGGGTTGTGTTTCAGATATCAGCAGTCTCTGCCTAACCCTTCCTGAGCCTTTCTGTCTGGCATAAAGTAATTGATATACATGGCCAGGCAGAATGAGAGAGGCAGGAGTCAATGTGGAGAGGTCCAAAGGCATCTCCTGGCTTGGGGCAAGCCAGCTGGCTTCAGGGCTGCTGATGCATCATCAGGTTTGAATGGTTTTGCTGCAGACATAAAGGTGGGTTTCAAAGGCCAAACAACACCCTTTTCAAGCACTCTTTCAGGAGCTTGTAACAAGCTTGTACCCTACTTTGGCAAAGGCCAAAGTAGAGGAACAGTGGTACCATGGTGAAGAATAAAGGAAGATTTATAATTATTTCTTAGGGATATTTTACCTTCACTGCTGAGGCCAGAGGTTTGCAAGTGGATGCTTTAATGTACATGGGACATTTTCAGATTAAAATAAATGGAAAAGCTATATTTTTAGTAAAGTCATTGAGCAACCTGGTCTAGTGGAAGATGTCCCTGCCCATGGAAGAGGGGTTGGAATGAGATGATCTTTAAGGGCCTTCCATTATTATTCGCCATTACAATCCATTTTCAGCAATTGCAATTTCTTCTAAGAAAAGTGGTAGAAATGCATCCCACCATTACTCTGATCCTTCCAGAACCCCATATATTTATTCATTATGCCCTGGGAACATAAGAAAGCAAGTAGAAAAGTCAATGTCATCCACAGCTGAACTCCCAAAGGTGGGAGAAATCTAACTTGCTTGTTTCTGTTGTTATGTAGAAGGCATTCCATCTGTTTATCTGAACAAAATAACTTAGAGTGATTTGATTAGGCAAATAAAGCTTTTCAATAAGAGAAAAAAACCTCCACCAAATACAAAAACCCAAACACAATTGCTAACAGCTCTTTAGCAAAAAGAAGCATAACAAGAGGTGATGATTGGAACCAAGGTCAGAAAAATCCCAATACCAAAGAAGGGAAACCTTTCAAATATGAATAGAGATGACTAATTATATATATATATAAAAGATTCTCAGAAGTAATTAACTTTTCTTCACGCTTTTAAATCAAGTGAGGTGTCTTTATAGAATCACAGAATCATAGAATAGTCAGAGTTGGAAAGGACCTTAAGATCATCCAGTTCCAACCCTCTACCATGGACAGGGACAATTCACACTAGACCATGTTGCCCAAGGCTCTGTCTAACCTGGCCTTGAACAATGCCGGGGATGGAGCATTATACATAATTTTCAACCTCACAAGGCTGGACTGATGTGCAAATGAAGTGACAGTACCTTACCGTATGATGCTGTCATGAAGGTAAGAAGATAGAGCCCTAAATCCTTAGAGCCAAGTCCACCCTAATTATCTTACCATCTAGGTAGTAAGTGTCTCATTCTACATAAGTGTCTAGGCTCCTTCTGTAGTTGGTAGAGGCACTTCCTGATGGTTATTAATCTCATACTAACTTGGTGGCTAAGGTATCTGAGATGAATGGTCCTCTGAAAGCCTTTACAGCCTTTCTTTAATCACCGAGACCTGACAAATAAAGGAAATTCAATGCCTTATTTGACGGGCTAAAGCTTCATAAGATGGATCCTTTCAAGAGACAAAGAATTTTCCCTATTCTTCTGATACAAATATTTGCCTTCCTGTCCAAGTCTGATTATCACTTCATAGTTCATTAAGACAGAGTAATGAAAGGGAGCCGAATAAAGGGAAACCTGGTATTTTGGATGCCATTGTTCAGAACTGTAGAAAATACAGAGCACTTTGGGATCATTCTGGGAACAGGAACTCCAAGGATATTAAATCACTGCATTTCATTACCTAGATGTCAGTCACAGCACTCTAGTTAAAACTTCAGGCAGGCTTTTAGTATAAACATTTATTAAACCCAGAGAAGAATAATGGATAATTGTGATCAGTGTTAGCGAGAGTTAGGTCTTTTCTGTGTATTTAATTACTTCTGCAGTCAGCAAATGATGTTACATTTCCACACTCTCCCTTTATGAAATGTTCAGGGATGATCTCAGTTGCTTCTGGTTTTCTACTTTGAAATATCACAAGGAGTTTTATGCTGTCTCTGCATTTAGCCCATAAAGGCTGAATCACAGGAGAACAGAAAGTCAATAACCGAACAGAATTTAGAAGGTTTAACAACTTTTATGCATAGTCAGTGATTTTTTTTAAGCAAGGCTGGATTAAGGTGCTCTGCCAAGACTTTTAGATGAAAGGCAGCTCTGTGAACATTCTGAAATTAGATAATCCAGTGCCTATATTGCAGTTTTCAGCTCAGACAAGGCTCAGACAAAGCATGCCCTACAGAGCAAGAAAAGGGTGGTGTTGTGTGCTGAAGAAACCTGCTATATTAATGCTTTGCCAAACATGCTTGCTGAGCTGCTGATGAGGTATTGCATCATAGAATCACAGTATACCATGTTACAAGGGACCTCAAGGGTCATTTGGTCCAACCTTTCTAATGCGCGACTGAGACTAGGTGTTCTAACACACTGTCCAATGTCCAGTGCTGGGGGCACTACCACTTGCCTAGGGAGATTATAGAATCATAGAATAGTTAGGGTTGGAAAGGACCTTAAGGTCATCCAGTTCCAACCCCCCTGCCATGGGCAGGGACACCTCACACTAAACCATGCATTATTCCGATTGCTGATTGTTCTTATTGTGAAAAACAGGGTATAAACATGGGAAAGGGTGTGCTCTGATATGGCTGCTATAAACGTGTCAGTGGAGCTGAGCAGGACGTCTTCAATTCCATGTGGCTGATGGGACCATTTTGTCTAACCACTGCCTTCACCCATTCAAAATCTGTTGGTTTTGTGGATGTGACACGGAGATTATTGTTACCCTATAGATGACAGTGTGCAGTGATGGCCCTCACCAGGGAAACATCGGTGACAGTGGTATCTGTGCTTTGTTGCTGCCTTTGATTTGGCAAGACACGTGCTTAACCTATGGGAGATAGACATGGACCATGTCATGGTTTAAGCCCAGCTGGCAATCCAGAACCAAGCAGCTCTCATGTAACTCCCACGGGCTTAGATAAGAACAGTCCAGTAACTAAGGTATAACACAAACCACTGCTGCTGCCACCAATAATAACAATGATAAGGGAAATAACAAGGGAAGAGAATACAACCGCTCACCACTTGCCGATCGATACCCAGCCCGACTGAGCAGTGATCTAGCCCTTTCGGGTAACTGCCTGCAGTTTATATAGTGGGCATGACGTGCTGTGGTATGGAATACCCCTGTAGTTAGTTTGGGTTAGGTGTCCTGTCTCTGCTTCATCCCGGCTTTCCCTCCTCCCTGGCAGAGCATGAGACTCAGAAAGTCCTTGGTCAGAGTAAACATTACTGAGCAGTAACTAAAAGCATCGGTGTTATCAGCTCTGTTCCCAGCCTGAAAGTCAAAAACACAGCGCTGCACCAGCTACTAAGAAGGAGGAAAATGACTGCTACTGCTGAACCCAGGACAGACCATCACAGTGCTTAAGACACAGAGCTGGTTATCAGACCCCTTTGCTTTCAGTGCCAACTTTGTCACCACATACAATAACTCAAACTACACTAATTCTTGATTGCCTCAGTTCTGTAGACAGAGCAAAAAGAAGATTTGAGTCAGTAAGAAAACCCTTCTTGTCCATCTCAAGCATAAAATGTTTAGTTGGAAATCTGGCTTTACTTAGTCATGGATTGTAAGTTAATTTGTGTTGCCTGAATGCAAGGAATGGGGAACAGGCAAAACTGATCTTTTTCTCTTCCTCTAGAGCAGTCTTGCTTATCTCAATCTCTCATAAGAGTACAGGGTTTGAGTTGAGGAATGCTCATTCTGCCTTGCAGCCTCTTTCAGTGGCTTTATTGCAGCTCAGGAACCCTTAATGCAAACTGCTAACAATGGCTCACAATAAGACACAAAAAGAGAAGACAGCATCTCCTTACCTGAGTGGCAGAGTTATTGGACTGGGACTTGGTGGTCTCCTTGCCAAATCCCAGCTCCCTTATCTCACTAATTACAGATGGAAAATAGTGGAAACAGCCCAAACTAATTGTCAATGAAAGTGGTTATAATATTTGATTAAACTTACTTTGCTTCTCCAAATTGCAAAGCAGGAAACACAATTGTAGCTCCTTGCTGTAGCCATTAAAACACAAGAAGTAAAATATGGTTACTACTGAGGAAGGAGCTCTTACAGCTGTGGCGAGCACTGAACTAAGGGGAATTGCTCCCTCCTGTTTTGAGTCCCCACCGCAATATCTTCTTAGGGTACCTTGGGCCCTCTAAGAGGTCAGTGATCTCTCTGGAAAAGTTGAACTGGTTACAAGACTTTTCATTAAAGTGGCTCTGTGTACAGTTATATTTTAGCTTGGAGATCATTCCATGCTCAGGATCTAACTTCACCTCACGTGATCACAGGACTTGTAGGACAAGAGATGATGGGTTCAAACTTAAAAAGGGGAAGTTCAGGTTGGAGATAAGGAAGAAGTTCTTTACTGTGAGGGTGCTGAGGCGTTGGCACAGGGTGCCCAGAGAAGCTGTGGCTGCCCCATCCCTGGCAGTGTTCAAGGCCAGGTTGGACAGAGCCTTGGGCAACATGGTTTAGTGTGAGGTGTCCCTGCCCATGGCATGGGGTTGGAACTGGATGATCTTAAGGTCTTAAGATCTTTCCCACCCAAACCAATCTATGATTCTATGATACTATGACTCCTGTTTTTGCCATTGTATTGTGAGTGCTGGGATTTGTGGTGACAGACCCTTTGCTACATTGATAACTTCTCCCCCAAAAGAAGATCTTTCGGGACCAAAAAGGGACTTCGACTGGTCTTCACTTGGTGTGCTCCAGACCACATAGAAAAGGAGAATTGCATGAAAACGACATATCCTTCAATCAAAGAAGGCCAGGAGGTTGTTATAAATGAACTCATACATCAATTTTGAAATCCTTTAATTTTTTATCTTCTCATGACTTTTGAATGCTTGTGGCTGACCTAATTGTAAGTACCTGGCTTTGCAAATGGATGAACCTTTTCCTATGGGGCAACGCACATTTAGTACTTGGAATTACTTTAGGAACTTAGGAATGTTTTCATATGAAGATATTTAGAAGGATGCACACTGCTTGTAATTCTGAGCAGTTTTATTCTAAGCGGATACATTTGACTTTATTCCCTTATTATAAAATCTCTTCTGGAGTTTCTTCCCCCATCATCTGTGGCTGATTTCACCCTTCCGTACTTTTAAAGAGGCTGTAAGAGAGAGTTAATGGTTGTAGCTGGATGTGGGCAGAGTGAATGACAGAGGATTACAAGGAGGCTTAGCTGATTGTTACTTACAGCTGATTAATAGTTATAAAAGAGGGAAAAATAGCTTGACTCCATTGCACAGAAACCTATTTTCTCAGAAGCCTGCTGCAGCAAATGACCTCTTAGCATAATGCATGGATGAGATCTTGTGTTTCAGTTCTGCCTTTAGGCATGTCATTTTGTTTCCTTGAAAATTCTCCTAATAGCCAGACCTCCCTGGACAGAACACACTTCTTTTCTGGTACCAAATGTGCTTTGATGTATGTTCAATTAGGTATAGATGGGTTTTATACTTGCTTATTGCAAGCCTCAGGGAACTCGCCCAGCTATTTCGTAAACTGTAATTGTTGGAGACATAGATTTACTCAAAAATCTGAATTGAGGTTTTTAAGGGATGTATCTCCCCCAAGTGCCTGGAGAAAATAGCTTGAAAATGTGAAGCAGGATCAGGTAGAGAGACTGCCTGGTGTATTAGACTCAATAGCAGCAGCAGCAGTAGCATACTCTGGCTTTCAAAGCAGTCTCATGACTGAGGAAGAAGAGATTATGACTCCAGAGCTGGAAAATCTCACACACGTGTGAGAACAATAAAGATAGATATTCAGGTTAGATATAAGGAAGAAGTTCTTCCCTGTCAGAGTGGTGAGACACCGGAAGAGGCTGCCCAAAGAAGTGGTAAATGCTCCATCCCTGGCAATATTCAAGACCAGGTTGGACAGAGCCTTGGGTGACATGGTCTAGTGTGAGGTGCCTGTGCCCATGTTAGTGGTGTTGGAACTGGACGATCTTACTGTCCTTTCTAACCCAAACCATTCTATGATTCTGTGATTCTATGAATAATTCACTAATGCATAGCAAGAGTTTGGGAAATGCTTAGCAAGATTCATTGGACAGTGAATAGCCAGCATGCATCAGCTCTTCAGTCTGTCATTCCTGCTGGTCCAGCTGAGTGCTCCTAAAGGGCTGCTACTCTGCCAGCAGGGAAACAGTGTCCATTAATATGAAAACAGCATATATGATTTTAAATTAGGATAAGCAGCTCCTGCTCACACTTCCCAGCTTCCTCAGGCAGCAGCTGGGAACAGTGATGTGTCTGACCCCTGTAATGACTCCAACTAGATCAGTTCCACCACCGTGGAGGATCATCCTCTGCTTACTCTGCACGTCATTTACAAAGTGTTCTTCAAAACCATTTGAGAGATAACAGGGACTTGCCAGCTGCAAAGAACTGTGTAAGTATACAAATCACAGGAAGTAAACTGGGGAGAGCAAGGCAAAATACAGAGCAACTGACATCATTCAAAGTTAGTATGTGGATGAGCCCACAGAAAAATGCACGTCCTTTAGTTTTGTTTGTCACTGCTGGCTGAAGACTGCACCATGGGACATGTACCCACAATGAAGCACTTGCTAAGTGAGCTTCCTGGATGCTGCAACCCCAAGAAATAATCTTTATCTGGCATAAATAATTTCATCCAATAAACCTGCAGACTTCTTGGCAATACACAGAAGCTCCAAACCTGGACCAACTCTGCATTGTACAAGTGATGTGCACACATAAAATGAGAAAATATAGTTCCTATCCCAGAGCAGATACTAATTGCATAAATAACAGAGTGGACATAATATTGCTAACAGATTTCTGTTATATTCCTTTGTAACAATATGTAGGAATATAAATGCTGTGTTGTACAAATTACAGATTACAGGCTACTGCAGGTACATTTTGTGCTATGTAAGTGAAGGCTCTGAACCTGATGCCAAAATAAATGTCAAAGGGAGAACGGGCAAAAATCAGTGCGTTGCTTCAGATACTGGGAAATCCTAGATGATACAGATGCTACAGGGAATGCTGGGTTGCCCATTGGAAATATCCTCAAACCCATTCAGGACCAAAGCTGAACAGCTGCCCTAGAACTATATATCTTCATTCCCTTTGCCTATGGGAGCTGACCTTCAACCGGGCTGTTGGGATGGTTTCCATTGAGCCCACAGGTCATAACCCCCCCAGATGTTAGGGCTAAGAAATCTGTTCTGGGTAAAGTAATATTGGTGTGAAATTCATTGCTGCTTTCCCCCCAGCAGGAGTTGATGAGTGCTGTCAGGTCTCTGCTACCTAAATCATGTGGTGCAATTCGAGTACAGTGGGCAGAGGTGTCCTCCAAAAGCAAATGCTGAGTATAACAGTACTATTCATACTCTACAGGGAGAGACAAAGGGTTAAAAACAAGGGAAGGGAAGGGAAGGGAAGGGAAGGGAAGGGAAGGGAAGGGAAGGGAAGGGAAGGGAAGGGAAGGGAAGGGAAGGGAAGGGAAGGGAAGGGAAGGGAAGGGAAGGGAAGGCAGGGAGAAGGAAAGGAAAGGAAAGGAAAGGAAAGGAAAGGAAAGGAAAGGAAAGGAAAGGAAAGGAAAGGAAAGGAAAGGAAAGGAAAGGAAAGGAAAGGAAAGGAAAGGAAAGGAAAGGAAAGGAAAGGAAAAATAGTGTGGAGGGAGAAGGAAAGGGAGGGAGAAGGAAGGGAAAGGAAAGGAAAAATAGTGTAAGAGTCACAGATGGAACAGTAAAAATGTATAAATGTAACATGCATGCATTTATGCTGCAAATGAAAATGTCTCTGGTCATGAAACAGGATCTCTCAGAGAATGGTCCAGAGGCCTTTCCCCTGCCTGCAGCAGGGAAAGGGCTGGTGAAAGGCTCATGGCTTTGCTCTGACATGGAGCCAGGACATGGCCAAAACTGCAATTTTTGATCTCTGGGCAGCACTTCTAGGTCCTGTATCTAGAAATAACTTTTCTGTCTGAGCACCACTCCCTTTCCTTCTGTTCAGTCCTCTGCTCACCACTCACCAGCTCACTCTTCCTGCTCACCTCTTTAATCACTTTGTGCTGCTTTTTCCTCTTCCTGTGACTTTGAGATGTGAAATGCTCTCTACAGATTCCCCTCTGCTCCCTCGGAGATTGCCTGACTCCTTCCCAAGGGTTAGCCCTGCCTTCCAGCAGACCTTTGTCTTTCTTTCTCCCACAGATAATTTGCTATGGGAGTTTTTATCTCCTCGGCATGCTATTCTTCTTCTGTTCTATTATTTATATATTTTGAGTTCTTCTCCAAGTTTTAACGATTCTCCGCAGACAATATGCCATCTGTATATCTTACCTATGTGGCTTCTTCTCATTTAAATGAGGATAAATGCCACTAATGAGTTTTGAAAGGAAGCGACTCCGCATGAATGTGGAATGAGCTGGAGAAGGAGTCGCTGGTAATCTCAATTAGCAATCGCCTGGGAAATCAGTGCCATGGGGATGAGGGAGCTGGGGCACTGTAGTAGCTACAAGAGCTGGACTAGAATGGCCTGTGGGGTTGTCCTATTCTTGCCTCTGCTGCTGAGGAACTGGGCAACCCTAAACAAGGGCCTGAGTGCACACATAGCCTGGAAACACATTGAATAGATTATTTTCAACACGCTGAAGAGGTGTTTGCTTGCATGAATGCTTCTGCACACAAAGATGATGGATTGCAGTATGTGCTCCATCTCCAGCAGCCGAAGCAACTTGCACCACCTCCATTAAAGCACACCGACTGAGTGCTGAAGCAGATTGCACGGTGCTTATGTGTCTTTTTCCCACCATTTAACTGCAGGGAGGTAAGAGTAAACGTGATGACTTTACTAGCCATTTATTTTTCCTAAACATGATTCATGTCAAAGTTTAAGCCCTGAACTTTGTTTTTTTCCCATGTGATACACAGAATTGTGATGAAATACTAAGCAAAATCCATATTAGGACTTCATGGATTGGATGGAGGAATTTAATATTCGTGGATAGGTCTCAAAGCAGGGTCTACACCTTTACACACCCACAATTCATCAAGCTAGCAGAAGTAACAACACTTTGTACTTGATTTGTTGGCCAGAGTCTTGGACGACATGGTCTAGTGTGAGGCATCCCTGCTCATGGCAGGGGGTTGGAACTGGATGACCTTAAGATCCTTTCCTTTCCAGCCCAAACCATTCTATGGTTCTATGAGTCTATGATATGTCATCTACAGGAAGAGGAATTCTAGTACTGTGAACACTCATCACAGGTACCTCATGGTAAAATTACCTCCCCATACAGAAAAGGAAACCTTCAACTTCTAGGACTTAATCCCTGCTCAGACATTGCTTCCTCACCTAATCCAAAGGAAGAAGTCAGGATGTGTGCAGTCATCACATGGTCTCTCTTCACTGGCTGCAAAGAAAGTTAATGACATACAGAAGCTTAGAGTTCTGGAGCATCATTTTTAGCCCAGGCTGAAGATACAGGTGCTGGACCTCAGTGTTTTCCTGGCCACTCCTGAGCTGCTCCTCAGTCAGGCTTGGAACCACAGAGATGCTCTCTCAAATCACTGCTTTCCCTGGAGCCCACGGCAAAATGGAAATATTGTCTAAGCCAAAAGAGCAAAAGTAGACTCTTAATGAGTATTTAAGTAGAAACACCTGCAAGGAGTGTCATTACTTCTATTAACGGAGTGCCATTATGGCTATTACCCTGCAAAGTACCATAAATACGAATATGAGGAAAAGATTTTGCAGTCTGAAGATTCTGCTTTCTGCAGCTCTGGCCTCATGTGAACGAAGCCATTAGCTGGAAATGCTTTTTCTCCTATTAGCACTACCAAAAGCATAACAGCAGCTCCTGCAGCCTTTAAACCCTTGATTTGCTGGGAGGATATTCCTGATACAGACAGATGTTTCATTAATTCTGCTCAGGACTTCTGGCTGTTCTCATATTCAGGCTCACTTATTCTGCCCTCTGCAGCAAAATGAGATTCTCATTTCTGCATCAAACTAACCTCGGCTCAGCACAGTGAGGAGCCAGACCTCCCCAGACCAGACCCTTGATTAACAACACAGGGTTGTGCTCTGCTTGAAGATCATGAGAGTTTGTTCCTGTTTTCTATGGGATACAGATAAAGCTTTAAAATGGATGGCATCCTGCTGGGTTGTAGTGATGTTACACCACCGTGTTTGGAAGAATAATGGCATTAAGGTACCCTGGGTGATTTCTGGGGTTCATTCTATGATAAAACAAATTAAACCCGAAAAAAAATCAAGAAAAAATAAAGAAAATTTAAGAAGAAAAAAAGAGAGAATGTATTTTGTATCTTTACAAGTGGTATAAATATGGGTTTGCAGAAGATGCATTAAAATTTATATACACTTATATAATATGTACATTATATATGTAACATATATATAATATACATATGTGCATATGGATGGAGCATATACCCAACAACAATATACTTGTGCATATATATATCTGTACCTACCACTGCTATTTCTGTACACACTTTTTTATGTATTAAAAATTCAAACCCACACCCTTAATGTGATTAAAAACTAGGTTTGAATTCATGACTTTGCTACAACTGTTGGGGATTTTGCCTCTTGCTTCAATCCAGTGAGGATTTCCTTTCTGAAGAGTTAAACACTTCCTTCATCATTAACTCATTCTTCTCCTCTTGGGACTTGCTACCTGTCTTTCAGCACCTTTGAGTTGCACTGGTGTGCCCAGGTCAGACATGCAAGTGCCATGTCCTGTGCATATACCAGAGGGGATGTGTGTGAAACAGGAAATGCACAAATATGCAGCAGAAATGCTGTAGCACATACAGAATCATAGAATCATGGAATGGTTTGGGTTGGAAAGGAGCTTAAGATCATCCAGTCCCAACCCCCTGCCATGGACAGGGATGCCTCACCCTTGACCGTGTCACCCAAGGCTCTGTCCAACTGGAACACTGCCAGGGATGGAGCATTCACCACTTCTCTGGGCACCCTGTGCCAGGGCCTCAGCACCCTCACAGTAAAGAACTTCTGCCTTATCTCCAACCTGAACTTCCCCTGTTTCAGTCTGAACCCATCACCCCTTGTCCTACCACTGCAGTCCCTGAAAAAGAGCCCCTCTCCAGCATCCTTGTAGCCCTCTTCAGACATTGGAAGCTGCTCTGAGGTCTCCACGCAGCTTCTCTTCTCCAGGCAATGCTTTCATCCTGCCTCCATATGGGGAGTGCTCCAGCCCCTGATCATCCTTGTGGTCTCCTCTGGACTTGCTCCAACAGTTCCATGTCCTCCTTATGCTGAAGACAGCAGAACTGCAGAGAGTGCTGCAAGCGAGGTCTCACCAGAGCAGAGTAGGGGGGCAGGATCACCTCCTTCGACCTGCTGGTCACGCTCCTTTTGAGGCAGCCCAGTATATGTTTGAGAATTTGCTGTCTCTTAGAAGTCTGTGATCTGAAATAGCCACAAAGATCTGGCACAAGTAAAGGGAGAACCACAGCCCAGAATGCCAATGCCTCGGTCGATGAAACTTGACATTTCATCTTACTAGGACCCAGCAAAGGGAGTTTTTCTTGTCCCTGATTACTGTGAGTCCTTTTTGCTCACTGGATAAGAGATCTGACATTACTCTGTGTTCTTATTTTTAATTACTATTATTCAACAACTCCCTTTTCCTGTTAAGGATGAGGGGTGTGTAAGATTTACTTAACTGATTTTACAAACTTAAAGTCCTTGAAGTCTGAACGCAACCTACTGCCTTACACAAGCTGAAAAACACTCTTAAATCCTGGGTCAGGTTGTAAAATCGTGGTATAGAACAAAGAAATAAAAGCTATAGTAATAGAATACCCTTCAAGTGATTTTTATTTGCCATCAAGCTTTGGAGGTCTCGTCTTTTCAAGTTTCTTTCCCCAGCTAGGAAATCTCACAATGTGTATTAAACAAATGTTCAACTCCATCCTAATGTATTCTGTAGTTAGAACTTGAGGAAAAATAATAAATAATGCAAGACTTATGATAAAATCATGAAATGTAATAAAAACCATGGGGGATGGCAATTTTCTTATGGCATTAGTATAAAATTGCAAATTGAATCACCTTATTCCAACTCCAAGCAAGAAACTCTATTACATAGCAGACAAACTACCCTATCCTTAAATGTACCTTACCCCTACTCTTCATGACAAACATCTCCTTGAAAAATGGTTCCTAAGCTGTGGTCTCGTGGTAGTCCACAAAGTCATGGCAACTGATCCAGAGCTCACTGGTCTTAAGTTCACTAAGGCTGTGCTATATGAACATCTAATCCCCGCGATATTTCCATGGCCCATTCCTAATTCCTTACTTGATAGTCCAGACATGTCCCTTACAATATATGAGGCTGTGCTGCTAACCCAGGGAAATTGTGCTAAGCCAAGTTTCTAAGCAATTAATGGCTTGGTTCTTTCCCTTATCTCCTTCCTTCTTCTGCAATTCTAATAATCTTTCTCCTATCCTAAGAGCCATCCTCCTCTGTGAGCAGCTCTTTGACTGAATGGGTCCTATGCAAAATCCTGACCTGGGCATAAATGGGTCCATGCACAGATTGTGAGTTATGAGATTAAACCTGGAGGCAAACAGGCTACTTGTTGCCTGATTTTAGATAGATAATTAATTCTGCTGCAGCTCATGGTGGATTAAGACAAGAAAATACACATTGTGGCTGCACTGAACACAATAAATGACTAGGTTTAGACCTGTAGATCTGATATCCATATCTGAGCTAGGTATCAAGCATGGTGGTCATATTACCCAAAATTTAGGTAATTACAGGCATCTTTGCATGAGTTCATTCCCAAGACATCTTTTACAGGGAGTAAAATCATCCTGACAGCTGGAATCTGCAGTGCTAAAGACATCTGTTAAAATAATGTAAATTTGGGAAGCTCTTCCTCAACTGTATCTGTGATTTGGGCTGACTCTTATGTAAAACCAGAGTGTGGACTTTCAGCCTTTATGCAAATGCAAAGTGAATGAAAAGAGGCTTAAGGGTCAAGCATTGGATTTGGTTTTGCCCTCTGGGTTTCCACGATGCCTTACAATATTGGTCCTTGCAGCCAGCACTGCTTTTAACTCTTTTTCAAAAGCTGCCAAGATCAGATGGGGAGGAAATTCCTCAAGTTCTATTCCTTCATCAACAACCTTTCCCCCGTGTTTATTTTGAAGCCATGTTTGAACAGCCAATGTCCCCCCTGCTGCTTATGTGGAGATGGGAGACATCCCATTTTGCTCTGTGCTCTCACAGAACATCAGATATCCAGTTTCCCATGGCATATTCCCCTTCATACTTTTGCAGTAGGGAGCTGATGGTCTCTCATTGCCTGGCGTGGACTCCCCAGTTATCATTGAACACAGCTATCTGAATAACCACAGCCTCCCCAATGCCTCTGTCTGCAATGGCTTGTTCAAAGCCAGTTTGCTGTCAACCCATCATTGCAATCTGTAAAGTAGATGTCCCCATAAGGCAGACATCCCCCAAAGGGATCATTATCCTTTAAGTGAGGCAGCCTTCTTCCCTTGTCAAACAAAACCAAACAATATTGCTCAATTTAATCTATAAATCCCCACTTTATCACTATCGTGATTCCCTCTCCATTCAGGCCAGCACCGTGTTCATCCTTTGCACTCCTGGGAGTGATAAAAGCATTAATTTATGAGGAAAGGATTATGACTGGACCATGGCCATGTGTGACTTGAGAATCAAGTCACTGCAATAATTGATTTTTCCTCTTTCCCTCCTGTCTGATCCCCATCTCTCGGGCTGGGGCTTTTGATTTATAACTTGATTATTAAAAACAACTACGTTCCTCCAATTACAAATTCAATAACCTATTGATTTCTCTCGTTCCATGTCCTGTTCATCCACTGCTACACGGCTTGCACTTTGTTTTGATACATGGATTCTCAAACTAATGCTTTCCTCTGGGGTGAATCATCCTGTTTGACAAAGAGATTAATAAACTATGAATCATGGAAGGAACATGCAGGTAAAGGATCAAGGAAACCTTTATCTCCAGTTTGCTCTTCTTAGGACAATAGGATCACACCCATTGTCAGTTCAATGAGTTGAACCTTTGGTTATATTTTGGATGACTGATGTTATTAACCCAGGAACGAAAGAAGTCTTCTTTCTCTACATGCTTGGTTTACAGCTGAGTTCCACCTCATTTCTTTTAGACTACACAACAACAACAAAATCCAACTAGGAAACACAAAAATCTCTATCAACACCCCCTTTACTGTCTTATATTTTGCTTCTACCAGTGGCCAGATGCCAGGAGGGGTTTTTAATAAACTATGACAGTAAATTCTGTAACTTTCTGGCACCATGTAACACACAAAAAGAAAAGCTACTTTATGACAATGTAGGAGAAAGTTTTATTGGCAACTTCCTCCGAAAATATGTCAGCCATGCATGAAATACTCATTTAAAGTCCTTAGAGTGCTACTGAATGAAGACATATGTGCATAAAGGAATATGGCCAAAGCAAGCAGCACCAAGAATATCTGATTCACTGAGTTCTTGTGCTGTTAAATCATCTTGCAAATCTTGAGCTCAGGTTTCAATTCTTCAGCTTAAGGAAGAAGCCTGTTCTACAGCATTTCTGGCAATAAATCAAAGTATTAATGAAAGAAGCATACCTACCATTTTCTGGAAGCAGGGGTTTTTTTTAAGCTTCTACGTATCCTGCCCAGTAGGATTATCCCCATTTTGATTATCCCCATTTTGATTATCCCCAGTTATAGCTGCTATGATTCAGGGCTTGGATCAAAACACTGAAGTCAACCAGAGTCACTTCACTCACTTTGCTGTTCTTTCTATATGAGGCCATATAAGAACACTTTCCATCCTCAGAGAGCATTACAAACTTGAAATAATGTTCCCTATTCATCACTTGAAAACAGTCTGTTAAAAGAATGATGAGATTGCCAAGAACATTCACAAGGGAAATGCCAGCATTTGAGATGCTTGAACAACATTAACAGACAATCCTGGTGTGAATTCATTTTTATGAGGTGTTCAAACAAAATCCTGTCTGCAGGAAGTTCTTAGCTGAGACTGGAGTAAGCCCAACTACAATTTCGATGTCATAAATGTAAAACTAAAGATTTTCACTTCTTAGAATAATCTTGCCTTTTCAATACGTTACATTGAGAGGTTTCAATGGGTTGACATTTCTGTAGCAAAGATGGAAGCTGGAGAGATTGGTCCATAATCTCTGAAGGATTTACATGGTACCTTGAGGAGCTGAGAGTTCTGGGAAGCAATGAAGAGACTGGGGTCTGGTGAAGGCTCTGGTTATTAGAGAATTATAGAATGGTTTGGGTTGGAAAGGACCTTAAGGTCATCCAGTTCCAACCCCCTGCTATGGGCAGGACACCTCACACTAGATCATGTCACCTAAGGCTTTGTCCAACCTGGCCTTGAACACTGACAGGGACGGAGCATTTACCACTTCTTTGGGCAACCTCTTCCAGCAAGTCACCACTCTCACAGTAAAGAACTTCTTCCCGAACTAACCTGAACTTCCCTTCTTTAAGTTTAAACCCATTGCCCCTTGTCCTATCGCTGCAGTCCCTGATGAAGAGTTTGAAAATGCATGAGGGAAGAGTAGACTGGGGCAGCATATGGAACACTCTCTTCTGACAGAAGCTCTGAAAAATTCTACATTTCAACTCTGAAATTAATTTTCCATCCTAAGAAAAAATGGAATTTCCTGCAGATCAGAAACGTGAGGGTGGTGAGGTACGTGGGAGGCACTGGAATGGGTTGTCCAAGGAAGTTGTGACTGTTCCATCCCTAGCAGTGTTCAAGGCCAGGTTGGACAGAGCCTTGGGTGACATGGTCTAGTGTGAGGTGTCCCTGCCCATGTCAGGGGGTTGAAACTGAATGATCTTAAGGTCCTTCCCAATTCAAACCATTCTATGATTCTATGGGGTAAAAGTGGAAAGGTAGTCCAGCAGGCTGGATACCAGCCAGTGAACATTAAACAGCAATTTCCCTTGGTTTTTGTATTTTCACATGCCTTTCCTGAAATTTTTGACAAGGCATTCTTGTCTAGAGATCTCAAAGGTCCAGAGACATCATCTTAGAGCTCTTGGGATTCCTACAGTGACCCCTTCTCACACCCATGTGGTTTCTTCCCCCACTGAAGAGACCTCAATGGAGTATCTGCCATAATCTGTAGACCCCGCTAAGTAAAATTGGCTTCTGGTTTCTCTCCTTTACATCACAGGATGTTATTTAGGGTGGTTCAGTAGCTACTTCAGACACACAGATAGGAATAGATGTGTCAGAGGGATGATAAAGAGGACTGCTCCAGCTGTACCAAGGCAAGCCATACCTACTGAGAAAGCAGAGAGAATTAGAAAAGGTGGAGGAAATAGATCCAGGATGAAAGGATCACAGGCTGTAGCTGGCATAGCCATGCAAGGTGATGAGGGGCTGATAAAAGCACTCTCAGGGCTTCGCTTTCTCTCTTGCCATTTCCTGATCATGAGCCATGGAGCAAATGTGTTTTGACACTGCTAGAAGGAGTACGGACAGGTGGATTATACTGTTTCAACCCTTTCATCCTCAATTCACTCTTCAGCTATCATGAGTCCAAACGTCAGCTCACACATGGGCATTGGTCTTCATAGATTAGAAAACTCTTTATTTGCCTAACAGTTGGTCCATGAGGGACCTTTCTCCTCTCACACATTTGTGCTGCATCCTTGTCCACAGAAACCTTCACAGACTCAGCTATTAGTGACAGAAACATCTGGAGACTTAACAGGGAGCAGGATTTTCTTGCGCTGGATCCTGTCCCCCTCAAACATCTTACCACCCAATGATACTCAGAGAGATAAAATGAACAAGGTACCATGATGGGGCAGACCAGAAGAACAATGGTAGAGGTGGGAAAGCATTTTCTCAGTGACATGAAAAGAAATCTGCACCTCAATTCAAGTCCAAGTTTTGCCCTACAGAACTTCATGCACTTGTCTAAATGTGCATGAACGCAGCTAAATGTGGTGTAATACTGTCTCTGGAAGTGTTCAAAAACCATGTAGGTGAGGTCCTCAGCGGTATGGTTTAGTGGTGGCCTTGGCAGTGCTGGGGTAATAGTTGGACTTGATGATCTTAAAAGTCTTTTCCAACCTAGTTGTTTCTATGGTTCTAAATGAGATATGGCTACTCCTACAGGCAATGAGGAGCTAAGAAGCTTCAGGTAGTTATTTGGACCTTAGGAGACTGACTAGCTCCTTGGGTAGCCATTGCTTTCAACTATGCAGAGAGGGAGTTTACAGTGAGCACAGTCCTGACCTAGGTGCTTGGAGGCAGAGAAATGAATACCCAGGTCCTCTTTTACTTTCCGAAGTCCATGTATGGTATGTTAGACATTAAATTATACCACTTCTTTCAGAAGCAGCCTGCTCCTCCTGTTTTCTTGTGGACCTCAGGCACTGTAGGGAGTTTGTGGAAGTTTTCTCCATATCTCTTCTCCCATCCATCTCACCATTCCTCTATCGAACAGTGTTCTCTCCAATTAAGATATAAAGTTAAGGTTTAGTGGCAGAATTAGTATTATTACCAGCACAGTTTGTGACTCATAAAAGCATAAAACTACTCTGCTTCATGTCAAGGTAGGGAATTAACCAAGATCATCTATAACACAAAGTGGTTACTCATTCTAAACAGGAGCTAATATAGCAGAGCTCAAGTGCCCACCGGACAGTGCTGTATATCTCACAGGCCATGAAATATATCCAATGTTGGTTTTTATCCCCCAGCAAGTTGCTTTTAATAGGGCTTTAAATATGTTTTAATTGGCATTTTATTTCTCTCTAGGAAATACACAAAGAGGCCATTGCAAAATGGGACAGGATTACTTTTACTGCCTTCATCGCTCTCATGATATCACAGGGAGAATACTAATCTTCCCTCATGTGCAGAATCAAGGGAGCAGGAGGAACTGAGTGGCAGATAGTCTGCACTAAGTTTTGGGAAGCTGAGGTCCTGTGCTGACCATGTGAACGTGCTTTGTCCGTGATCTGGACACAAATGAGTGCAACATGAAAGCCAAGTGTTCTCAGGCTGACTAGCAGAAGCCCAGCACTAGTAAATGCAGTTTAATGGCATCCTTTTTAGGGCTGGTCTCCTGGTTCAGGTCTGAGTGTTAGAACACTATGAAAAGCTTTGGGAGGACATTGTTCTGAGCTGTTTACCTAAATGTAACTGACATCTGGTTTTGCCATAGGAGAAACTGTTTTCAGTGTATTGAAACCTACTTTGATACCTCTTTACTGTAAGGGTGGTTAGGCATTGGAACAGTTTGCCCAGAGAAGCTGTGGCTGCCCCATCCCTGGCAGTGTTCAAGGCCAGGTTGGACACAGGGGCTTGGGGCACGCTGCTCTAGTGGAAGGTGTCCAGGCGCATGGCACAGTGGTTGGAAGTAGATGATCTTTGAGGTCCCTTCCAACCCAAACCATTCTATGTTCTACATTTCTGCTGAAACCTGGTTGTGGGGATTCTTTCTGTGGTACTGAAATAATTTGTTGCAGTACAAGAACTCATTTTCTAGCCACATGTCCTGGTCGTGACATCTTCATTCTTTGAAAATTGGCATAGTTATCATTGTCCAAAAGCAGATGCAAAACAAACTTGTCATCTGCTTGATTTCTAAAGTTCTATTTCCAGATAATTTAGAGACATTCTTTCCATCTTTTGACCATGAAATGGGCCTTCACAATGTTCAGATTCAACCCATACTCCTGCCAGGACTGTTGTCTCAGGACCACTGTCGATGAACACAGCTTTGAATAATGATTCATTTTCAGCCCACTGATCAGACCTTCATTGGCCCCCATCATGCATTCATTCCTAAGTCTAACACCCAGCTCAACCGTCTGCTCTAAAACATGCTATGGAACAGCAGTGATTGACTGCAATGGGTAGTATACACTTAGGAAATTCCATTTTCTGTTAGGATGACAAAAGAAAAATGGCTTAAAAGGTAGAGAGACTGTGAGACATGAGCAGTGATTTCCACGGCCTTCCTTTTGTCTTAGTTTTTGAGTGCAAGGAATATTAATGTAAGCTTTGTAGGCATGCTGTAGAAAAAGCTTTTGCTGACCCCCTCCCTCACCAGCAAACACAGGTTTCAAGGTTAATTATATGGAGAGAAGAAAATAGTGCTGCTACATGCTAGAGAGTTTTCCTAGGTAAAATTTCACCCCAGAAAACTCTTATTTCATGTGGATTCCCACCTTCTGTAATCGTCAATGACATAAAGTAATGTACATAAAGTACAGATGTACTCCATAATGCTATGAGTAATATGGAGTGATTTGTTGGAAATGTAGTTACTGCTGGGGGCAAGATTCAGCTGCTGAATCCCAGCTTGGACACCCAAAAGGATGTGAGACAGAGGTTAAGCTGATATAAGTCAGGATCATGCTTTTCTGGTTTGGTGCCTGGAGGACAGGAGATATCCCTAGGGCATCTCCTTTGTCTCTGTGTGCTCTGAATCATATCCAGACTGTCTCATTAGGCTGACTTTAAAAGCCAGTGTAGCAAGAGCATCAGAGTACTTTGATGGTGCCAGTGGCTTTTTATTGATTTTAAATCCAAGCTAGCTGAAAGTTAGAACACAGAAAAGGTCCAAAATAGACACCAGAGTTACAAACGTTTGTAAAAACATTGGTTTTCAGAAAGTAAAATAATGCCCATGCATGTACTTTATGTTAACAAATGGTATCCCAGAGGGATGCAGCTTTATCCTCCAAATGAGCTGATGAACCAGAAGACTTTGGAGGGGTTTCAGCTCCTTTTCTGTTCTCAGCTTCTGACGTAAGGGAACTACATTTATATTGCTCTCTCTGTGGATTACTTTGGTTCAAAACTTTCTATATTGGAGATTTTAAAATCGAATGACCTTCCTGTGACCAACTCCCTGTTTTCCCTTCCAGCTTTAGAAATGCTCATGTCCCTTGGTGCTGGTGAGAAGCAGTTATCATCTCCGTGGGGATTAAACAGGAATTTAGCTGAAGTATTGGTGAAATCTTCCTGCAGAGTGAAGGGAAACACCATTCCCAACCTGTTACAGCTATATCCAAACTTCTGGAAAGTTCACCCATGCAGTGAAGCTTGTTTGAAGACAGGAACAGCGCCTTGTAAGAAAGAGTATGTCAAAGTAATGCTTATGGATGACTGCTGCCCTGAACTAACCCTAAGGTGTTTTGTAGAGCTTGGCCCTGTAGTTGGTATGGGGAGGCAGGGAAATTGCAATGATATTAGTCAGAAGAGATGGCTGCAACTTCTGCCTCCGCTCTTGAACTGAGCTGTGACTTCCACGGTACCATTTCACCTCTCCTGGGCTTTGACTTTGCTGTTCACTTACCACGCTTTGTTAATTGCTTTGAAAGCTATGATGAAAGGAACTACCTGGCTGCAGGCTGTCACTGATGATTTATATCATGTGCTAAGTGCATTGGCTTTTAACTCTGTGCCTCAGCCTCACCCCCCCACATACACCTTCGCCTCCACTCAATAGCTTGGCAGCTGAAACAGCGGCTTGAAAGAGTAAGGGAAGTATTGCAACAATTTCATCAGCTCTCAGGGATAATAAACAAGTAATTGAGTTTTGGCTGCTCTCTCCTGTCCTCATGTTGCCTCTGTGCTCCACTCACCATTTCTCTCTTAGAAAGAGCATCAGCTGGCAATAGAGATCAAGAGCTTAGGAGGGTATCTGCTTCCAGGAGCATCCCTGATCGTGGCCATCACACAGAGGATGCTGTAATCTCACACATTTTACTAATCCCTCCCTGGTCTCCCAGGGCATTTTCTGTAGGGCATTCTTCTTGGGCTAAAGCCCAAGCTGTCTCTTATTATATGACCCAGAAGAATAAGCATGTCAGGGATCTGATGATCACCTACATCTGTGAATCTCAGCACAAATGACTTCATGAATTGGGAATCAAAAGTGTTAAGAGGTCTGGAAGAGTCTAAATGAGCAAGACTAAGTCAGACCCCTGCAGAGGTCTGATGGGCAAGAAATGACTTTGCTGATGCATATTTCATCTCCCATTAGCAGAAATGAGGCATAGTTCTACTGTGTAATCATTTGTACCTCCCTGGTATGTTCGATTTGATGGGTATCTCAATGATCAGTTTAGCCGTCGAGCAATTAAAGTCTAATTTGCATCCACACATGAGATTAAAATGTTGGATGGATTAATTTTTAAAAGCTGTTACCTTTCATAGAAAACAGCACTAACTGACTGGGTGGATACATAGTATGGGGTAGCATTTCTCCTTATAAAGAGAGATACGCTGCCATGAAACTCAAGAAAACCTCTTCTTTGCTCAGCACCCTTGTCTCAGGTGATAAATGCTTTCTCTATCTCTTCTAGGTAAAGATAAGGCTTATTGCATGACTTCATTCCAGTGAAACTCTAACTACCACAATATGTAGAGTTTATCATCCACATAAGTTGCAATTAAGCAATTTTCATGCTGCCTCGGCGTGAAATATATCTGCTTGAGTATATGTTGGGTGGATATCCCCAGGCAGAACGTGTTTGCACAGGAAAACATGATGATTCGTCAGCAGTGAAATGGCAGGTGGGGAAAAGGCAGGTTTTTCATTGCAGAAAATGTTGGGCAAGATTTCTTACGTGCTGCAACACCCAGTGGAGCTGTGCCCAAAGAAAACAGAAAAGCTCCATTTGCAGGGCTGCAATCACTGCGTGCTTTGTTAATAGAGAAGGGAGAAGAAAAGAGACGAAAAATCTACATGTGAATCATAGAATCACAGAATGGTTTGGGTTGGAAAGGACCTTAAGATCATCCAGTTACAACCCCCTGCCATGGGTTGGACCTCACACTAGACCATGTCACCCAAGGCTCTGTCCAACCTGGCCTTGAACACTGCTAGGGATGGAGCATTCACCACTTCTTTGGGCAACCTGTGCCAGTGCTTCACCACCCTCAAAGGGAAAAACCTCCTTATATCCAACCTGAACTTCCCCTGTTCCAGTTTGAACACACACAGAATTAAAAGATGGAAAAACAAGCTCCAAAATGAAAATTCAGTTTGATCCCACCCACTTCTGAAGCTCTGGAGGATTCCTGATCCACGGTAATTTTAGTTATTTTGCATTTTTGACCCATTTTTGGGTAATTAAAATGTAAAACCCTGAAATTTCTTTTCTCACAGGGAGACAGTGGTTTCTTAGCAGACATTGGCATATGAATATGTTTGCATGCAAACACACAACTGCACAATGAAGAGACCCACGCATGCTCTCTCAGAAGTTCTATATATTGCCTTGTATATTCATAGAATGGTTAGGGTTAGAAAGGACCTTAAAATCATCTAGTTCATATGAAATATACTGTACTTTATATATGTATTTTTCTGAAGCTGCCAACTTGCCACAAGCTCCACTCCAAAAAGAGAAGTTATCATTTCTTGTTCTTCAGACTAAGTCGTTTCAGGCCACAAAGGTGCCTGGATGAAAGACATTCCCTCTGAGTCAGCAGTTTTGCAAGGGGTTTTCTCCTGTTGGCAAAGGCACGTAAAATGTGGTCCTGGCTGAGTGCTGAGTAGAGGCAGCTGTCTTTGATGGGTCTGGGAGCGATGCCTCTGAATATCAAACTCTGTGTGTTTTCAACACTAACTTGGCATGTGGAAGTGGAAGGACTTCTGCAGAATACAGATGTATCTGCTGTACTTGGGCTTATCCCAGCTAAACCTGCCTGCCAAGCTGAGCAAAGCTGAATGTTGGTGAATTGGTGAATGCTCCATCACCGGCATTGTTCAAGGGCAGGTTGGATGGGGCCTTGAGCAATCTGGTCTAGTGGGAGATGTCCCTGCCACATAGCAGGAACTAGAAGATCTTAAGGTCCTTTCCAACCTTAGCCATTCTATGATTCCATGATTCCGTGAACTGCAGCCACTCTTGGCTCATCTCCACCTGAACTTTGAACACCAGGGGACAATACCATGGCTGAACTGAGATAGAATTACCACTATAGTGATAGTAATAGTGATATCTCCAATAGGATAGAGGTAGAATTACCACTTGGTGTCTTTGGTGTGAAGGATGGACCATTGAATTAGGATTGGGGTTTAGAAGTACTTAGTTCCAAGTGGATGGGATAAACCATTTTAATCACAGCAGTCAATGGGATAATACTGCCTTGATTTGTACACAGGCTTAGCTTAGAAACATTGAAACCCCTTATAACAAGAGTGCACTTTGTTGAAGAATTTGAAACTGAGAATGTAGACAATGAAAGATTTGCTTTTATGTTAGCATTAATGGTATGTTTCTTTCTGTTCACATATATAGTTGCTTATGCAAAAAATTCAAGGCCAGCCAATATAAGACCTTGAGTATAAAACTTTCATAGCAGCTTCATCCCCAACTTTACTTCCAGGGTTTTCAAGATGGGCAGAAAGCAGGAGGAAAGCGAAAAATCCCAACTAAACAAACCATTAAACCAAGCCTGAAATTCACAATATGCTTTAATTATGATACAGCAATGTTAATGACTTCTTGGTAATAGCTTGGGAAATTAATTACCTTGTCATCTGCAAAATGGAGCACTGCTTTTCTCCTGTTTTTACTTTTCTGGTGGCGTTAGGGAACGTGATGCTATCAACACTCATGTCCAATCTAGTTAAAACTGCAAAAACTCTTCAGAAACAATGACTTTAAAAAACACTAAGCTGCATGTAGATTAAGAGAGGCTGGTAGATTAAGAGAGGCTGATAGCTCTCAAGGTCAGGCAGTCCTTCTGCTGGGTATTCCTATAGTAAGAAAGTGTAGATGTGTATGAGATTTTCCCCACCCTGGTACTTAGAATCATAGACTCATAGAATGGTTTGGGTTGGAAAGGACCTAGGAAGGTTAGGATAAAAGGCATTAAGAGATGTGGGAATAGCATCCCAAATCCATCACCTCCCTAAGCAGGAAGCCCTTCATTGGTGTATCACAGAATCAGGAAAGCAAGAAGGCCTGATCTATTTTGCCACTTATGTTTTGAGATATAAGGAGAAGTCATCAGGTTCCTTTCTTAAACCATTCTGAGCACAAGCACAGCTCCACCTTTACTGACCTGGAAATGGGAAAAATCACACCAAATTCAGATCCCTCCCCAAAGCAACCTTCAGCCTAAAACCTCTCTCCTCCCAGCAGCCATTCTCACTTGGTTTCTATTCAGGCATCATAAATGAGTGCTTTCCATAGGGATCCACAGAGAACTGCTAGCTATATAGCTGATTGCAGAGCAGGGCACTGCCACGTGCTGAGTTTGTCTCTTTATCAGCACAGATATTAAAACAAATGCAAGTCTTGAGCCTCAGGGCTCAAGAGCACCAAACCCATGTCCCAGACCTCATCTCTCAGATCATCTACCCTCATCTTCTGCTCCATCCATGTTGCTCACAGCCAGATTGGTGACCAGTGATGCTTATACTGAGGCAGATGGGCTGAGGTTGAGATATGTCTCTCAAGATGAAGCATAATCAGATGAGATGAGATGCACCATATTGTAAGCTCCTACATCCCAGCCTTGGAGGATGTTCTGATTTTAATCAGCTTCTTGCAGCTGCTCACATTTCCTCCAGTCCCTCAAACACCCTGTGCAGAGGGACTTAATAAGGGTGAATCTTGCTGCAGGAAAGGTGAGGGTAGCACACACTGTTCCCAGACACTTCTGCTGACTTGAGGCAGGGTTCACAGCCATGGAAGTGCCTCCAGGTGCATTTCTTGAGGAGCGGATGGGAGAAATTGCAGCTTTGCACCTGCAGTTATTTGTTCTAAGGAGGTTTCAATTTCCATTTAATGTGGAAGGAAACATCCTGCTATCATTCACATTCGCCTTTGATTGCCTTTATTTTTGCTTTAAAAGATAAGTAGTAAATGAAAACACAAGATATCCGATATGAGCAAAATGCTACAACATCCTGAAAAGTTAAATGCACCAAAATATCACCCCTGCACAGTTCTTCTCATAGACACTAAATCTGTTCTTAGCTTTGCAGAAGAGTTACATCACTGGGCTGATGCAATCCAGACACTTTTAATTACCTGTATTCATATCACTCAGATGTAGTTAAATGCTTGCAAAAAGTATGAGCAAAGTCAGATTTTGCATCCAAAGAACTGGGGCTAAGTTGCTTCTGCAACTTAGGAAAGGGATTGGAAAACCCAGCTGAATTAATGGAGGATCTCTGTGCCATATTGCTTCATGTCCTTCGGATCCCTCTTACCATGTCTGGTCTTTATCATCTGTCCTTGAGCACCAGTCACTGTCAGGGACGGGATGCAGAGCCTTGGATTTGTCCAATCTCTCCATCCCACTCTCCACTGTGCATTTTGCACTGAGTCAGAATGATTTTCTTAGTCATGCCCATGCTTTACAGCCATGTTCCTCGGCTTGAATGCCATTCCTGCAGACTTGTTGGACAAAGCCCTTTGCAGTTGTACTGGATTCATGCCACATAGAGGAAAGGAGAAAAGGCCCTTTGTGGCTCTCAGAGATCTGAAGTGTCTGGATTGTTGTAACAAGAATCTTTCTGAGTTTTGCAATAAGAGCCAAGAGATGTATTTTTGGAAGGCAGAAGTTCCTCTGAGTGCACCCAGCAGAACGAATTTCAACAATCACTTGACAGAATCTCCTAAATTAAATTCAAGATTAAAAAACCTCATGGAAATCAAAGTGATAATCCATGCGTTAAGAACAAAGTAAATCAGGTTACTTGAGAAGAGCTTTCTAAGGACGAAATCACATCCGCACATTTCTAATCTGTGAGTTATTGACACATGGGTGCAGTGAAGCTGCAAGACCTTCATGTCATGGAGCAATTCTCTGTTCTCTGACTCGCTGTCTGTAATAGCACCTTCAGCCCCCAGCTTGTCCACACAGAGATGTGCAGGAAAAGAGAGATCAGAAGAGACTCATTACTTCTTTCGGCTCGAGTTTGCTGTGGCTGTAGCAATGCCTTTATGTGGATTGCTGTGCTCTGTGCATCCCCTCCAGTCTAAAGGTTTTTCTATTAAGGCTTCTGGAATTGGATTCACTGTAGAAAACTTGCCTTGTGGTCTAAAACCACTCTCACAAGAGTGCCTGCAAGGCACCAGCCAATATATTCTGCAGTTTAAATATGTTCTAGTTGAGGCAACGACAGGTTTCAATAAGCTGCGGGGGTGATATGGGCTTTGTAATAGTTCCAAATGATATTACTTGAGTGTTGTGTAGGGCAGAGAAAGATCAATCTGTTCAAAGTGGATCTGGCAGGTTTAAAATTCATTTGAGTTCAGACTGAAACAGAAAAGGCTCTAATGTTGGTGTGACTGTGCCAGAAGTTATAGAGACGCTGTCAAGCTGCCCACGAGCTCTGGACTGGAAAAAACAGGGAATAGCCACACACTGTGTAATTCCTGGAGATGGCTTTCCAAAAACCATGGGACTTGGAAGGGCTGGCACACAGGATGGATGTAAGGGCAGTGGGTGCCTATGGTAATGGATTATTATAATCTGCTTTATCTTACTGGGTATTTTGCTCAAACAAAAGACATGGACATCTTCCCCCCCCATTCCCACCAGGAGAGACAACATGATGTTCTGGACCAACCCAATTCAGGACAAACCTCAGCTAAATCTAAGTTAGTAAATAAGAGTGGCCACATGTCCCAGATTGACCAGCACAGTCCCAGACTGGTAGTGTCATGGAATCATAGAATTGTTAGGGTTGGAAAGAACCTTAAGATCATCCAGTTCCAACATGTCATCACTTTTGCTTGTGATGTCATTTTATCTTGGCTGTTCAACGAGGACACAGTATGTTCTCTATCTTCTCTGAGCACTGGAAAGTTTCTCATTCCCTTTTGTGTGGTGGGAATATGAGGTAGGAACATGAGGAACCTGCCTTTGCCTGCTGATTTCTGAGTTTGTATTAGCATGTGCTTCCAAAGATAACTTTCCCTCAGGGGCTCTGCTTTCCACTAGAACCAGGACTGCTGTCTTCTAAAGACTAAGCTCTTCGTGTGTTTCCTCATTTCCTGGTGAGCAATGGCAGAGAAGTGGACTTGCCAACTGAGCTGCTGCTGTATGGTCACGTTAGGCTTCGCATTGCTTACTAAATATGGTTCAGTGGTCTGTTAAAATTAATTCCATATTAATTGTTTTAAACCCAACAGCATCCTGTGCTGCTTTGGGTGAGCAATTGCCTTTCTCTGCTGGGAAATAATTTTGGCATTTCATTTGGAAAAAAGTAATTAACTACATGGGTATGCTCAGTTGAGTAAGTCATTACAATCTCTGACTTATGCAAATGAGATTGTCGAAGTATAATTCCAGCTGAGATAACTCCACACACACATAAACTTCTAATTTGCACAGTCCGGCAGAATATTGGTGTGCAAATAAAGGCTGTTCATGGGTTAATTGTGAAATCTCAGTTGCAGAATCAGTTTTCAAGGAGTAGAGGGCCTGGGAGTTCCCAAGGATCTTTCTTGTCACATCACTTAGAATCACAGAATAGTTTGGGTTGTAATTCCAACCCCCTGCCATGGGCAGGGACGCCTCACACTAAACCATGTCACCCAAGGCTCTGTCCAACCTGGCCTTGAACACTGCCAGGGATGGAGCATTCACAACTTTCCTGGACACCCTGTGCCAGTGCTTCACCACCCTCACAGTAAAGAACTTCTTCCTTATATCTAACCTGAACTTCCCCTGTTTCAGTTTGAACCCGTTACCCCTTGTCCTATCGCTACAGTCCCTAATGAAGAGTCCCTCTCCAGCATCCTTGTAGCCCCCTTCAGACACTGGAAGCTGCTCTGAGGTCTCCACGCAGCTTCTCTTCTCCAGGCTCAACAGCCCCAACTTTCTCAGCCTGTCTCCATACGGGAGGTGCTCCAGCCCCTGCTCATCCTCGTGGCCTCCTCTGGACTTGTTCCAACAGTTCCATGTCCTTCTTATGTTGAGGACACCAGAACTGCACACAATGCTCCAAGTAAGGTCTCACAAGAGCAGAGCAGAGGGGTAGGATCACCCCCTTTTGACCTGCTGGTCACTCTTCTTTGGGTGCAGCCCAGGATACAACTGGTTTCTGAGCTGCGAGCACATACCGCCAGCACATGTTCAGTTTCTTTTCGACCACTTGATGGTTACCATGATGCATTCACTAGTTCAGGCATCCCTGTCCTTATTTTACTGCAGCTTTAGCATGAAAAACATGTTTGGGGTCATTCTGCTCGTATTCTTACTTGCTTTAATTATGATGTTTATTATGGGTGTTACAAAGAGAGGTTGTCATGCTCATGGATTTTAACAGTTTATTTCTGGCTTCTAAGTAACTTTCTTGGACTTCTTTGTTCCAAGTTTAAAATTTTAAGTGTTTATTATTAATTTGTTGTTTCCTTCTTTGTGATCTTCCTACACCTTTTTCTCTTTTGGAACATGATGTTATTATGCAATTTTCTTGGCCAGTTTAAGCTAAAAAGATGGCTACAGAAGCTAAATATGCCCAAAGGAAGAGCTAGGAAATTATTTTTTCCTAGCAAGTTGATTACCTGCTCTCATTTATCCTGAAACTTCATGGGAAGAAAAGAGTATTTTGAGGACAGATTCCAAAACCAAGGAAACATGTTTTTTCTTTGTTCTCCCTAACTGATGCTGTATAGACTCAGCATTACATTACATTGCTTCCTTTCTGTTTCCTATTTGGAAGAATCACATTTTATATTAAAGCCTGAGTAAAACGAAGTGTCTGATGTCTCTGGAGAAATCCCTGAGTTTGGAAACCCCTTTTGCTAGTAAGACAAAAGAGTTTCTGTAGGATTTGATGTATCGCCCTCTCAGGTAGTGATTTGGTGGGAGTTAATAATTTTCTGCCTACAGTGTAATCAGGAGCTTGCATCCATCTTATCCTCTTGATTGATGAACATAACTCTGAATACGAGAAGGGATGAGCCCTTGGACGGAGGAGGTGGAGAGATGGGGAGAGAAGGAATTGTGGATGGCACTGACAGAAGCTCAGATATCTCCCTGGGAGGACCTATCTCCTCTGACAAGCTTGATTAAAGGAGAAATGGTTTTGGAAGCACAGGGTCAGTGGCTCTGACCGAGATGCTATTTCATTTAGCGAGCTGGCTGGTCTATGCCTTGCACTGAGGCTTTTGTAGCAGGAGAGAGCTGTTATCAAGAGACATTTAATCATCTCTGGCTGACAGGGAGCTGCCAAGTGGCTTGGCAGCTTGGAAAGCCTTTCTGCACTCCCAGAAAGACAGGTCTTTGCAGATGCTAAGGTTTCGACAGGAGTAGTGATTCCCAGCAGAGTCAACAGACTTGATTTTCAATTTACATTTCCTTTGAACATGGCAGACCATCTGCCTTCTCTGTATAGACCAGGGCCATGAATTACTGGATCAGAATTAATATGTGGGGTCATTCAAATCCGTAACAGCTCTGAAATGCTTAGGCTTAGGTAAATGAAAGAGGAGAAAATAAATCTTATAATAATAAACCTCTGACTGACTACTGAGTGGAGAGGTCTGACTTCTGCAGCAGGACTTGGTGGTCACAGCCCATATCCAGAGCTGGGTGTAAGGCTTTCTCTGCAGTTGAAAGTTTTATCCTGATTCATGAACCGTCACATGAAACCCCTTTTAGATTTAATACTTTATCATTTTGGAGGGTAAGCATTCACCTGAAGAGGGATATGCCTGATGTCTTGGTCTCTGCTCCCAGGAGCACTCTATGTTTCTCTTGGTAAAACCCTCCTAGCTTAATTAGAACATCTTCAGTACCAGAGACTCAGCTATGTCTTACAGACATGTTACACTGGTCGCAAGTGATTTAGCAAGGCAGGAGAAACAGAACAACATTTCTATGTGTGGAGACCTCGTAACAGCCTTCCAATATCTGAAGAGGGCCTAACAAGAATGCTGGAAGGGAACTGTTCATCAGGGACTCTAGTGATAGGACAAAGGGTGATGAGTTCAAACTTAAAAAGGGGAAGTTCAGGTTGGAGATAAGGAAGAAGTTCTTTACTGTGAGGGTGCTGAGGCGCTGGCACAGGGTGCCCAGAGAAGCTGTGGCTGCCCCATCCCTGGCAGTGTTCAAGGCCAGGTTGGACAGAGTCTTTGGTCTAGTGTGAAGCGTCCCTGCCCATGGCAGGGGGTTTGGAGCTGGATGATCTAAAGGTCCTTTCCAACCCTAACTATTCTGTGATTCTATGTGACCGTGGTCTTACCACTTCTCCTGTCTGAGTGTATGAGGTTTAGGGAGGAAACCTGGCACAAAAAGATCCTTTCTCTTCTCAGACAGGCCAGGTGACTCCTGTAAGGTTTGTGTGTTCTTCTTCTCTCAAACAAATACAAAAGAAATCAAGAAAATATCGGGTCTGTGAAGCAGAATTTGTCTCTGGCAATTCCTTGAAGCGCAGCAGCAGGTTTCACCTTCGTTAGTTCCTTAATGAAAGTTTTTCATCTCCGTCTAAGGCAAAAAGAAGAGAGTTGTTTCTTTGAAACAGAAATTCTGCTGCAAGGTCAAGAGGAGATTGTTGCTGCTTTAATAAACACCTCAAATTGTCTCTGATTAATTCTAAATAAATTTGGTGCGTGATAAGTGATTTCGAGCAAGTGCTGTTGACACATTGAGCTGACTAAGATTAAGGGGAGAAAGAGATGAACAATGGGGTGAGATTAGAAGCTCTTTGTCACGCAGATCAGGACCCTGGAGTGGAAGGATGACACAGTCGTTTGTCATGTACTGTAGTGAGAGGAATGAACAAGGGTTTGTAAGAAGATGGTTTGGAGAGAAAGATACTTGGAGTATAGCCAAGCTGCTCAGTAGGCAAAGTCAGTACAAGCCATCAGAAAGGGATACAGTGAGGCAGTATGAAGTTTATTTGTGCTTGTGGGAAGGGAAGAGTGTGGCAACGCAGTGGAAAACAGTGGTATAAGTGAGATAGGGTATCTGTAACTGCATGGTATGAAGGAACAGTCAGATTCAGGTATGGGGTGGGTTTGTGGGACCACTAGCACAAGTACTCCTTAGTTTAGTACTAGGAGCAAAGTGTTTCTCAGCCAAACAAATGTTTTGACTAGGGAGAGTCATGGGAGTATAATACAAATAGTGATCATATCCAGGAGAAGTTCAATGATCTGGCTTTCTTGCCTGATGTATGGTAATAAGGTTTACAACAAGACCAACCGTGGCAATGCATCATGAGAAACAACAGACCCCTCCGACACCCCTGATTGATGTCAAGGACCGTGGTGGGGGTACAGTCTCTCTCCATCATGCAATGTGAAGTCAAGCCCTCAATACAGTACAGATCTCTCATTGAGTTAAAAAGGTATAGTTATTACTCAGCAGAATAAATACACTCTAATGGAGACCCACTGATATCCTTTACACTTACTCATCAGTGCCAAAAGCGTTATAGAGGATGATGGAACTGGGGAGCAACTATTAAGAGGCATAAAAGAAAAGGAGACAGATGGAGTCAGAGTGGAAATACCCATAAGGCTGATGAAAGGGAGGGAAAGGGGTGCTGTTGCTTAGAATATTTGAAATAGTCCAGATATATACTGGGAAATGGCTGCAGGGAATGAGTCTTTGCTGCCTCTCTGGTTTCAGTCTCCTAGAATTTTATTCCAGCTCAGATAGCAAGTGTTTTTTTGCATATTCTATAAGACAAGAGAAACAGGGCTTTTATGAAAGTCTATACATTTATCTTAGTCTAATAAAGTTACATAACCATGTATTCCCCTCCCCCATTAAAGAAAATTAATTACAACAGCTAATTTTTTTTTAATGGATGTCTTAATTACACCTTTGCCTATTAAAAACCACTACAGAAATTCAAATCATCCCCATTAACAGGTGAGAGATGTTTACTAATGACCCGACACTGGGTCTTATATGAAAAATTCTTATGGAAATTTATAGCTTTCCATAAAAAGCAATGACTTATTCAAAAGAAGGGGATGATATTGTGTGCAGGCAGGGAGGGAGGCCTGCCTGAAGTTGCTGGGACTGGTACATTTGCAAATGGGCTCTTCAGGGCAACATAAATAAATACAGCAGAACTTTGAAGAAAATAAAATAGCGTGAATCATAAATCAAAGCAATGTAGTGGAGCTGCAGAGGACACTGCAAATAGATTTGGTAACAGAAGGAAATATTGGCTCAGGCATAAATAGCTCTTAATAAATCATCAGGCAACGGGAGCAGGGCAGCAGCACCCTAACTGAAGATAATGACAGCTGGAAACGTCTTGCTCGTGCTTGTGCATTCACTGCATACATAGGCTGTAGATCCAGGAATATGCTGGAAAGGTCTCTAAGCCCTTCTGCATTCAACAGGGACATCACTGGCCTGAGAGGGAATCAGGATCCAGCAGAAATTGAAGTCTATCTCTGGGATAACTGCTGGCAATTTGGTCTCGAGAAGAGACTTTAGGCTTTCTCCCACCCTCTATGTCAACTCTCTAGGAGATTAGGCTCCAGTTATTGTATTTTAGGGCTGTTTCTCAAATCAGGGCCTCTTATTTGCTGTGCAGTGTTTTGTGGGCCATAAGTTTTCACACCAATTCAGTAGCTATCAGAGGTAATCTGGATGCAGACCTTAAAACCTAATGACATTTCCATGTCTCCTTGATTCTGCTTAAGGTGGTATGACTGCCTGACACAGCCACAGATCAGACTCGTTGCAGACATCACATCACTGCTGCTAGCTAAAACATGTTTCTTTTTTCTGAGGATGCTTCAGCTTGCATGGAGAATTCACGCCAAAGGAGTAGGTGGGAAATTCCTGCTGATCTGCCATTAGGAATCACTGTCCTATGTTTAGAAGAAAATCAGTCTAAGCTCTAAGGAGAAACTCTCAAAGAGGCCATAAATCAGGTAGCTTTTACACTAAAGATAGTGATCCCAATTTTGTCACCATGTGTTTTCCCAGAGCTAAGAAACAGCCTGTAAAGACGTAGACTATATTATCTTGCTGCAAGCTAAGAGAAGGAGATCATATACAGACTAAGAAAGATGGGGCTGCTCAGCCTGGAGAAGAGAAGGTGCATGGAGACCTCAGAGCAGCTTCCAGTGTCTGAAGGGGGCTACAAGGATGCTGGAGAGGGACTCTTCACCAGAGACTGAAGTGATAGGACAAGGGGTAATGGGTTCAGACTGAAACAGGGGAAGGTCAGGTTGGAGATAAGGAAGAAATTCTTTACTGTGAGGGTGCTGAGGTGCTGGCACAGGGTGCCCAGAAAAGTGGTAAATGCTCCATCCCTGGCAGTGCTCAAGGCCAGGCTGGACAGGGCCTTGAGCGATACGTTCTAGTGTGAGGCATCCCTGTCCACACCAGGGGGTTGGAACTGGATGACCTTAAGATCTTTTCCAACCCAAACCATTCTATAAGTCTATGTACCTAGATTTGGACTGTGCTGGTTGCTAACCTCAAAGAGATTGGGAAAAACAAAGGATATCAGCTTTCAGTTCCAGTTTCCTCAGGGCAATCCAATCATAAAATATCCAAGGTAGGAAACAGGAGTGAGAAAAAACCAAGACAACTGGAACAAGACTTAGAATCTGCATCATGGCTCTTTCTTACAGGGAGTTGAGGGTGGGTATATTTCCTGGACGAGGCAGGTGGTCACAGTAGTTGAGTACACTGGGTCCTCTGCTCCAAAAGTCAATGAGGTGGTGGTGTTGCTATTGTGAAGATAAAGCACATATAAAATGAAAGGAAGAGAGCAAAAGGAGCTGCATGTCATTTTGCAGTCTGTTTATTAGGAGAAAAGGAAATAGAGGTTGAAACTCCTATACTCCAAATTTTATCTGCCTTTGATAGAGCTGTCAGTTTTAACATAGCTTTTTTGCTTACCAAAAATGATAAGGTAGGCCATGAATTTTAATAAAACAAACAACAGCACAAGAACTGATTGGATTGCTTTGGTGTTTCATTTTGTCCACTAACCTTGAGGAAAACAGAATTGGGATTAATACATAAATGCATTTTCAATGTGGATATATTGACATTGTAATAGAAGGCAATGCAAAAGTTACTGCTGATGAATAGCTCCAATTGTTCAGCTGTTTAGCCTATTTAGAACAACGTTAGCCTGTGAACAAGCTACTTACTACGATGGTCAGTGTGTTTTATGACCTCAAACAGCAAATGTACATTTATATGTCTATAAGCCATTCATCACCCAGAGCAAATCCCACTGTTTAACTTGAGAACATCAAAGTTCCCAAAGAGGAGAGTAAATAAAGCAGACAAGGGAAGAAGTGATTGCATCTGACAGTGTTGAAAAGGGCATGAGGTCACTGCTGGTCTTGCTTGCTAGATGTACTTACAAGCTGATTGGCACTAACTAGCACTGATAGCGGTCCCTTGAAGCTTGCAGACTCCAAACTGGAGGAACTGAAGGAGAGTCAATGCCTTTTTCTGAAGACATTCCTGAATATTCATCTCAAAACTTTATAGTGACCATAAGGACGTATGTGAGTGGGGTAGTGCAGTCACTGGGACAATGAAACAGCCATGGCAATGGGTTCTGCCAATGTCAACACCTACTGGCCAACATGGTGAAGATGATGCATGGTGGCCATCAGTGTGGATAAGAAGGACTTTCCCACTGTGAACACTTCCAGTGCCCTGACAGTGTAAGGAACTGACGACTCACATCCATGGCTTCCAATGTCTATGTTATAGTGGACTTTAACAACAGCACATCTGCTTCACTTGTCTGTGAGGTTCGTCTGTGAGGTTCGAAGTTACTGTTGTTAGAGGTACAAGACCAACCCACCACACAATTGCTTGCCTGGCCTTTGAAAGCATCCTTTTTGTCTGTGAACAAAGATTATGGCTGATGGTAGGGGTAGCAGGTCAACTCCTGGTGGTTTTATGTTGTCTGATTTCTGCATCAACTCGACTGTTAGGGAGCCAGTGGGAAGTGGATGCCCTGGGAAGACACATGAACTATGTGTACAAACCATATCAGAACTTCATGCCTGTAACTCCTCTACTTGCAGCAATAACCAGTTATCACATCTTTACAAGGGAGTTCACGGTTTTGATTTATACAACCCAAATGATAATACATCTCCCATTTCCTAGGTATCAGTTGTTCAGCAGTGATGGATTGCTCTTACTTAAGGAAAATACACATTCTGCAGTGTGAGCATTTCATTAGAATTCTGCTACCTTAAATTCTCTTTGGCAGCACTTGTCTCTTCTTGTCCTCAACCTGTTCTTGAAGCCTTAGGGCTCCATGAAATAGCTGCTGTGCTCCACCTCCAGTGTACTCACAAAGAGTATCAAAATACAAAGTCTGAATAAGCCTGATAGAGTGGAGGAATCTTATATACCAAGATAATTCTCATCATTATCATAACGGGAATCAGCATTAGCAAAAAGATGTCAAAATGTTACGATGGAAACAGAAGATCACTGCCAGGAGGGAGAGATGGTGCACCCCAGAACCGTGTTTGTTAGGTAATAGCAGCTGAGGGATGTGACAGGCTTAACAGCAGGCGTGTAGGAGATTCCAACACAACTGGAGGTTGGGCAGGCTCTATGCCAGCTTGTGTCACTAAGCCACTGAGCAAACACCTCCTGAGCAAAGTGCCATTGCTGGGGTGCTGTAATGATAACGTGGTCCTGGTGCAAGCTGGGCAGATGTCTAAGTTGGACATCCTAAAAGCAGCACAGATAAACTTGGCTTTAAAGACCGTGAAAAAGGTTGATTGTGCTGCTTATTCTCTTTCAGTCAGTGGTCAGGATTGCTTTGTAACTAGGAAGAATTTCTTCTTTTCAGATGAGTAGTTTAATTGCAGGATAGGGTGAGGCCAATGAAAGCATTGTCACAAGGCTGAGATAGGAGTCCAGTGATCAGAATAAGCTGGAAATCAAGCTCGTCTGAACCAACAACCATAGTTCTGGTGAGGGTTTCTGCTTATCCCTATACATTGAATAGGGCTGGTGAAAGGAAGAAACAAGTAAACGACCCAGGTTTGGCCAGGGTGGACAGTCTTGGGTGACATGGTTTAGTGTGAGGTGTCCCGGCTCATGGCAGGGGGTTGGGACTAAATGATCTTAAGGTCCTTTCCAACCCTACTTGTTTTATGATTCTGTGATTCTAGGACAAGATGTGGGAATAATGTAGTGACTAAAGCTCAACATTTGATATAAACTGCTCAGCCTAAAGGCTATGCACAGCTTGTGGAAAGAAGGTGATGAAAGAAGCTAGTAAACAGTGGTATTACAAGTGCGTGTAGGCACCTTCCAGGTGAACCCTGAACCCTTAACTCACTTGAAGCGAGTTTAGAGATACACAGCAAGACAAGAGACAAGATGACATCTGTTGTTGTCTACTTTTGTTTCAGGTTAGAAACTAAGTCATGGTGTTGCGGAAATGGCTCCAGTGCCTCACATTAAGTAAAACCATGTCAAGGCTCAGAGTAGAAATTTCCTGACTTCCCATGCAACTTTTATTGTCATTAAAACCAGCATCTTTCAGGCTGGGGGGGAGTTGTGTGAACAGTGAGTGCAGAGTTTCTCTCACAGAGTCATTTTCCCCTTGCTAAAACTAGCAGCAAGACATTGATTTGTATTACCTTGTGGGAGTCTTTTGTGCACTGAAGGCAGCAGCTAAATTAACTCACGGTACCAAGACCCCATCAGCAGCTATGCCAGATTTTATCCCAAGAAACCACTGTGGATGTCTACCTTCAGGCCACCTAAGCCCTTGTATGGGAAATGTGTGTGAGCCCTAGTTTTAGCTTGTTTGTGTTGCTAGGACAAGTGGGAATGCTTGCTGCTTCTTCCCCAACCTACTGTAGGAAACCAGGAGACGGAGATGTGGTACTTTTGCTGATTTTAACAGGAAAGCAGGAATATGAATACTAAATGTTTCATATCTGCAAATCTGCTTTTTCCTCCCACTACCTTTTCAACAGTGTAGAAAGCTGACTCTATCACCTACCATTAGAAACCATAGGAAAAGGAAAATTGAGCACTTTCTTTTCAAGCAGGGGTAATGGGAAAAGGAATCCCTTCAGTGCATTCCACCGTGCAGGGGTCTTGAGCTCAGGACTTTTCAGCCCAGAAAAGGGACAATGGTAAGGAAAAAAGTCTATTAAACTGTTTAGTGGCTTAAACAGGTAGGGAAGAATTGCCCACAGAGTCTCCAGGTTCGAAAACTAAGGGCTTGAGGATGGCAAATTAAGAACAAAGAAAAGAAGACTGGTTCTTTATCGTATCTGCATCGTATCAAGCTATGGAGCTCTTTGCTACAGAGGCCTGTAGATGATACAGATTTAGAGGAGTTCACAAAGCAATGGAGCAAACCATGGAAGAAAAGCAATTTAAAGTTCAAATGCAAGATGTCTGATTCAGGATCTTCTCACACAGATATTGTTAGAAGCTGAAATAACATCCTAATAAGTAGACATGGGATTGTGTGGACCTGTGGGCTAACTTGGTGTGGCCACTCTTAAGCTTCCATGTCCCATCACTGAATGAAGGACATGATTTTGGTGAACCTGGCACCAGATGCTCAGATGATGACAGCAGGTCCAAAGCAACATTCCATTTCTAGACATCTCTACAACTACTGATACTTCCCAGGCCCATATCTGAATGCAGAGTCTAGTTTGTTTTGCTCTGAGTTGTAGGTTTTAATTGAGTATCAATTTCACTTTGGATGTCTCATTAGCAGGGTGACATTCTCATGTTAGATGACAATGTTCAACACACAGATTTCCTTGTCTCCCCGTTGCTGTCATCATGACTTTTGTCATCCAGGTTGACGGATCAGCGGGTTCTGATCTGTTAACATTTTATGTAATGCCATTATTATTGTTTTCTCTCTCTATTCCTCTTTCTTTAGGAAGTAATAAAAAAAAGTAAATAAAAGAAATATGCAAAGCATAAACTGCCTTTATGACTGAGTGATTTCCTTGCTGCATTAAGCAATTGCTTTTGTGTCAGCACCTCTCATGAATGCTCAGGATGTTCTCCTGATGTATTCATGAGAGCTGCTTTGCCGCGACCATTGCATGCATAGCTGCCTCTTCTGAAACAAGCTCATGATTATTGATATCCAGGATTCTTCTTTTCAGCTTAGTAGCCAGGAGGGGGTGTCCGTGCCTTACAAATCAGCTCGCTTTCAAGGCTGGTGATAAAATGACTTCAAGCAGTCACTGCTCTGTGAAAAGTCAGCGTGAGCTGGGCAGAGAGGAGGGAGCAATGGGGGGAGCAGCACCAGCGTGACAGCAGAGGAGTTGCTTCAGTGCTGCAGGAATGGAGGCGGTTTTACCTTACAAGTGGCCTGGAGCCACTGTGGGGAGCAGCAGGAAGCAAGAGGAGAAAGGGCAGAGGAAAGGGATTCCCAGGATGTGACAAAGCATGTCAGAGAGATCTTAGTCTTTGTGCTGTCCTTGATCCTCAGTTCACATTTGGCCCAAAGATCATAGGACCATAGAATGGTTTGGAAGGGACCTTTAAAGGACCCTTTAACATCCCTGGCATGAGCAGGGACATCTTCAGCTAGATCAGATTGCTCAGAGCTCTGTCCAGCCTGACCCTGACTGTTTCCAGGGATGGGCATCTATCACCTCCCTGGCCTGTTCAACTGGGATGCCTCAGCTCAGTTTGCACACACGTGAGGTTTTGGGGTGTTTTTCTCTGAACTTTACACTGTATTCAGCTGCTTTTAGCAGAAGCATCAAGAAACGCCTGTGAACTGAGTTACAAGCACAGATGAGCACTCCCTAACTTTGTTCCTACAGTGTTAGCATCTCTATTTGACCTGGACAGCCAGGATCCAACTGTAATCAATGGAGCTCCAGTCAAGGGAGACCATGGAGCTCAAGGTGTGACTTATCCGCCCAGTGTAAGCATCCCTGTTACATGATACAAGCTGCTTACTAAAACCCCTTGACTCAAATGGCAATGAAGATGACTCGTGTGAATGAAGATGACTCCTTCCTTTGAAGTTTCCCATCTCAAGATGAAAGTCTTAAAGCTGTTTAACTTTCCCATGTAAACTGCAGGCATTGCTCTCGAACAGTTTGTCCTATGGACATCAAGCTCCTAGTGCGGGCACTACCCTTGAGGAAAGCATAGTCAGTTGGTTTGCACGCAGTTCATGGACTATACAAACAGAACTTCTCAGACATGTGTCCTGTAAGTCCTTGCATCTCCTGGATATGTCTAAAATCTGCAAAAGATATTCAAGAGATAGAAGAATGAATTCCAGTTTTCAAAATGGAATATCCACTTCCTCATACATCTGTGTACTGTGACTTCTCTCCTGGAAAAATTGGCTTGGGGTGAGTAGGGTGTGAGAAAATAGCAACAAGAGGAGAAGCAACACTGATGGCCAGGGATAAGCTTTGCGTAAGCTTATTTCAGGGATGTTATGAAGCTGTTGGAAGCCAGTAACTTGAGGTGTACTGAGAAATGGAGCTGGGAAACACAAAGAACTTGTTTCTCACACCAACTTTAAGACCATTAGGACCCATTTTTTATGACTTACAGAGACAATTTCATCCTTGGAAAGGAGATAATAAAAGGTCACTGAGCTACTGCAACTTATGCCACAGTAACTGCAGAAGTCTTGTATAGATTTGGAGGCCATTGTCATACACAGTGAGGGAGAGGTTAGGGTTATGGGAACAGAAAAAGCTGGAGCTAAAGAGTAAAGGACAATAATAGTATTGTGAAAAAATCAGCTCATGTCTTTTGATCCATTGGAGACTCAATGCCCTCAGGTCATTTATCACCTCCGGTGAGTAATCTTTTCTCCAAGGTTGTGGTCTAAAATGGCTGTAACTAACCAAGCTTCCCGCAGTTTAGTGGGCTTTACTTAGGAGTCATGTAGGGACAAATGCACAGGAGCTGGGTAATGTAATTATTATTAGAGAGATTTTTATTCAGGAGGCTCTGCAATGTTAAAAGTGCCTTGCTGAGGAAAAGGGAAAGAAAGAACTTAAAGGTCATTTAACAACCTGTCTGATAACAGTGAAATGTTCTCTCTTCACAGAGTGTGTGGCCGGACAGAATTTCCTGACGATATTTTTAATGCCACCAGCTCTGAGAATCTAAAATTTCCCATACTTAGATGGAAATTTATTCAACTTTTCTTACAAGTAGTCACACTGAAGCAGTATTTTCACATTAAAAAATGCAACAGATGATATTATGCAATGTGAAGGCAACTGTTTGCATAATGAATCTGTAGCAGTTGAGTATTTCCTGTAGCCAAAACCACTCTGAAAAGGTTATTATGACAAAAGGATATAGATGTCAAAATTAAGAGAGGAACAAGGCCAGGATAAGTAGGATTCAGTTCACCTAGTTTTAGCTGTCTGAAGATGTATGGGCTTTATGCAGTTGCCCATATGTAGCCAGTTTTAGAGATGTTCTAGGAATCCCACCCTGCTTCTAGTTGTGCGTAAAGAAGGGCAGAGGCTCCTGTGAGTCCTGTGTCCTACCAATCAGTCCTATGTGTATATCCTTAAACATCGCATTGTGCCTGAGTGCGAGAAAGAGAGTTGTGCCCTAAATTCACACCACAGAGATGTGTCCGTCTCACCAACCCTGCTGGGCATCTTCGTATAGGAAATGGAGATATGACCCACTGTGAGAGAGGGATGGTGCTGTTCAAAGCATCAGTCATCTTAACCTATACTAGATGCGTGCATTTGGTTGGATGGAGCTTTAAATTCCCATCTCCATTATCCCTCATTCTGTTCACGATTTCCCTTTCTACTTACATCCAAGACATCAGTGGATCCTTTCAGGTGTCCTGGTATTTCCAAACTGGCCTCTCGCTGTTGCTCTGGAAGGGTGTGAGTAACTCCTAGTTACCAGCCCTAATACACTAGAACATCCCAAATGGCATGAAATACGCTGTGTGAACAACCGAGTTGAGCTCTCAGTGTATATTCCTTTTCCACAAAGCATGTTAAATGTATGTAGCATGTTATGGAACATAATTGTAGAGTTTGGAATTCCCCTCTGTGCTCACGAAGGTGTGTTATTGGGAAAGTATCACTGGTGAAGAAGTGGCCTTGAATGCAATATATGAATATTTGAAAAACAGTGCCTATTTTCATAGATTTTTAGGGTATTTTCTCCTACTACTTATAATTCAGTTATCAAAAAAAACCCTAAAGCAATCTTGTCTCTTTTTTTAACAGAAACTCCAGAAATGTGAAAATTAAATCTATTTATTTTTCCAGTCCATGACATACATGGAAAATGAAACTCATTTCCTGCGTAAGTTCAAGGTTGGTTTGTTTGCTTGTTTGTTTTCTCTTTCTCCAGCTTTATGCAACTTAATTTATCAACATAGAGTCACATGAATGTCATCTTTTTCTCTTTTCCTCTTTCAAACAAGTGACGGAAAGGCAGCATATAAGGTACTGTGAATAAGGCACTCATTAATATCATTAGCATGTGAAAAGAACTTGTCAACTACCAAGCAATGCCAGTTCTGCCACCATGACTGCAAATGGTTTCCTCTCTACATCTTGTTTCTCAAGTATTCCTCAGCTGAGCTGCTCTCAGGGCTAAGCTGAAACTTGGCATTTCAGACAAACTAGATGATTTATAACTTTTATATATGTATTGATTTGAATGTCAAACTGGACAAAGATGAATCTGAAAAACTAAGGCTAAAGAGGAAGGAAAGTTGATGTGCAAAAACCTCCACTGCCATAGAATTTGAAAGTGTACATGTTTATAGAAGTTGGGACAAACAGCTTGCTGGACACAACAGGGAGCAAAGATCTTTTCCACTCGGGTGAGCTGGGCTCTGCTGATCATCTCCGATAAGAAGATAGAGGTTTATAGAACTTTAATACTTACATCATAGAATCACAGAACAGTTTGTGTTGGAAGGGATCTTAAAGATCACCTAGTTCCACACTCCTGCCATGGGCAGGGACACCTCCCACTACAGCAGGTTGCTCCAAGCCCTATCCAGCCTGTCCTTGAACACTGCCAGGGATGGGGCAGCCGTTCTCACCATAATGGACCGAAGTCACTGACTTGTCCATCCCAAATGCAAAGGTCATGTGCAGAGGTGAGGATGGAACAGCTCATTTCAGACCCAGCAATCCTTGGGCTTTCTGCAGACTCACATTGTGAGTTCACGCTTTCTAATTGCCTTTTGCACCCATGTGGGAAGGGTTAAAATGACAGTACCACTTGGATAGAATCATAGAATCATTTAGGTTGGAAAGGACCTTAAGATCGTCCAGTTCCAACCCTTCTGCCACGATTTCCCACAAAAGCCAGGAGTCAGCATTCAGACCTGTTCTCACAGGGATGCGCTAGCATTGTCCATTCTTCAGTGGTGACCACACTACACAGAGTATTTCTTAGATACCACACAGTATTTCTTAGATGACGCTATGGAAAGATCACAACAGCATTTTATCATGGTGCACTTCCAGGAGGCTGAGCATTTACTTGGTATCTCAGATAGTGAGATCCTATGAAGTCTAATCCTTCAGTAGTGACTAAAAGAGCCAGGAAATACAACCAGAGACTCTTAACATCGTGTTTTCCTTTCCCTTGCTTTCCAGCTAGAGAGATCTTAATGCTCAGACACAATCCCTTCTTGACCTCCTTCCTTGAAATCTGTAAGGGGTTTATGAAGGGGATTTCTCTACAGGAACCCAGAGCTCTTTAATCCCTCCATGAACATAATTCAATCTTTAATTTTTCATCAATGGTGGCTGATCATTTTGAGAACTCAATTTTCTCCTTTCCATTAAGAATAGCTGAAATTCAAGCTATTTCTCACTTTGAGATGTAGAGTAGAGCAGGTGGTTCTCAGATAAAGCACAAAGGGCATCTTTGAGGTCTCACTTCTATTTCACATCCTGCCAAGCCACAACAGTGAGTCTCTATTCGTCAATGCCTTAGCTTTCCTCCTTGTGATCATTTCAAAGGTGTATAGTGAGTCTTGACTCATTAACAGCCCCTTGGGACTCTAGATATTATCAGTTGGCATAACACAATCTGTCTGGGAAAATGAGAAGGCAAAATCATTCTCAAGCTATTGATCTGTCTTTTCCATGTGCCGTATCATTTGTCACTGTGATACCCAGGCACCTCTCAAGATGCTCAACTCAAAGGTATCTTTCTGTTCTTCTCTTCCAGCCATTCGCTTCGTTGTTTCCTTACTCTCCTTTGTAATCTAATGTTCTAATGTAATCTAATGTTCCAGCTCCAAGAGTCTCGTCCAGCAAGACACATAAAATTCTTTGCCCGTGTGACCAAATCAACACAGTCTGTACATGATTCACCTGTCAGAAACACAACTTTTAACTGAACCTGACAGTGATTGCAATGGGAAATTAGAGGGTATGCACTGAGGTGAGGAGGAAGGACAGGTTGTTTATGAGCTGTACTATACAAGATCTACATGGCATTACCCCAACTGAATTGCATCTCAGCTCTCTTCCTAGACATGCCCATGCAAGGGATAACAGATATAAGAATATGTACTGAAACAGTACTCTGTGTCTGATGAAGATGTGAGTAGTGATGTACACGACCCACAGGATGGGGATTTCCACCAAGCCCCATCCAAAGTAAGGACATTCGGGACTTTCCCTTCCAGATAGGAAAGCTGGAAAATTCAGTCCCATTCCTCCTTAAGCCTGGAAGTGCCAGAGCTCAAGGGTGCCTCAGTTCTTGTCTTGAAACTGGGGTTTCATACCTTTGCTAGGGGAACCCACAGATCCCATCCACAAGACAGTACTTTTATCACCCTGAGAGAATGGTATAGAGGGACTGGGAATCCTCCAGACATTCATTTTGCTGGCCAGTGACTGTAATGTGCAAAATTAATTGGATTTAGTAATTTTAGAGAGATGGAGATTCATTTTAGAAGTTAACAATAGACTTTGCAAACCTTGAGCATGGGGTCATAGGTGTGAAGCTATTTCTGTATCCTTTTCAATTTCTGTTTAGCATAAGAGACATCAAGAAACTTGTCGAGACCAGAGTTCAGGGTATCCTTTCTCTGGCAGTTTTGCTAATGATACAGAATTAATAGAGCCATTAGATCTGATAGCTGTTAGACAAATGAGACACATACAGACAAATGGATTCAACAAAGTCCTATCTCCCCAGCATCTGCACAGTGACCCTTGGATTCATTCTATCACGAAACATAATCTTGGGCCAATAGACTAGGAGGCTGGACAGGCAGCGGGGTTGGAACTATATGATGTTTAAGGTCCCTTCCAAACCCAAGCATTCTATGATTCTATGCATTAAATCAATGAAGTTTTCAGTGTCATTGTCAATATGTAGTTGTTTGCACCTCCATAAGGGTTTTTCCTGCCATAAAAAGTACAGTTTATTCCCCAAATAATGCCCAGGTTACGTATATGTTACGTATATATACCCTAAAAAAGCTGCCAGCTCTGTAGACATTGTCTACATCTCTGAGTGCCTTGACACAGAATGAACTCCAGCCACCTCCAGCTGGCAACATCCAATTTTACCTTGCAGGAAAACATCTCAGACCAGCCTTTGGAAACTCTCTGAGCTGCTGTGTGGAAGGTGATTGCCTCCTGCCACTTGGTATCAACGGCAAACTGCATTTAGCACTGAAGCCTGAACTGCAAACAAAGTGTGACCCCTTTTCTCCAATCTCTGCAGTGTGGTGGCAATATCACCTTATTATGGTAATCCATGGAAATGTACAAGATCAGGTTGGATGGGGCATGGATCAATCTGTTCTAGTGGAAGATGTCTCTGCAGGGGGTTGGAACTGGAAAAGCTTTAAGGTCCTTCCAACCCAAACCATTCTATGATTCTAGAAGAAGGAAGTGGATATGCCATGGCCCTCAGGGTTTTCTTCTCTGCTTTTGATTTTTTTTTATTTTTCTCTTTTCCTTCCTTTGTTTTTTTGCCTTTTAGATAGAAATAGAAGCATGAAACACAGCACCAGGCTCCAGTGTAGAGCACAGGCTGTCAGTGCCTGCTTCAAAGAGTCCAGGGCACTAGGGCTGGCTGTTCAGCAGTGATTGGAGTGCTCTGTCCATGCTATAATTACAGTCTACACTCTGTTTGAACCCGTTGTCAAGCTTAGTTAGAAGAGAACTTTTCTCCCAGCTCAGTCTACTGGGAATGTCACATTCCACCCTACGTTTTAGAGCAAAGCCCTTTTCCTGGGGTCACCAGGAGTCAGATTTAGCAAGTCCCTTTGGTAAGCTCTAATGATATGAACAGTGGCTTCCTTCCCTCTTCTGTTCTACTGCGACTCATTGTAGCTGTGATTTTATGTCTTTTATTATAAGCTGTGCGATTCTGATAGTGGTCTGTGACTGCTGACAGGGGGAGATGGGTTTTTTTGGACCTTTCTGGACCAAATGTCATTGCAGAGATGCACATTGCCAAACATGTGCTGTCTCACTCAGATGCCCTCTCTGAAACAAGGTATATGATAAGTAGGTCCCTTGGCTTCATAACACACCTCTTCCAATACCAGAACAACCCAGAAGACTCCACCAAGGCTCTTTCCAAACCAGGCAAGTTCAATTTGTGTTTGCTGAAGTTACAGGTACTGGGTTTTTTTCAATAGATTATTTTGTTGTGTAGAATCATAGAATGGTTTTGGTTGGAAAGGACCTTAAGATCATCCAGTTCCAACCCCCTGCCATGAGCAAGGTCTCCTCAACCTAGACTATGTCACCCAAGGCTCCGTCCAACCTGGTCTTGAACACTGCCAGGGATGGAGCATTCACCACTTCTCTGGGCACCCTGTGCCAGTGCTTCACCACCCTCACAGTAAAGAACTTCTTCCTTATCTTCAACCTGAACTTTCCCTGTGTCAGTTTGAACCCATCACTCCTTGTCCTATCACTACAGTCCCTGATCAAGAGTCCCTCTCCAGCATCCTTGTAGCCCCCTTCAGACACTGGAAGCTGCTCTGAGGTCTCCACGCAGCTTCTCTTCTCCAGGCTGAACAGCCCCAGTGTTCTCAGCCTGGCTCCATACAGGAGGTGCTCCAATCCCCTGCTCATCCTCGTGGCCTCCTCTGGACTTGCTCCAACAGCTCCATGTCCTTCTTATGTTGAGGACACCAGAACCGCACACAGTGCTGAAAGTGGGGTCTCACGAGAGCAGAGCAGAGGGGCAGGATCACCTCCAACCTGCTGCTCCTTTTGATGCAGCCCAGCACACGGCTGGTTTCTGGGCTCAAGCAGACACTGAAGCCAGCTCATGTTCAGTTTCTCATCAACCAGCACTGCCAACTCCTTCTCTGCAGGGGTGCTCAGGACCTGACTAATCCAGAGGAGATACCAGGGAGACAAGTACTTGCTGCCCAGATGTCCTTGGCGCTCATTGACAAGAATCAGATGGGAATGAGACAACACCACACTGAGAACTCCCATTGTTATTCATTGCTGTATTCAGCAGACCTGGGCTCTGGCGCTTACTCTGACCTTTGTAATTTCTTGACTTGATTTTCTTTAGATCAAGTAAAGTCCTTATTTCCATGTCCCACTGCCCAGAACCCCACGAAGCTTTCTGTGTCCTATTAATTTGGCTTATAACTACAAAGCAATACCTATATTTTTTACCATTCTTCTGTGCTGGAACCAATGGATTCTTCAAAAGGGAACAGCAAAACAGCATAATTTTCTCTTTTTTCCTTCCAAAACTGACAGAAAGCAGGAGGGTGCCTTTCTTTGACTTGTAATGAGAAAACAATCATACCAAAGAGATGAGCAGAGTTTAGATTAGATCCTTAGTGAGCTGGTGTTACTCATGCAGAGCACTTGTAATACATTTAATAGCAATAGAAAGCAGGAGTCCCACAGCAAAAGTATATTACTAGGGACCTGAAACAAGACATTAATTATTTAGAGCTACATTTTGAGAAACTGAGTCTTTTGCCCTCTGGGACCACGCTCCTCTGTCTCTCAACTCACCATCAATTCATTCCCAAGATTAATTCAGAGCATGTTTCTCCTTCCCTGAAACTGCTTTAAACTGAGTAAAAGTACATTGCTGAAACTGGTAGAATTAAATTGGCAAACCAGAGATGTGACTAAGAGATGAAATCAGGCCCACAATACCCCAAAATTGATATAAAACCACTTTCTTTCACCTTTTCTCTTCTCTTCTCTTCTCTTCTCTTCTCTTCTCTTCTCTTCTCTTCTCTTCTCTTCTCTTCTCTTCCCTTCCCTTCCCTTCCCTTCCCTTCCCTTCCCTTCCTTTCTCTCCTCTCCTCTCCTCTCCTCTCCTCTCCTCTCCTCTCCTCTCCTCTCCTCTCCTCTCCTCTCCTCTCCTCTCCTCTCCTCTCCTCTCCTCTCCTCTCTTATTTTCTGTTTTCTCTTTTTTCTCTTATCTTCCTCCACTTTTACTCATCAAGAGACAAGTTTCTTTCCGTACTCAAATTAAAATCCACTGTTTTGAAATCTGATTCCTCTGACTGTAGTTAATAAAATGCATGTGGCATCCAACAGAGAACAAATTTTGGCATCTAATAACAGTTTTTAATGAAGACTACTGAACATCACACATCATGGTTTCATTTATTCACAGAGGCTGATGCATAACTTTGTTTTTCCTCTTGCCTTTGCAATTACTAGCACAGAGTTAAGTAAGGCTGTAGGTAAGAACAACCTTGACAGTCACTTCTAGCCTCTGCCTAACATGAGGTAGATTCTATCCTCTTTGAGGTAGTGGTTGCATCATCCCTGGAGACACTCAAGGCCAGGCTGAAAGTGGTTCTGGGCAATCTGATCTAGCTGAAGATGTCCCTGCTCATTGCAGGAGGTTTGGACTAGGTGACCTTGAAGGTCCGTTCCAACCCAAACTATTCTATGATTTCATGATTCCTGGAGAAAATGGGATTTTTCTTTGTCCTGGCCTAACTTCCTTAGCAGCAGATGGGTTAGAGATAGTGTGGTCTCAGGAGCTAAACCTTAGAGATGATACATGGTGCTTTCTTGCTGCGACTGCTCAGATATCCTTGCCCCAGACATTTCACTGCACTGTGCCTTTGTTTCCCTGCCTGTGTTTTGTTTCCTGTGCTAAGCTGTGAGCTCTTTGCTTGTGGTTAGTGCTGTGCATACGCTGTTCTCCTCTGTTCTCTGGGTGCAGGCTGATTTTCAGCCTTCATGTAGGTCTGATGGGTATGGCCCCCTGCCTGCTAGCAGCCAGCACCCCCAGATCCCTTTCTACAAGGCTGCCCTCCAGCTACTCCTCTACCAGTTTATCCTTGTGCCCAACATTACTCTTTCCTAAGTGCAGAATCCATCATTTCAATCTTTGACTCCTAGGTATTGCTAAACACTTCAGATTTAGCACAGATGTGGAGGACCTGACACAACAGCTCAGCAACTGGCTTCATCTCTAAGAAACAGTATTTGTTCCTGGAAATGGAAGAATCACAGGGAAGATTAAAATCTCCCCCAGCACATCAGTCCCTATTGCAGCTCGAGGGAGAGATGTGGACAACATTCAGGCTGCTGATGGTGAATCTGGGCTTCTTTCCTTCAAGCTCACCCTCTGCTAATCCCACTTTTAAGGATTATAGCATCGTTTTACTGGTGAACTGCAGAATAGTCTGTTTAAGACAACAATTTATGAACCTTGCACAGGATAAAATTCATATAACTGCAGTATAAGTGAGGAACACTTGTATTCACTTGCAAAACATTACTGCTGTAAGTGCTCTCTGACATCCTATTGTGGATGCATTTATCAGCTGCAAATCTCCAGACCTTGTTCCCCCCACATCTCCTGGGCTCCATTACCCCAAGTTAACCAACATAAAAACTGGGACTGTGGGAGCTGGTGACTGAATTAGCTGCTGGTTTCTTCAGTGTCCTCGTCTGCAGGAGCATCTGGCAGTGATTTCTGTTTGCACACGTCTTGCTGCCCGAATTAGGCTTATTGTGATTTATGTAAACACAGCGTTGAGACGGTTTGCCAGCCAGCACAGGGAAATGGCTAATCAGTTTTGCTTCAGGAAAACAGACCCAAGGGAGGCCTGGAATCTCCTCACTTCCTCCCATCTCTAAGGTTTGCAAACAACTCAGTCCAGAGAATAACTGCATCTGCACTAGGCGAAAACCAATTTAGCACAGAAGCTCTGTTTGCCAGGGTCAGAGTGTGTGTGTTGAATGGAAAGCAGCCAACACACATTCATCTGGAGCAGGTGGGAAGGATGGATTTGGAATTAATGAACTGGTCTTGGACTCAAAAGGCTGGGTTCTGCCTAGAGAAGGATTAAGATTTAGCTAAGCTCTACGTTGGGGTAGCAGGATGTACTTGAGGTGTCTTCATGTGGGTTTTGGGTTGGCTTTTTCCCCCCCATGATTCTAATTATAATAAAATTGCTTCATTACTGAAGGTCTCAGTTTGCCCATCAGTTTCACATCAAGGAACTGTGGCTTGCCATGAAAGCCAGGGAGATGTAAGATGTCCACAGGCTGAAATCCTTAGACAGAAAGGGCTTTTAGGGAGTAACGTAATCTTATCATTTTGGATAAGGATGACAATAAAAAGAGAAAATAAAGCAAAAGGAAAACTAAACTGGAGGTGATACAGATCTTTTATAAAGAGATCCATGCGTCATCGCTCCCTCCTCCTCCTCCTCTTTCCACCCCTGCTACAGCTGCAGCCATGGAGATTTATGGATGCACACATCCTAATTTGCTTTATGTTGCGTCTGGAGAAAGACACAGCTGTACAGAGCTACTTTGTCAAGGAAATGTTACATTGCACTTAATTGCCCGATAAAGAATGACAAGTCAGAACCACTATAGTGAACATGCCCAACTTCTTTCTTCTTTTTTCCAATATATAATTTAAATGTGCTGAAGTTTGGGTTTAAAGGAAAGAGAGTCATTGGGTGATCCTCAGTGATCATTTTTCACCCAAAAAACTACCCAATGTGAGGCTGCCATCTCCCCATGCTTACCCTTCAAAGAAGAGTGAGCAGCAGGTCAAAAGGGGGTGATCCTGCCCCCCTACTCTGTTCTTGTGGGACCCCACTTGCAGCACTGTGTGCAGTGCTGATGTCTTCAGCATAAGAAGGACATGGAGCTGTTGGAGCAAGTCCAGAGGAGGCCACGAGGATGAGCAGGGGCTGGAGCACCTCCTGTATGGAGACAGGCTGAGAAAGTTGGGGCTGTTCAGCCTGGAGAAGAGAAGCTGCGTGGAGACCTCAGAGCAGCTTCCAGTGTCTGAAGGGGGCTACAAGGATGCTGGAGAGGGACTCTTCATTAGGGACTGCAGTGATAGCACAAGGGGTGATGGGTTCAGACTGACACAGGGGAAGTTCAGGTTGGAGATAAGGAAGAAGTTCTTTACTGTGGGGGTGCTAAGGCACTGGAAGAGGTGCCTAAAGAAGTGATAAATTCTCCATCCCTGGCAGCGTCCTAGGCCAGGTTGGACAGAGCCTCGGGTGACATGGCCTAGTGTGAGGGGTAGCTGCTGCAGGGGATTGGAACTAGATGGTTTTAAGGTTCTTTCTAACCCAAACCATTCTATGATTCTGTCATTCTATATGATAATAATCTGAGTAAACTCCCTTTTCACTAAAACATCTGCTTTGTGTTTTGATAGGTAAGATGGAATATACACAAAAATGATTTTGGGCTGTAATCAGTTGATTAATGGGTTTAGTAAATAAACTGTATTCTCTCTCACTTCACTCCAAGGCAGTTAAACACCCGTTCAAGAGCTCTGTGTAGTCTGCAAAGGCAGGAGTTTGAGTTTGTTGAAGACCAGACTGAAGGTGGCATCGTTGTATAGACACAATCACCTGAAGAGGAAGATCTGTGGCTGTGATAGGGCACCTACAAGTATCAGGAGAAAGATAGACTGAAGAAGTAGCTGTTCATAATCATTAGGTCACTTATTTATCATATTAGCATGATAAGAAACCAGGTAACTCTGTCATTCACTGCAGGGCATTTTCTCCACTCTTCAAAACCACATCCCTTGATTGCTTTCTTCAAACCCTTTTCTAAGTGCACACAAATCCGAGCAGAGAGAGTGCTAACATCCATGAAGAAGAAGAGTCTCTTTCACATGCTCAGCATTGTCACAGCTCTGGTGATCACCTAAGATGTCTTGATATGACAATGGGTTGTGGGCTGTTGTACCACTGGATTGCAAAAGCAACCCCGTGTCAGAACCCTTTCCCTTCATATGCATAACCTCCATCTTTTGCTTCCATGGGCCCACAATTTCATTTAGCTGTATTAGAAGTCTGGTTGCTGATCAGGTCTAATACCCCATGCTTCTCCTGCACCAAGGACTTAACCACCTCCTCAGTCTTTGCATTATTAGTACATTTTACCATCAATAAATTCATACTTGCCTCTGGCAACCTGCTGAAAACAATGGAAGGATTGGAAGCAATCCTTGCAGAGCCTACAGGGAGCTTTTTTGCCTTTTCCATTCATTAATGATTATCCATCAGCAGCTACTTGAGATTTGTGTGTTAGGTGTTTTTTAATGCATTATATTGCTCCTATTACATGCTAGTCACAACATGAGTGCAAGAAATCACCTGTTCACAAAGGTGAGAAGAGGTCAACTTAAGAAACATACTTAAGTGAAACTGTCTGAATAATGGGTTGGAGCATTTTATTCAGCTATGGGAAACATCAGCCAAGGGAAATGCCTGTGGGTGTAACAGTACACTGAATGCATAATAGCTGACATTTCCAATGCTGCAGGAAGTGTTTACAATGGTTTTTATGCAGCTCCATTTGTTTCCCTAAAAAAGTTGCTCTTTCTTGAAGCCAGAGATTAATACCTACATATCAGGTCTTTACAGGAACATGCATCCATGAAAGTTCACTTTGCACAATGCTTTGTCAAGAACCAAACCAAGCTCAGATCTGTGTATCTAGGTTCACCGCAGTATAACAGGGTTTGGAGGAGCCAAACTGAACTGTAAACCAGGTAGTATGGTGCTTACTAATGGTGCAGCTATGAAAATGTGGGCTGAGAGAATCTGTTTCACAAACTGCAGTACTATAACAACAGTTATCATTTGTGGAAGAGGATGAATACTCTTCACCTCCATTTCAGGACGCTGTTATAACTAAACTTTGCTGCACTTTGTTTCTCTTGCTGAAGCAATATCACGTTTTTCAAGTTCAGTCTTTAGAAACAGAAAAGAAAGATAAATCTAGTTTTCCATTTATGTTTTATTAACAAGTGAACAGCTTCTCTTTCCTAAAGCTAATGGTAACAATCAACAAGTAAATGAAAACATTACCCTGATTCAGAACTCTGTGGAATCTAACAGAAGTTTTCCTCTAACACAGACTAATGGTTGCTACCAGCATGAGACTTGTAGCCTGGTGGAATCCCATTGAAAATCTATGGAATATTCCAGCACATAGAGTAGTACCACCCCTCTCCTCTGAGGAACCTAATAATATCTATGGAATATTCCTCATTACCTTATCCAGCAAAATTATTAATTATTATTTATAAATCTATTATTATTATTAAAATACTATTATTTCTAAATCAAATTCTTTAAGATTTTTGCAGCCAGAGAAATACAGGCAGGTCTTATCTCCATGGGGAGACTTTAATCTGCAGGTAATGGCTATAATATAAAGGATGTCATAGTTATTTTGTGTTTATTCTTTGCTCTTCTCATGAGTGGGAGGTTACCCTGCCTTAAGATGCCAACATCAAGGATTGACGTTGAAGTACATCCAGTACTTGCTGATCTGGATTGTGACTTAATAGTTTTTTAGAGCATTACAATTTAGAGACTTCTTTTCTCTTTGATGAGTGTGTATTAACACAAGCAAATCCAGTCTAAACAGTAGCTCCTGTTAAACTTCATCAAGCATTGACAACCCAGTTTTGCTGGATTCATTGGATCAGGGTTAAAGGATTTCTGTCTCACACTGGCTGTTGGACCATTTTTGTTTCTCCTCTCTCCTGAAGCATGCTCCCATCCAGATCCACTTTCTCTTGGCCTTGTGATATCAAAAGTGAGTGACACCAGCCCTACAAAGAGGCTTCTCTTCATTCCTTCAAACACTACTTAAGTTGTCTCTGTTTTAAACATTCTGGGCCCTGGATCCTGGGTGGACAAAGGTGCTTCTCTGAAAGCCTTTACTCAGGTGCCCACATCTGCCAATTCTCCATTCATTCTCCAGGTGTTTGCTGTTGAATATTACTGGATGCAGATGCCTTAGCATTCTGCAGAAACAAGGTGCTACCAATTGCATGATCAGCAACAGCTCTCCAATAAAGGAGGAGAAAATGTTAGCTCTAATGAAGCTTTGAGCCAGCCTGTGCTGATTTTTTCAATCTCTGCTGTTCCAATCAACTGCAGCTCAGAGCTCTGAGTTACTCCAATACTCCCCAGCTTTGATTCCTGGTTCCTTGGCCCTGCAGCCACAGTGAGGCAGATTTTCTTTTGCTTCAGATGGTACCTCTTAATGCTTTCACCTGTGATTTCATTTTTAATGTGACATCTTCATGTACCAATGAGTCTGGAAAGTCAATTTATGACAGGTTCCAAGGATTTGTGAATGCTCCATCCCTGGCAGTGTTCAAGGCCAGGTTGGACAGAGCCTTGGGTGATGTGGTCTAGTGTGAGGTGTCCCTGCCCATGGCAGGGGGGTTGGAACCGGATGACTTTGCCAACCCTAACTATTCTATGATTCTACGATTTAAACTCCAGACTCATCCTAGGCTGCCACCATGCCCAGCTTCATTATGAGGACCAAGAAACATGGACTAACTGTGTGTCTCTTGAGCTCACACATACTGAGTGTCTGTATCTTTTGCCGTAAGTTCCTGTGTGAATGGTGCTGGTTTGGTAGATTTTCCTTAACAGAGTAGAGTACAACCAGCTCTGATGTTTTTAGTAAGAACCTCCTGATGACTTGTACTTTCCTTAAAGCTCTTAATCTTGGACTCACACTAATTTGTGATTATCACTATTTCATACATAAAACACTCACAGAATTATCAAGACAGTCTTTCCAGTGTGACCTGCCTGTGCTCAAATGGATCGAAGATAAAAGACAAGGAAAAGTCAGATTTTCCAGCCTTAAGAATTAAAATGTGTGCAGCTGTAACTGAACAAGTCCTGTCTCAGTTACAGTAATGATTCTCTAAATGCTGAAGAACTCTTCCTCTTGACAGAGGTCTACAAACAGATCTGTGCAGCCTAAGGGAGAAATTACTCTTTCTCATGGAGCATGTGACTTTCTCTTTTCTTTTGGTTCTTGAATGTAGAATTGCATTTTACTTCATTCACTTTGAAAAATTAAGATCTATTCAAAGGAAGAGAAAAGATGCTGTAAGATACAGAAGTGTGTTTAACTGCAACAAATATAACTGAGTAACTGGAGAAGGGATGTGGTACAAAGATACTAAGGGCACATGCCCCTTGTATAAAATGTGATACAAAGATAACAAAAGCATGTGTCCATACTGCTAAATAGAAGGACCACAAAGTGACAAGTAGCCCTTAAAAGCCCAAGAGTTTAATTTTTATGTGTGTTTGCACACTGCCCAATACATTCCTGTTATGAGCGTAGAAAAAGGGACAGCTCTTGAACGAAGTCTTTGGGTCCTGGATTAGCACAGATAGATCTTTCTTTATTGCAAAGGTATGTTGGGAAAAGCATCTGTGAGGAAAGCTGTGATTTGATTCTGAATACTGGTGTCTGCAAGATTTCAGGGATTTACTTCAGGATTTAGCCTAAGTAAGTGATAACACTTGCCAAATAACGTTAACTGATGTGATAAGAAGAGATCCCTCCACAGGCTTGAAGTATTAGTGGAGAAAAACACAGCAAACAACTACAAACCTGCTTCCCAGTCTAAAAGCTTGAAGGATGTAAATAATCTCTCAGCCACTGTTAATGTTTCTCTGAAACACAGAGGCATTTAGTAGGGAGTAAGCTTTGTAGCAATGAAATGTCGATGGTGACGTTAAAGAGGAAGCAAATATTCCTAATCAATGCTCTGAGAAGAAAGACGCAATAGATCTAAGTAGCTGGGCTCTGTGTCTGCACAGGGATTTCCCTCCTTCTCCCCTCCCCTTCCTTTCTTTTGTTGTTCATCATATTTCATTCTGGATGAATGTCTGCAGAGACAGCCCATTAAAAGTCAACAGGCATAAAGACCTCGCGGGCTTTTCTTACACCACATGTAATTGCCATATTCACTGTCAACCGCAGGTTTTATGGCTACTCTGAGGCAAGACACTGGTTCCTAACTAGAGTGCCAGGGGTGACAATTATCACCCTTCAGAACCTCAGGTGCCAAAAGGCTGACGGATAAACCAAAACAGGGAAATGACTCATCTCAACAAGTCATTACCATAGGGTGCTATTATGACTGCTGTAAAGGAAAAGCATGAGAAATGGAGGAGCTCTAGGCAGCAGCTTTGAAACCAGAGCAGAATCTCGTGCATGTGAAGCTCTGACAGGGGCAGAAAGGCCTTGGTATGGTCCCATTTCCTTCATCCTCTTCCTCCTGCCCTGTCTTCAATCCCAGACCTTCTCAGCCTTCTACAACGCCCTGCATAGGAACTTGCAAACCCGAATCCATGAATGGTTAAATTATGTCCATTAAAGAGCTGGACAAGCAGCAACAGTTTATGTGATAGCTTATGAGGTCTCCTACATTTTGTGGACAGGGTTTGATTCTGCAGTACTGAGAACAAAGTCTTCAGTCACCTACTGTGTTAAACTTCTGTTCAAGTATGAAAGCACCTGCAGAAACAAGGACTGAATTTGGGTTCTCCTACATGTGTGCTGAGCATGCGTCGACCTCAGGCTTGGGGCTACTCTAAACTGGAGCTTTGCAATCATTACTGCAAGTGCTGCCCCATTGTGCAAGAGCAATTAAGTTGTCATTAGTGTAAGGCCTTAGAGCCCCATCCCGCCTACGTGGTGAACTGTAGAGAGGATAGCCCAAGGGATGGTAAGTCATTATTTATATCAAGTGGAAGTACAGAGTAATTAAGAGAGTTGGAGGCTGATGGCTCCCTGCTAATCTGTGCCGAGCGTTGTTCCAGCTATGACCACAAATCCAGTTTTTCCCAGTATTTTTCCATTATGTATCAAAGAATTTTGGCTAATCCTCCCCACACCATTACTGCTGTGCACCTCGCATCCAAGTGGCTAAAGCATGAAGCTGCTATGGCCAGCAACATACCAGGAATGGTATTACCTATACAGAAGTCAAATAGCCATTGAGTCCTGAATAACCTGTTGTAGGGAAAAAGCTGCTCAGTTCACAATAAACCTCTTCAGGTTTGAAGCATTTTATTGGTTTATTAACAACAGCTAATTAGATGGTAGTAAGCAAACCTCACATTCATGATTGATAACAGATAAACTGCAATATGAGACATGTACAAAATATTAGTGAACACCTAAAGATTTCTAAACACCCTTCTATAACTAATCCTAAGAGATTCTGAGGACACACACACACATTGAATTATACTTCTGCTCCCCCGCACGACCTGTGGGTTGCAAGGAGGGGAGGGAAACAGGAACATTTTGCTGGGGGTCTGAGATCTCCATTGGATTTATTGCAAGGGTGGAAGCAGTATAAGCAAACAGACACTCAGACAGAGAGCAGAACTTTGCTCTGGTCATCAGAAAAGAAGCAAGAAAGAAGGAACAGTCACATACCTGTCAGCACACATGCTGCTGATTACAAGTAAGACCTAGGACAGTAGCAGATCAGACTTCAGTGGTTTCCAGCTTATATTAGGGGATATATATGAGCTGTATCTATTTTTTTCTTGCTGCTTCTTTTCTCTTGCTCAAGTGATAAACTGGAATAATGGAGGCAGGATAAATATTCTCTTGGGTTAAATGAACCCAAAACAATCAACTCCTTTTGATGAAATCAAACTTCAGCTTGGCTTGACTGAAACAGTTATGAAACCTGGATCAAAGCTGTTTGCCTCTTCATGGTTTGTTGTTTGGGGCTACGTTTCTAACTTAAATATTGTCTATGAGGAAAGACAAAAGATCTCATCAGTACTGAAATCCTTCTTTTCAACTGAGGAATTCGGCTGTTAAATGGACCTAAATTTTTTCAGTCCAACAGTTCTGAAGAGCAGAAGTACTTAAACTTTCTTTTGCTGTGTGTTAGTGCCAGTTTGCTGCCTTTTGCTGGGTTCCCTGCCATTGTTACTTTGCTGGTATTCATGAAGCTACTCATGGTATAGTTTCTCTGTGTAGATAAACATAGGATATAAACTGCAGTACATCAAATAAGAGGTTAAATGCAACAGTTGCTATACACATGCTTTTACTTTTTGCCTATTGTGAATTCCCCTGAGTTCTTTTGACTGGGTGGCTTTGCTTAGCCTGCGTAGTCCCTTAGCATGGGTACCTGAAGTTGCTGGAGCCTTAGGCCACAACAACCTATGCTCAGTTGTGAGAAAAAAAGTCTCAAGGCCAATGCAAATTGGAAGATAAAGGAGATGCATCCTTAGCAAGGAACAACAACTGGAGAGATAAAACACCCTGAAAGAACCAAGTGATAGATGAGAAGACCTCAGATCAAAATTCACTATTGGACCAAGAGGCACGTGCAAGGCGCATGAACCATGTGTGATGGTTGGGTGCATAGAATGTCAGGGTATAAAACCCCATGAATTTCTTTGTTCTGGGTCCCTCACTGGAAGCACCAGCTCAAGCTGAGCCTCTCCTATTCCCGTACCATTCAATTATTAAATGGTTTTTCTAAGAATTGGATGTCTAAGACTGCTGTGGAAAACCCAGGGAGCAGAATTTTCCTCAACACTCATGTCCATCATGTGGCTACTTTCCCTTCCCAGGCCAACTTCAGCTCTAGACATAGCACAATCCTAACCTCTTAAAAATCACTCTTATAAGGAATTACTACAGAAACTGTTCAAACAGATGTGCATTGTCCTAGTGTCCAACTGTCAACTGGAAGCAATGTAGTTATGGTTGGCATGATGCTAAGTCTAAGAAATCTCAAAGGAAAGCTGTCCATTCAGCTCTTATTCCAGACCATAGCAGTCCATAGACCAGAGAGGACAAATGGACCTGTTCTGTTTCACTCCTGATATACTGGCTACATGTTTTGACATTGTTGTTTGCTGAATTTGCTGTTTCAGGTTGCATCGTCCTATAATGACTTTCATACCTCTACCATGGTTATGTATGTTCTGCTTTGCTTATCTCAGTGATGGATACTATCTCAGGCATGATTCACAGCCACTGTTCAACTGCAGCATTCAGCACTGCAAGCCAGGAGAGAATACAAAACCCACATACAAATGGAAATGTGGAGCTGCAGGCAGGTAAGATTGTTTCCCTTCTACTTCATTAATTTCTTCCATTAAATCAAGAGATGATCTTCATAACATTTCGGCCTGCAAGAAGTGAAATTGGAAATGTCTCATACTGAGCTTCTCTTCACGTCTTCAGAGTGGTTAGCCTTCTCCTCCATTTGCAAAGCAAATGAACCAGGAGCTATTTTGCATCACTAAGGTAGAGTAGAAATGAATACTCAATATGCATCAAAATGCATTCAGACTGATGAGCAAATGCAGCCTTACCTTGCATCCAGCCCTCAGCATGTATGAATGATCCTGCTTCACCCCCAAAAAGGGAGACTTTCTCAGGATGAGTAGGTTGAGAAGCCCTAAGCTATTCTGATCTTCTATCTCATTGCATAGATCCTCTGTTATTCATTACCACGTAGACTTGAGGTAACTGTTAGTTGAAGTGCCACTTCATCCTCTGTTATTCCAGGAGGATCACATGCTCTTATCTACCTTAACCAGGAGTCTTCAGTGACTTAAATCATTAAGCAGAGATGGATTTTATATATAAAAAAGCCATATCTCACATCATTAACATTTAAGTCACCCTTCTGCATCATATTTCCCTAAATAAAATGATCTGGAAACCTGAAAGAATGGGGATTGGCTGCATTGAAGCATCTCCAGGCATTATTAGAGGGAATAAGACATGAGGGGAAGGATCAGAAAGGTTAGCAAGGATGGGAAGAGGAAACAAAACACACCAGCTTTAGAAGCTAATTTACACAGCACCCAGATTTCCTCACTGTGACACCAATACTGCTTGTTCTCAGCAAAGATAAAGTTCAACCAGGTCAGAGGTAGCAGAGACTCAGAAGCAGATATGAGGCTTGTGGAGCACAGGCATTGCTCATGCAATCTCAGTGACACCCTGATAACGTTTTATAGAAGAATCATACAATTACTGAGGTCAGGAGAGACTTCAGAAGTGTCTGGTCAAAACATTTGCTCAAAGCAGGGCTCACTTTGAAGCTAGGTCCAAATGTAAAGCTAGAGCAGGTTGCTGTAATCCGGTCAAGTTTTGAGTCTCTCCAAAGATTAAAATCTCACCTTTTTTTGCCATTTCGGGTTTTTTTCTGGGTGAACAAACCCAGGTCTCTTGAACAATCTTACCCTGAGAATGTAATTCCTCTGGAAAGTACTGGATCACTGTAGCGAAAGACTATAGTAATACTGAGTGATACTGAGCCTAGCCAGATGCATGGCTGAGAGAAGCCTGAAGAGATGGGGTGATACAACCCTGTAGCATTCAGTCATAGAATCACAGAATAGTTTGGGTTGGAAAGGACCTGAAGATCATCCAGTTCCAACCCCTTGCCATGGGCAGGGACACCTCACACTAAACCATGACACCCAAGGCTCTGTCCAACCTGGCCTTGAACACTGCCAAGGATGGAGCATTCACAACTTCCTTGGGCAACCCATCACCACCCTTACAGTAAAGAACTTCCTTCTTATATCCAATCTAAACTTCCCTAATGTAATTTTTTATCTCCCACTTAAGATTATGTAATTCTTCTCTCTGCTTGTTCAGCATAAACTATCCACAATGCTGCTGGGTGGCTTATACGGCTTATAAGGCTTTCCAACCCTATTCTATGATTCTATATCCCAAAAGAATCCGGATTTTGAGCGCCTACCCCGAGCAGTTGCAATCTTCTTTGAACTAACACATCCCAGTGACTTCCCTGTCTTCAGCACCAACTGCAAAAGCTATCTCTACTCTGCAAGGCAGCAATGGCTTTGAGGTTGGGTTTGAGATCAAGTTCACATCCTTTAGTTCAGCTGGAGTGTCCACAAGGTTGTTTCATAGCAATTTAGCCATCTGATTATCCAGGGGTGAATTGGATAGAGGTAACCTTCCCTTCTGGACTAGCAGATGAAGGCTTGAGGGACATCATGAGGTCTAAAAGTCTCTGATTAAGCAATCAAATTGTTCTCCAAACATTAGGTCCTAAAATACCTATATGAAAGAGATACTTTTTGCAAGAGATGCAAGAAACAGTGGCTGGAAGCAGAAAAAAGAGCAGAACCAAAGTGTAAATCTTTTACAGATCATTTAATTAGATACCAGACCCACTTGCCACAAGAGAAAAGAAACTTTCTACATAGGAATTTCTTTAAAAAGAGCATTCTTTAAAAGAGCAGCTTTTGTTCTTATTTAATGGTCTAGAGATGAGACAGAAAATCATAGAATCATAGACTGGTTTGGGTTAGGAAGGACCTTCAGATCATCCAGTTCCAATCCCCTGCCATGGGCAGGGACACCTCACACTAAACCATGTCACCCAAGGCTCTGCTCAACCTGGCCTTGAACACTGCCAGGCATAGAACATTTACCACTTCTTTGGGCAACCTGTTTATGCAGAAAGATAATCTTGATTGTCAGTAATGCCCTATCTGGAATTCAGACACCTTACCTGATTGTTATCATGAAAAGCCCACTGCTCACTCGATTACCTCAAAGTGAATCCCCTAAAAGCAAAGCTTTCTTCACAATTTAAGATCAGAATCCAGTGCGAGACATCCTTCTTCAGCAGATCCGCCATGGGCTTTCTCACAATATTCCTTTCATCTTACACTTCACTTTGCAGCTGAGGTTGGTTTAGTAAACTGAAAGTTGTGTTTATCTGCAGGCAGAAGAGATTATCCAGCCTGTCTGAAGCAGAAACTGTGGAAAAGGAAAACAAGAACAAAGGAGATGGGCTCTTCTATAGGAGGGTGCTCTCCTAGCTTGCCCAAACTATAGTCCAGGCAAGTTGCTTTGCCATTTCAAAAGCGTGCTCAGGGATGCTACTTTGCTGTTCATAAGTAAATTGCATTGACATTCCAGTGCCAACTTTTAAATAATTACAGGGTACAGAACATCATGAAAATTAACTGCAGTTCCTGAAGCAGCCAAGGCCCTGAGGACTAATATTGTGCAATTATCGGATAGTAAATACTCATTCAGACTTACCCTGTGCTCACAGTGAAGACAGCAAGACAGTTCGACTTGAAGAGCATGCAGGATGACAAGAAAATCCAATGATTAGTTAGCATCAAGGGTGGATTTACTGGGGTGTTGGAGAGGCTGTAATCCACTCACCCATGGCACATCATCACCAGCCAGCGGCATGTGCTGCTGGTCATTAGGGAAAGTGTTTCCTTTAGGAATGTGATAGAATGATTTGGTTTAGCATTAATGAAGAGTCAGTATGTCAGGATTTCTTCATAGATCGTTTCTCCTTTATTAGGTTGATTTCTCGACAGCTCTCTACTGTAATGTGTCTGTCTTCACAACCAAGACACATATCCCCCTCTGCCTATTGAAAATGGAAACTGAGGCATTCAGGCTGTGTCTAAACAACATAAAAGAGCAGAGAACCTCCTGAACGTGGCAATGTTCTTTGTGTGCTTAGTTTTCCTTTGTATGCTTAGTTTTCCTTTGTATGTCAAGAAAGGATGCAGAGATCAAAACCAAAACCCTGGAATCCATTTCAACATAGGAGCAAAATGCATCCAGAACACTAGCCATGGTAACTGGGAAGACCTTCCAAATCCAACACTATATTGGGTCTGAAAGACTAAGAGGTAAAGATTTATGTAGATAAAGTCTTGGTAGGTGTCATGCTATTCAAATTTATAGGTGGTTTAATAGAATCATAGAATCATAGAATGGTTTGGGTTGGAAAGGACCTTAAGATCATCCGCTTCCAAACCCCTGCCCATGGGCAGGGACACCTCACACTAGACCACATCACCCAAGGCTCTGTCCAACCTGGCCTTGAACACTGCCAGGGATGGAGCATTCATCACTTCTCTGGACACCCTGTGCCAGTGCCTCAGCACTCTCACAGTACAGAACATCTTCCTTACATCTAACCTGAACTTCCCGTGTTTCAGTTTGAACCCATATATACTTCTATGGTAATTCAGCACCCTTTTATTGGGGTTCTCTGTTCACAGCCAAGGGGTGCTGAAGCCATGGCTGCTGACGATGTCAGGAAAAGTACAAGGATTCCTCTAGAACTGGGAACTGATGAGGACCTTCCTCCTCACAAGTCTAACTGCCAGGTGGAAAGGGAAGATGACGGTGCCTTCTCCAAATGATACAGTAGACGGAGACCTGGAGACACTTCTCCAAAGCATGTCTGTGGATGTTGTAGCCCAGAAGTTGTTGAGAAGAGTAAGTTAGTGGAGAACTGTTACTTGACTGTGCTACTCCATTGCAAGGAACTCGTGGCAAGAATGGAAATATTGTGAGAGAAACTCAGATTAAGTTGTCTGAAACAGTTTAATACTGAAAAGTCCATGTCTGGTAATATCCAGTGACATCCCTCTTTTCCTTCCTGCCAAATATTTCTGACATGGTACCTGCTACTGGTATCTGAACCCCTTTTAAACTCTCTGTCTGCAGTGTTGGCTCCCTGTCATTTCTATCTCTCCATATATTTCTACCCACCTGTCTGCATGATGAATGGATCTTTCTTGCTGGAAACAAGCTGTGATATTATAGTTCTTCCTTTTGCCCACCATAAAGAGTGCCACTTTCCTCCCTGCCCACCTTAGTGAGCACAAAATCAATAGAAAAGGAAATAACCAAAAGTTTTATTTTTCTTTCATGTATTTGTCCACTTAAGAAACCAGATAACCTGAGAGGAAGTAGAGTATTTTTTTTTTTTTTGCCTCAGTTTATTAGAGATTGAATCAAGACAGAGAAAGGGAAACATCTATTGATCATCTAACCTAAGTTACAATTGACTGCAGTCTCTTATCATAGTGTGTCTATGATTATCCCAGGTTCCTTATTCCCTGAAGAGCTCTATATCAGAGACAAGACTTCAACAACATGTCCATGCTGGCTCCCCATCTTCATCTCTACTGTCAAGGATTAATAAGCTTTCTGGATACTTCTTGTCAGAGCAGTTGGCTGGTTTCTTTTCATCCCATTCATTTTAAAGGACACATACACATATTTAAAAAGACCATATTTTAACCCGTGTTGAAAATAAAGGGCTTCATCATAAATTCTGTAAGGTCCTTCAGAATCTAGGAGCTTCATGGGCAATTCGAATAGTTCCCCCTTTTATGTTCTCATCCCAAGTGTTACCTGGTTTTTCATAAGCAGGATTTGATAGTTACAGTGATTTCTGCCCTTGTATCACATGGATTCATCTATCTTCATCTTAATATGTAATATGCAATATATTCTCAAAGGTTAATATTCACATCTATTTTTGATACTCATAAATTATCACAGTCACAGATATTACAGCCTACTACTTCTTTTTACTAAATAACACCAACCATTTACTTGGCTCTCTCAGCATTATTGTAGGGCATCACTGATACTGTTAATGCTCAAAAAACCCCACCAAACCCCATTGTTCTCACGAATAATTTTAATTATATATAGATATATTTTGAATATTGGTTGCATTTGACATCATGCCAAACTTCATATGCATAGCTTATTATTCAGCCACTAGGTATCCTGAATGGAAACCTCAGAGCAGCCTTCCAGTATCAGAAGGGGGCCTACAAGGATGCTGGAGAGGGACTCTTCATCAGGGGCTGTAGCGATAAGACAAAGGGTGATGGGTTCAGACTGAAACAGGGGAAGTTCAGGTTGGAGATAAGGAAGAAATTCTTCCCTGTGAGGGTGGTGGGCACAAGGTGCGCAGAGAAGCTGTGAATGCTCCATCCCTGGCAGTGCTCAAGGCCAGGTTGGACAGAGCCTTGGGTGACATGGTCTGGTGTGAGGTGTTCCTGCCCATGGCAGGGGGTTGGAACTGGATGATCTTAAGGTTCTTTCCAACCCTGACTATTCTATGAGTCTACAATTCTAGGATCCCTGTGGGCAACATGATGTTTCAGCCAATGTCTGGTCCCTGTTACACAAATGAGACAGAGCTGGGGTGGAAACAACGTGCAAGGCAATTTTCTCATATCTGTGGTTGGTATTTATTCATGTAATTGTTCTCGTTTTAGAAAGACCTCCCCTGTTGTGATCTAGCTCATCACTTGAGGCAGGAGACACTTTCACTTTTGTTAATCAGTTTATTATTAGTTTATTATGTTTTCCAAAAAACAGGAGCAGAAAAAACATAACATTTTTCTTCCTTGATGGAAAATTTTGTACTATTTTCCCTCAAATTTAACTATCCTCCGACCCTACACAGAAATATCTGTGAGTGTGTATATTAGAGTATGAAATGAAATGGCTGCTTTTGAAAATGTGGTGGACAGATCAAAGAAAGTTATTGACTTACAAAAGTCTAAAGGCCAAAAATCATGATTCTCTGATTTCCCTACTCTAATTAGAGATAAATCTTTAGAAGTGGTGCCCCTGTGAATCAGGGAGGACATATCCACAGCGTTTGGTGCTTCCTCTATTTGAGGGCAATGTTAAAGGTTGCCTAATGTTATTTTGAGGAACATGAACCAAATTATGATTCTGTTTCCAGATGAAAACAAGCAAAATAGCTATAGTGAATAAAATGAAAGACATTGTAATAGGACAAGGGGTGATGGGTTCAAACTGAAACAGGGGAAGTTCAGGTTAGATATAACGAAGAAGTTCTTTATTGTGAGGGTGGTGAGGAGCTGGCACAGGGTGCCCAAAGAAGTGGTAAATGCTCCATCCCTGACAGTGTTCAAGGCCAGGTTGGACAGAGCCTTGGGTGACATGGTCTAGTGTGAGGTGTCCCTGCGCGTGGCAGGGGGGTGGAACTGGATGATCCTAAGGTCCTTTTGAACCCAAACCATTCTATGATTTATGATTCTATGGTTCTATGATTATATATGGCAGATCATTCATAATTGTCTGTTGCACATTTACTGTGAAAAACCGTGACACTAAAGCTGCACTGCTACTGTTTAAGCCATATTCAGCTTTATGATAGGGTTTTCCAACAGAAATCCGACCCATGGTAGTGAAAGGACACAGTAAAGGAGACAGGAGCACAGAGCAGCCTATTTAGCAGCTGTGTGCATTGGGGATTATTCAGAGCTTTGGCAGTTTTCCTTCTCTGTGAGACTGATTTTTGCTCAAGGAGGGGAAGCCCTTTGACAGACTGGAGTAAATCCTGTGGATACCATCAAATTGGTTAGGGCACTGGAGCACAAACAACATGATCTTCTTCTGGATCCAAACTTAGCATAGCTAGAGTTGTGTTTGTAGTCTCCTGTGTGTCCCAGACGCTCAGTCTTGCACTTCTGGAGGGCATCAGAGGGACCGGGCATAGACTAACATATGTATCCCCCATGCAAATTGACATAGCAGAGATTCCTACATGGACAGTTGTGGACTTCCCAATACAAATGCAAAATCCTCAAATTGAGCTTAGGAAAATAAAAGACCAATTGGAAAAAGGCAACGAGTTCAGGAAGATTTTGATGAATAACAGCTCAACTACAGCTAAATCAATGTGCAGTTCTCTGAAGGAGATGATGGTGTTAGTTGTTAGTGAATGAGTGTTGGTGTTAGTTGATGTTAGATGTTGATCTTAACCTGTAACACTGCAGTAACTTCTTTAAGCTCCTGAGCTCTCTAGAAATTGAATCATAGACACAGCACTGGCCAAGACTTCCCTTGGGAGAGCACTGATAAACTGTACAATCTACCAAGAATTAATTCTGTTCCTAAAGAGGCCAGATAACAGCAAAGTGCTGACAAACTTGTTTTTAACTTGCAGTGGAAGAAGATTCCGGTTTCCATTACAAATATGTCTCCTCTTTATTTCAGGAGGTTTTCAACAGCTTAAGATGGAGGGAAACCAAACCTTCCCTTTGACAAGTTATCTAGACAAGAAAAGAAAACGACAAGTATTATCAGGCTGGTCTTTCTGCTTGTTCTAGTGAACACCATCTTTTTGATGAAATAAAAAGGGTGGTGGATTTGGGTAAAATTCATAGAGTCTGGCATACTCTGAAGTACTTCAATCAGCTTGGGGACCCTGCTTTCTTATAGATGTGTTTAGGCTGTTCATATGTGGGACATCATTCTTGATTCTTACCTGGTTTTGTGCTCCGGAATACCCCAGAGCTCATTGAGCCAAGCTGTAATACTGTAATGGCAATAAAAGAAAAACGTGCTGTTTCACATTATAAAAGAATTAAATACTGTTAAATCGGAGGCCTTTCTGGCAAAGTGTAATAGTAAAAGGCCATTAAGTGAGCTGCCCATTTATAGAAAACATAAGATATAAAATTCCTTTTTAATGGACTGTTTCCATGGAAATGTTCTTTAGTAGAGACATTTTATAGTGTGTTAAGCAGCAGAAGGAGTTAAGCTGACTGTAGTGGTGGCTGTAATGCGGGGTCTATGGCTTGCGAAAAATTGAAGCCGTTAAAAGGTTTATGGCCAAGAGGCTGAGGAATATTTCAGTGCTGTTTATCACTCAAGCAGCAAAGCTGAGTGCTGAAACTCAGCACACCTCCCCAAGTGGAATCCCTTCATTTAGCTCATTACCCCAATGGCATTGAAAGAGAGAGAAAATGTGTTTCTTGATTATGGAGGTAATAATAATTACAGATAATTTGTACATCCTCATTCCATTAATTGATGGAATCTCGAAGAATTTTCCAAATATTAATTAAATAACTCACTCTACACAGTAAAATTACTCCGCACAATAAAATCCTGCTTTTATTTGCAACTTGCTCCTTATGGCCATACCTAATGGCTGCCATTTAATGCTGGAATTTCACTAACATGCTGCTGAGAATGTGGTCTAGAGACAATCTGGTCCACGTCCCAGAGACTGTAAAAATCAGATCAGATTGAAAAAGGCTGGGAGAAAAAGCAGAGTCTCAGAAGGGGAGGCTGTTCCAGTTATGTAGAGAGATTGGTTTTCCAGACAAAGATACCCCAGACATGTTTGGTTAGCATTTCTCTAACAGTGATTCTGAGGGATCTAGGACAACATGGTCGAGCTTTTCCAAAGGTCTTCCATTTTCTGTGGACTTCAACATCAGGCTTTGGTCAAGTAATGTGGATTCCTCTTTTTGCATGCATAAAAATCTCAGTCAGTGCTCTCTGCACACTACAGATCTGAAGGACTGGCTCCATTTGCAGGTTCAAGAGAGCCATTACAGTTTGAATCTCCCCTGCTATGATGTATCCTGCACTGTGCAGTGCACTTGTTTCTTTGGCTAAATCCTTGCTTCAAAGTGAGCTGACATTATATGCCTATGAATATAACTACTTCATGGGTGTCTAGCTTGAGACAGTGAGGGAAAGCATCCATGCATGAGGAGGCTGGAACAATACTCCACAATATAAGTCTGTGCAGTACACAGCTAGTGAGAAGGAATTATCTTGCCTTCTATTTGAAAAGAAGACATCTTAAATTCCACCTCCATTTTGGACAGAAAGCCCAGAGCTGAACAAAAAGAAACATAAGGTACTGAGATGGAGAGGGACTATTTACAAGGGCATGAAGTGACAGGACAAATGGGGATGGCTTTAAACTGACAGAGGGGAGGTTTACATTAGACATTAGGCAGAAGCTCTTCCCTATGAGGGTGCTGAGACACTGGCACAGGGTGCCCCGAGAAGCTGTGGCTGCCCCATCCCTGGCAGTGTTCAAGGCCAGGTTGGACACAGGGGCTTGGAGCACCCTGCTCTAGTGGAAGGTGTCCCTGCCCATGGCAGGGGGTTGGAAGCTTTGAGGTCCCTTCCAACCCAAACCATTCTGTGATTATGTGATTATATGAAATGGAGTCAAAATTCAGCCTGGTTACACTTGGTCTATGAATATAGACGTTCAGTCAAGTTGGCTTCATTAACTTGAATCTATAGTGAAGACCAGACCTAACAGCAATTTTGAATACTTTGAAGCACTCTTAAATACTGGCACAGCAGGAGCATCCTCTCCTGTTCAATATGAATGAACAGCTGAATAAGGATGAGAGAAACCTCATTTGATGGTTTGTAGCTTACTTCAACCCTCACACATATAGGGGTGAGTTCTTTTGCTGTGCCTACCAGCTCAGCCCTTGGAGACTGCTGTCCGCACACCACACAGCAGGAATTCAACCCAGATATCAAACTGCTATGAGTTTTGCAAACAGAAGATCTATTGGAAATCCAGAGAGGCTGCATGAAAACACATTAATCCAGCACCTTCATGCCTCCAGCCTACTACATGGGGACCCACCGTATTGGAAAGAGCTGTAACAAATAACCCTGATCTTTCCTCCAGATAGTAATAGGAAGGGCTTAATGTGCTAGCCAGCTGGCCTTTGTTAATGAAAGGTTGTTAGCAATGACCCACAGGCATGTTTAGTCAATTCTCTGTCATTCTGTTTTGCTTTTTTCTGTCTCTGGTACTCAGAGAAGTGGAAGGAAGTTGTTTTAATGTGAAGTGACAATTTACAAGTGAGACCATTTCTTTCTATCAAGAGAGTAAATGGCTAAGAAGATACCTGAGGTTTGCAGATGCCTTGCCACAGAGGGAGTTTGCTGTCATGCCATTTCTTGTCCCTTGTCTAAGTACCACTTGGTGTTTGCATTTATGGAACCAAAGTGAAGACCTGGCAATCCCCCATACTCCCAGAGCCCAGTCTTATGTTGCCAATTATGTCCTGAACACTTCCTCACTCCCAAGCTGGACTTTCACGCTGCTCCACAACCATTGCCTCACTTTTAACCACATACTCCATGGTTTTGAGCAGCGCCACCATGGAAACTTTGAGCTGGGCTGCTTCCTTCCAGTTCTGTCAACCTGCATTAGTACTAACTTACACCACTTTCTGCTGTTCCAGTCATAAGCCTCTCTGGGATAGAGACCTATGTCTGTATGAGCTGGTAGAAGATGAAAAATAGCATATATCTCATAGGATCTCAACACGGCCATCTTAATTTAGAAACTCTTATTTTCATCTTAACAAAATGAGTGTTTCAGCCAGCTGTGGTTCAAAAGGCCATGCTCTAGTTTAGTACATACAGACAAAATGTTTTCTTTCAAAGGGTTTGAAAGATCTTACTTGTTCTGTTTCATTTCACTTTCCATTTAAAATTACTACAAAATATATCTGATGCTGGGTTTTGTCTCTGCCCACCAATATCCCAAGAATCTGGTGGTTAATTCTGGATAAAAACTTCAGGAAGAAAGCAATGAAGTAATTTTTTGTGATATTCCACTAGAAAATTCCAGTTAAGAACTTCCTCAGAATCTATATCTACGTTCTGTCAGTTTAAAGCCATTCCCCTTTGTCCAGTCTCTACAGGCCCTTGTCCAAAGCACCTCTCCAACTTTCCTGTAGCCCCTTTAGTAACTGAAAGCTGCTCTAAGGTCTCCCAATTGCCTTCTCCAGGCTGAACAAGCCCAGCTATCTCAGCCTGTCTCCATAGGAGAGGTGCTCCAGCCCTCTGATTGTCTTTGTGGCCTCTGGACTTGCTCTAACAGGTCCACGTCCTTAAGATATTCAAGACTTAAACCATCATGGACCCAGTGGGTTGAACAAAATATCAAGAATAAGAGCCATTACATTACAGCAGTTCTGTTCACTCAGTTTGTGCTCCTGAGTGACTTTTCAGTATACGGTGAAGAACAAGCTTCAAGTGGAATGAGGTAAAACAAGCCCCATGTCCTATATATTCTCCTTGCATGTATCTCTTGAGTCTTACTTTGTGCTTAGAGTATTGACAGTGTGTCTAGGAATAGCTCAACATATGCTTTGGGAGAGCTGAGATTTGCTGGTTGACTGGGCCAAATCTAAGCCTGATTTATGCAGGTTCAGTGAGAACTTAACCTGTGAGAGAAGCTGAGTGTGCTCAGACTTCCCACCTTCAAAGAGCTCCAGAGCTCTGGCTGAGACATCAACTGACTTCAAGCTTCTGCATACTAATGTGAGCACAGGCAGAACTGGACTGAAGAATGGGCTGATATCCAAACTCTATTAGCAGTGTTGATGTCCCTCGTGTATTCATGAGGCTGATGGCTTAATGACATCTCTTGCCAAGGTGTGCTTTTCTGCTTGAAGTGACCCAGATTCGTGGGATGCTGACACACAGCGATGACTTTGACTGTCAATGATATTACATTCATGGTACTTGAACATTTCCTTCTTTTTGAACAATAGACTGTATTTATTAGCTTAATCTTTATTAAGTAGAAGGCTGGTGGTGTAGTTTGGCCAGCAAGACACAGTCAGATACCCCTGTCTCTTCTCTTTGTTGCAGTGTTGTCCCTCTCTGTGGTCCCAGATAGGATGCGTAGCGCTTTCAGCCATAAAGAAGAAAAACCACTTTACTAATCAGATTACTTCAGAATAAAAGAAGAATGAAAATACAAAGTAAGACAGGAGTTTGAACAATGTTGAATAATGCAGGAACATGATCTCCTGGCCTGGTTTCTGGATATTTATTCTCTTCAGTGGGGATATTTCAGAAAGAAACAGAAGTAACAGCATCAAGAAGGGAAGGAAATGGCTTCAGAGAATTTATGTCTTACTGGAGAACCAGGAATTGTGAAGGGAGAGGCAAAGGTTGGGAACCAAGAATTGGAGGTTTAGGAAGGTATTTCCGTTCAGTGCATGGGGGGGTCAGAATAAACCACACAGACCCACTGGGACCATCTGTGGAAGTGAAGCTGTTGCCTGGTAATGACTATACAAACAGCAGTTTTCTTTTTGTGTTTCTTCTCGTGTGTGTGATGTGCTTTTCCTGGCAAAAATGAACATAAAACCAAAAAATAATACATTTTAAATAAAAACTTCTTATAAAAACTGTCCACTAAATATACTGTTGGCCACAAACTCCCCGAAAGAACAGCTTAGACCTGCTGAATAAACCCACTCAATGCACAGGTTTCACCATCTAAAGCTGGGGAGAGATGGGTTTGTGCAATTCTGCCTCTGCACAGGCAGAAACACCTGAGGAAAGGGGTAAATAGGAAGGTCAGACTTTAATACAGGGGCATGAAGCAGCAATAACCCTCTCCAGCCCTGCTTTTTCCTTAATCTGTGCAGATTGCTTTGGACAAAGGGGTGATCATGGAAATCCAGCAAGGAAAGAGTGAGGCAGAATCATCCCTTTCCTTCTTTTGGCCTATAAAAGGCATGGCTTCAGGCCAAAGTGAGACAGTGTTGAGTAGGTATTTAACACCCAGTAAATCCTTACCTCCAGTAGGAACAACTCAAGGCTTGAACCTTTCCTTTGCTAATTTAGCTAAGTGCTGCGATGACCAGACTTGGAAATGCTTCGGGGCTTGCCAAGCCATTTGGCATCGTCTGCTCTCCTCTCTTTTATCTCAAGTGCAGCCTTTTCATTAATAGAGGTCATAAAATATTCCTTTATTTTATGGCTGCACAAATATTCCTACATGCTCAGCTATCCAAAAGGAAAAGACCTTTCTCACAGAGCCTGGGTGTATGTGGGTAGCTTGAAACCTCACTTTGTAAGAGATGATACAGCTTTGACAGATAGCATGATAGCATTGATATTAAGAAAACTTCTCTTCTTAGGCTGCCCATACACTTAATGAGGCCTTTCAGTTTGGCTCCCCCATTTCATCTCTGCTGTTCCTTTAATGGCCCTGCTTCTCCTGGTGGCTGCTCTTATGTGCTGCCCATTAAGGACAGATTAACCAGTGATAAATGGCAGCCTGGTTTCCTGAAAGCATGGCTGAAATTCAGATGTATAACATGGGAACTCATTAGGAAGAAAGACTGGTTTCAGTGATAACAAACACTTCAGCAAGTGCTTCTTAAGCTGCCTATCTGACTCCTCACCCTGCTCTGCTGTCATGGCTGCAGATAGCTCTTCAAGTCTGAGATATGTAGGACTTGCAAGGTAACATTTAAATAAAAAAGACGGAAAAAAAGGAAATAGAGGACAAAATTCAATATATTCAATAGGCATGATATAAAAACTTAACCTTTACAGATACTCTGAGGGAAAATAATGATACTGCAATGCCTTGTCTAATATGCTGTAGGACAGGAGAAATCAGAACTATTTGTAGAGCTTGGGAACTTTCACGGGAAACACAACACGCTCCCACCCCTGCCATTAAGCTACAGATTTCATCTAAGGGCATTCTAAGGTACTTAGGTCCTCAGTATTTCCTTCACAATTGGGCTGCTTCCTGCTTTAAAACTCTCAGTCTCACGTTGATCCCAGGTAGAAAGAAGGGAAGTGAAAAAGGAATTAATTTTACAACTAAGGTCCAAATTTCCCAGTGTTTGTGTGCGTAAGAGAAGGGATTTGAAGTTGTTGGTTAAAACCCTTTCTTCCATTCTCTAGACCACAGTGTCTCTACTACTTATGCAGTTGCATGGCGTGGTCCTCCAGTGCATTCAGTAACCGAAGCTGTGGATGATAATCCATGTGTCCATTAAAATGATATTTGGGGTTGAAGAACAGAGGCTGCTAACCTATTGTATGCCTTCCATTATGGCTAGTGCTAGGCATGATAAAACCTTTAGCAACCCCTTTAATGCAACCTGGAGTATAGCGGGGATGTGTTTACACACTGAAAACACCCAAATTTAAGTCATACCTATACTAATAAATATAGGCATAAACATACTCACACCTACGTGTACTCCTATTGTTCCCCCTCCCTAAAGCAGCAGAAGCAACAAGCTCCCCATCTACTCCCTGCCCTGCTCCTCCTTTTTAACTCCTTGTTGCTATCCTGAAAGTATCCAGGTATCTTCCAGTCTGTCCTTAAGAAACTTTACTTTGTGCCTTGTGGAATCTTAAATAATTAACGGTTTGGGCAGGTCAACCAATTTAAGGAAGACATCCCCATAAAGGCACAGCAGCAGAGCTCAATTGACCTGATATTTTCAACAAAATCAAACATCACAACAAGTCCTCCTTTTAAAATTTGCATTTTCAGCCTAAAATGAAGTTAAAACACAGCAGCTTCCACCACCTGAGAAACAGTAAATGCTTTCTGCATGGTTGCACTCTCTTCTTCATCAGGTACTGTAGTAGTAAGACAAGGTGTGATAAACTGAAACAGGAGAAGTTCTGGTTAGATATGAGGAAGAAGTTCTTTACTGTGAGGGTGGTGAGGAGCTGGCACAGGGTGCCCAGATAAGTGCTGAATGCTCCATCCCTGGCAGTGCGCAAGGCCAGGTTGGACAGAGCCTCGGAAGACATGGTCTAGTGTGAGGCTTCCCTGCCTATGGCAAGGGGTTGGAACTGGATGATCTTAAGATCCTTTCCAATCCAAACCATTCCATGATTGTATAATTCTACTGTTGCATAGGTCTAGAGCTGATCCTGAAGGGTCTCTGTCCCAGGAATAACCCCACCAATTCAAAGCAGAGCTGCTTTGGTCCACTAGAGACCAAAATGCCTTTAATTCATGAAAGAATCAGTTTGTTTTCCTGGTGCTTAAGAAGCAAATTGGAGAAGTGGAAGGGGATGCAACACTAATTAACCTTGTCTATGACGGAGAATTACTGCAATTATTTCACAACATGACTCCAGAGAGCAGAGCACTGGCTTTACACATAACGCCTCACTCTTATTATGAACTGTAGTAGCCCCAGCATCGTGTGAGATTATTCCACTATGTGATGCGTGTAATGTGCTGAGAGGGTAAACCAGCCAGCTGCACAGAGAGGGCACAGAGCATTGCAGCAGGGTTAGTAGAATACAAATTGCCTCTGCAAAACTGCATTTATTTTTAGCCAGGAGCTCCAAAGACAGCTCTGAGCTGTTCCCTAGGGAAGACTCCGGCAGGGAAAAAAGGCACAAGTTTTTACATTCACCCCCTGGCAAAAGTTGAAGAGTTGAGCGATGGGAAACAGCTTCCACTGGAAGTTGGGGACTTGCTCGGACTTGCTCCAACTCAAATGTTGTGCTGGTTTCTCTTCCTTCTTTTCTGCTCCTGCAAAATGCCAGAGGGCAAGCGGCAGCCAAGAGCTCCTTATGTACTCTATTGCATGCAGACAAAGGGGTTTCTCCAGCAAGAGATTTCTCTGATTTATTATCAAAAACAAGAAAGAAAGTCATAATAACCTTTGGATACTAGTTCATGCTAAATGAGTGGTAAGGGAGGGAATGTTTCCAGCTGTCCTGTGTTCAGCAGTAGCAGTCATTTTTTCTCCTTCTTAGTAGCTGGTGCAGCACTGTGTTTTTGACTTTCGGTCTGGGAACAGAGCTGATAAAACCGATGTTTTCAGTTGCTGGTCAGAATGTTTAGTCTGACCAAGGACTTTGTGAGTCTCATGCTTTGCCAGGGAGGAGGGGAAGCCGGGAGAAAGCAGGGACAGGACACCTGACCCAAACTAGCCAAAGAGGTATTCCATACCACAGCATGTCATGCCCAGGAGGTAACTGAGAGTTACCCAGAAGGGCTAGTTCACTGCTGGGTGGGGGCGAGGTATCGGTCGGTGAGGTGTCGTATTCTCTTCCTTTGTTATTTCCTTTATCATTATTATTATTGGTGGTAACAGTAGTGACTTGTGTTATACCTTGGTTATTAAACTGTTCTTATCTCAACCTGTGGGAGTTACATTCTTTTTGATTCTCCTTCCTGTCCCTCCGGCAGTAGGAGGAGGGAAAGAAGGGAGGAGTGAGAGAGAGACTGCGTGGCTAACTTGATGACAGGGTTTAAACCACGACACCAGCTCAAAGGACGAAGCTTGTATATTTTCTCAAACCAAAGGCATTGTCAGAAAGAAACCAAAGGCTTTTGAGCTAGGAATAAAAAGGGTTTGAAATGGTTTGATCTCCTGAAACTCCAGGGGAAGTTGCACACAAAACCTCCCCTCTTTTTGTTTTGAAACTCTTACATGGTTAAGGATCAAAGCTCAAGCACAGTCTAAAGTTACTACACACAACTGTTTGCTGAGCATCATCTGGGTGTTAGCAACTTTGCATGTAGGCACTCTCAGTGGCTCTCTACCTCCTAGCATGACATACAGCCTCATGTGAATCTGTGTTAGGCTGGCCATAAAATGTGTGAAAATGTTTGTGTTCTTAGGAAATGCAGCTGCACATATTACCTTTAATTTCCGAAGCCACATGGATACTTCTAATGCCTTAAGTTTTCCCACTGTGTCCATTAGTTTTACATTTTCAAGGTTTAGGATACCCTCCCCACTTGCCCTGATCTGATTTAAAGACCAACTATAACATATTTCTAAGTGCTAACTTACAAAATCATTTTCATTGATGGACCTACCCAGACCCACTAGACATTTGACACTGGCTTAGAAATCAGACAAATGAGCAAGAACTTTGTTGCTAGAATAACAAGACTGAAGCCTCTGAATAAGAGACTGCCTATAGGAAGATGACAGAGGTCTTTGAGGAGTTGTATTGAGAATCTCCCATTGTCTATGATGTTTTTTTTTCCTGTCTAACCTGTCCTTTGGCAAAAGAGTACTGTTCAGTCTCCACATTATATCTTGGAAGTACTTGTTCATAGAATCACAAAATAATAGAATGGTTTGTGTTGGACCTTAAAGCTCATCCAGTTCCAACCCCCTGCCATTGGCAGGGACACCTTCCACTAGAGCAGGGTGCTCCAAGCCCCATCCAACCTGGCCTTGAACACTGCCAGGGATGGGGCAACCACAGCTTCTCTGGGCACCCTGTGCCAGCACCTCAGCACCCTCACAGGGAAGAGCTTCTGCCTTATATCTAATCTAAATCTACACTTTGTATCCTTTGTCAGCAGTGAGTAGTCTCCTTTTCAAGCTATAACACATCAGTCATTTGAAGGACTAAGTAGCTTGTATAAATTGCAAGTCAAAAGACCTAATTCCCTTAAGAGGAAGGGAATTAATCTCTCTTCCTACCTTCTGCTGTAAAATGGGGATGAAGCTGGTACAGTCACTTCAAAATTAAGATGTTATGTGTCCTGCAGCATGTGGTGCACAGAAGTCATTGCACAGTACTGCAGTGGGTAGGAGTTACAGCAAAATGGTGGCAGCTCCAAAACCTTGTGAATATGGTAAAGGAACAGTAGAAAAACAACTCATAGAGGAGACAACTCTGTCTTTTCCTTTTCATATAGTTTTTTTCAATAACATTTGAGCTATTAAGCTGATGAACTAACCCATCTTTTTCTCCCTCAAATACAGACGACAAGTATGGTTGCAAAATAACCATGTCCAAAAGGATGTTCAAGGGGCTGCTGATGCATTCCACATTTTCCAAACTCCAGTGCTTCCTGCAGTGGAAAGGGATCTTCATGAGATTCACGGTTTGACAGTTTGAGAAGGTGAGGAGATCAACTGAAGGAAAGGACACAAAGCAGTATTAGGTTTGAATTGATAGGTAGCTGAAGTACATTGCCAGGTTGGACATGGTTTTGAGTAACCTAGTCTAGTGGAAGATGTCCTTGCCTGTGGCAGGTGGGTTGAACTAGGTGATCTCTAAGGTCCCTTCCAACCCAAACCAGTCTATTATTCTATGAAACAGAGATCTATATGAAGCACTGTTGTGTACAGTGAATGTATAGTTGCTTCTTTTTAATCTTCCTTGGAAAGCTTGAGTTTGATGAGGGAGCAGAATGGATATTAGTGGAGGCATTTTAGGACAGGAGCAATGCCCATTGAAAGGAAGGTGCTGAGGGAACATATGAACAAGCCCAGCCACTGTAAAAGCAACTGTAATAGCTTGAAAGTAAAGCTACTTGTAAAAGCAACTGCTGGACAATACACTGAAGGTAACCTTCATTCTGTTATTGAACCTGGACCTGACCTCTTCCATTTGGATAACATTCATATACAAATCTCACAGGGGCTGAAGTGTTGGCTGAACAATAGCTTTCAGCTTATTATGCTGTGCTTTCTTAACAGAGAGGTTCAAAATGAAGAGAACGATATACTGTTCATACCATTTTAGTAAGAAGGATGATCAGACATGCAAAAGGATCTAGCAGCAACTGGAGAAGGTGGAGGAATGTGAGAGAAAGGTGGAAGATGGACTTTGCAGTTAGGGAAAGTGATAGGAAAGGTTGTAGATTCCTCCAGGACTTGTGAGTTTTCAGGAGAGTGTGGGTATGTTCAGGAGAAAAAGTAGTGGATTCACTTCATAATTCACTTAAGTCTTAATTAAGACTTAAGTCTTAATGGCTGTTCCTCCTTTTGAAAACTCAGATCCTGCTCTCCCCATCAAGCATATGCTAATGTGAAAGTGTAGCTTTTGAGCTTCACTGTTCATCTCTGGGTGCAGGGATGTGGGATAGGCATTGACAGAACACAAGAGGAGGGGAAGGGGAAATGGATCCCTCAGACTAGGGTGCTTGGTGTTCTATTCAGCCATTGGTATCTAATCAGGCATGCAGTACACATGAAGACAGAAGAAAATATCTGTTTGTAGCTGGTGAGCATTCCCCTTACTCAATCACAAATGCACAGCAGTGGGAGTTAATAGCCCCTCTTAAACCCAGATGTTTGTTAAGAGTTGAACAGCTCAGTGTTGGTTGTTCAGCCTCTAGGGTAGATTGCGCAATGGAGAAGTACAAGGTTTCCCTCATCTCCATGTGAAGCATGAAACAAAATCATCCTAAGCTCAAGCTCTAGTGTTGAGATAGGTTGCACCATTTTTATGAGACCCATAAAAGGTGCATGATCGCCTCTAATGGAGCTGAGCAAAGAGCACTCCTTCCCTCTAAAATATTCATGCCTACTCTTTCCAGCCAAGATTCAAAGACATAGAGGGAATTAATACATAGACTTCATTGCCCAGCTAATGTGGAGCCATAACGCTTAAGACTACATCTCCTTCAATTCATTCCCATACGGTCTGCCTTGTGTTCTGCTCTATAAGCTCCCCAGCTTATCTCACCTCGTAGTAGAAATTCCAGCTGTGCTTACATTTAATAAAGGCTGACAGCAAATGCTTTTCCTCCAAACTTTGAATGGAAAACAATAAAAAATGGGAAAAGAAAGGTCCACACAATCCTACCACCGGCAAATCCAAGCAGCTTTGAAGTGAGGACATCTGCTATGCAGAATAAAGGATAAAGAGCTTTGTGATTAGCAGTGAATGCTGGGACTTCTCCATTGAAGGGTTTAGTATTCTTCTGTTTTAAGGTACCATTGAATAGATAATATTGCACAAACAAGTTTATTGATTTATTAATGATCTGATTCTTTGTTTTGCACCAGAAGAGAAGATGAAAACCTCGGTTTGCACAGACTGATTAGCAACTACCTCTACACCTCCTTACAGAGACAAATGCATAAAAAAATGAGCTATAAGTAGAGTAGGAAAATATTCTTCCTCCTTGAAGGTTCTGATTCATAGAGTCATAGAATATAGAATCATAGCATGGTTTGGGTTGGAAGGGACCTCAAAGCTCATCCAGTTCCAACCCTCCAGCCGTGGGCAGGGACACCTTTAACTAGACCAGGTTGCTCAGAGCCCCATCCAGCCTGCCCTTCTGTTCCTCAAAATAGTAGCTATATATCTGAATTACTGAGGTCTGTGGCTAAAGAAGGTTCTAATAAGGATTATTTTTAGGGATTTAAATAACCGGATCCCATCTGATCTTGCTCAACTCTGAGAATCACAGTCTTGCTGACACTCATAGAGGAGGATTCTGATGGAGTGAGTACTCTGGGTTACTGGCAAGACTCTCTTTGATCCATTGTCTTCTCTTCTGATTCCTAGTGGAAAGCTGCTTAATAAAATGAGCATTTGCTGTGAGTCTGTTGATTGAGTTGCACCTTTATGTGGAGATCAAAATGCCACTGTCTGATGGATCAGTGATGCAATGGAAAAAAGGATGAAAAAAAGAAAAATGAAAAAAACAGGACAAAACCTCTGTCCTGGGTTCAGCTGCAACACTTGTTTTTCTCCTTTGTAGTAGCTGGTGCAGTGCTGTGTGTTTGACTTTACTCTGAGAACAACACAACACACCAATGTTTTAGTTGCTGCTCAGTAGCGCTTACCCTGATTGAGGACTTTTCAGTCTCATGCTGTGCCAATGAGGAAGGGCACAAGAAGCCATGAGGAATCAGAGACAGGACACCTGACCCTAACTAGCCAAAGGGGTATTCCATACCACAGCATGTCATGCCCAGTATAGAAACTGGGAGGAGTTACCCAGAAGGCCCAGATCATTGCTCTGGTCGAGCTGGGTATCGGTGGTGGCTGGTGAGCAATTGTATCGTGCACCACTTGTGTTTGTTGGTGTCTTTTCCTTTTCCCCTTTTAGTTTTATATTCTCTCCCCTTGTTATTTCCCTTATCATTATTATTATTGGTGGTAGAAGTAGTAGTTTTGTATTATACCTTATAAAGTGTTCTAAGATCAGTTACTGTATTGTTCTTATCTCGATCCATGGGATTTATATTCTTTCAATTCTGCTCCCCATTCCTCTGGGAACGGGGTGGGAAGAAGAGAAGGGGTGAGCGAGCAGCGTGGTTCTGCGTTACTGACTGAGCTTAAACCATGACAACCCCCAAAGATACAACCAAACAAACAAAAATGGAAATAAAAAGAAGAACACAAACGAGGGATGAGTCCCTGACAAATCCCCCTCAGCTTTAGGTGGCAACAATTTGACATGAGCTGTGCCTAGTGCAGGGTCATGATTTCAGGCAGAATATCCAGAAGTGAAAGAAAAAACACAAAACCAACATGAGTGAGTTTCGCAGATCCACTGCTAGTGGAAGAATAGCTAAGGAATAATCCACTGTGTTGCAGGAAGCCTCAGATACATTTCATGGAATCATAGAATCATAGAAGAGTTAGGGTTGGAAAGGACCTTAAGATCATCCAGTTCCAACCCCCCAGCCATGGGCAGGGACACCTCACACTAAACCATGCCACCCAAGGCCTCATCCAACCTGGCCTTGAACACTGCCACAGATGGAGCATTTACCACTTCTTTGGGCAACCCATTCCAGTGCCTCACCACCCTCTCAGTAAAGAATTTCTTCCTTAGATCCAATCTAAACTTCCCCTGTTTCAGTTTGAACCCGTTACCCCTTGTCCTGTCACTACAGCTCCTGATGAAGAGTCCCTCCCCAGCATCCTTGTAGGCCCCCTTCAGATACTGGAAGGCTGCTATGAGGTCTCCACGCAGCTTCTCTTCTCCAGTTTTCTCTTCCCGTTTCTCTATGTCTCCTAGATCAGACTAACCTCTTCTGCATTGACACTGGGAACAGCTTGGGAACATAGTTTACATTTGCTGCCATTAGAGTAATCGGTCTGTGAGTAAACTCACAAAAGGATCAGGAATGGAGGCGCAAGGAAGGACACACGACTGGAAAATGAATTTGCACCAGAGTCTGAGCAGCAAGAAAAGTTGCCTTGGAGCTGCTCATTAGGCAAGCTGATGACAAAGCGAAAATAAAAGGAAGGTAAGTTTTCAGACAGCTTTCTAACCAAGGTACTCAAACATCCATTTCCATCTGCCCAGGATGAGCAACTTTGCATGAATTAGTCTCATGTGCACCATATGTCTATTTATTTCCATCTTTATCCTCTTTGCAAAGCTGTTTGAAGAAAACACACCAAGTTAGTGCTTTAGAGGCTCAGCAAGATTAGTGCCTGCAACAGAAAAGCAACACGCTAAAAAGCACCCCAACAATCCTCCTGAAACAGAAGAAAGATAAAACAGAACCCCTGTCTAATCACTTTTGCAAGAGAATGAGCTGAATTTATCTCCAAATTAGATACTTCATTGACAAATACAATAGCAGCAAAGCAAGAGATAATTAATAGCCAATATTCACTTTAACTGAGTTTAAGTAACGGTTAGAAATGCATCAATTATTACCAGACATAACAATATAAACCCTAATAAGAAGGGCTGGGTAAACCAGGTCACTTAGTCCTAAGTGTGCAGGCCTGAAGGCAGGAACATCTGTTTCTAAGCTATTCAAAATGATGTTTGTCTGCTCTTTCTTGAAGCTTTCTGTTCCCGGCTGGCATTTGGCACAGGGACTGCAGACTACTCTTGTAATCAGGACAGTTGTTAGGAGGGAGCTTTTAGGCATCTAACTGAAAGTTACACAGAGTAAAAATAAGCTTTAGGTAAAGAAAAAGAAAGGGAGGTGATGGCAGTGATTTGAAAGTGAAAGGTCCTCAGGGAGTTGAGATCTGGTCTCTTACAAGTTTAAATGTGAATTTTATCCTATGAGAAGAAATGAGCTGGAAGCAGAGGTCTCCCTGGCTACATGGAAAACAAGTATAAAATCACAGAATCGTAGAATGGTTTGGGTTGGGATGGGGTGTTTACAGCTTCTTTGGGCAACCTGTGCCAGGGCCTCAGCACCCTCACAGTAAAGAACTTCTTCCTTATATCTAACCTGAATTAATAATATATGATAATAATAGGTAATATTGATACTCTGAGTTTTATTGCTCCATCCCTGGCAGTGTTCAAGGCCAGGTTAGACAGAGCCTTGGTCAACATGGTCTAATGTGAGGTGTCCCTGCCCACGTCAGGGGGATTGGAACTGGATGATTTTAAGGTCCTTTCCAATTCTAACTATTCTATGATTATATGATTAAATTTTGTAAGAAATCGATGAGTATCAAAACTTGCATTTATAGTAGACAAAGTAAAACATGGTCAGTCAGCTGGCAACATAGAATCGTAGAATGGAATTGGATGATCTTATGGTCCTTTCCAACCCAAACTATTCAATGATTCTGTGATTTGCTATTGACAAGTTCTTTCTGAGATTAGTCATTCCACCAGCTCTTAATTGATTTGATATTTATATTGCTCATTAAAAAATGAAAAAAAAAAGCCAGACTGTTGGAAATAAATTAAATCTTTTAGAAAAATATTACATTGCTGCAGTTACCAGTATCACAGATCTTGTTATCTCATCAGAAACATAATCAGGTTGGCTTGACAAGGGCCCCTTCCATAAAGTACATTGACTGACATTAATTGTATTCTGACCCTCTGAATTGATTGCATCTTGTATCAGTGTTTTCACTATTATGTATGGAATTGAAGTTCAGTGTTACCAGTTGATAATTACCATCACCAACTGGTAATTACCACCTCATTTCTCCTGTCCCACATGACAGCAGTTTTGGACTTGATAGATCCTCTTGCTTGAATTGTGGTATTCTGATGAGCTTCAGCAACTATAGGAAGCTTTTGGAAACCATTACAAAGTTTTACTGACGTCCAGGAAGATTTTCATTTGCACTGATTGCAGCATCATCTTCTTTTGTTCCAAAACATCCCCTGAAAAACTGGCTGTCACACAGAGACTGTGATTGTCACAGACATTTCAAAAGTGAGATGAGAACCCCAAGGACCCAGCTTCTAAGAATTTGGAGGGAATGGGAAGGGGAACAGGACACTTCAGGTTTCCTTGTAAATAGGCTGTAAATGCGAAAGTACATCTGAGGGTCAGAATAGAGTACGTTGAAAAGTTTGGGCCTTCCTCTGCTCTCTGTCTGGGTGAGAAATGAGTTGTTTGAAAAACAAAAACCTTGATGGAGAGGAGGAAGTGCTGAGCTCCTACCTACGCATTCCCCCCTGATTCCACGAAAGGCAATACCTAGGTGATGGAGGTACTTTTCTTCTTTCTTACACACAAGGAAAGATCTTCCTTTGGGATTCCCTGAATAATCCTCAAGGATAAAGGCTGGATGTTTGTATTTGTCTGTCCTGGACTGCTAGAGGTTCACGGCAACCACAGTGAGGGCACTCTGTGAGATGACTGCTGCTTTGCTTTGCCCAGAGGAGGATGCATAAGAGTGTTTGCGTATTTACACAATCTGATCTCTTTCCTGGGGTGATATGTTTACTACAGATCATGCAGTAGGCTCCAAGCCCCATCCAACCTGGCCTTGAACACTGCAGCTCTGGGCACCCTGTGCCAGGCCCTCACTACCCTCACAGGGAAGAACTTCTTCCTTATCTCCAACCTGAACTTCCCCTGTTCCAGTTTGAACCCATCACCCATTGTGCTATCGCTGCAGAGGGATGAAGTCAAAACAGTGCTGGTTCTTTACGCAACTGCAGCATGTTCAGGCAGCAATGAATATCCCTGCTTACTGCTCACTTACGTGCTCATCACTTACTGTACACATTCTGCTTATAGCATAGATGCAGATGCCTGAATTATACCCACAGAAACACATGAGCAAACCCTCTTGCTGCCTACTGCACTCGTGCATGGAGGGCCCTTGGCAGGAACAGCCATCCATGTGTCTGCTGCTCTCCACACACAAATACCTCATTCCCTACACACAAACATATGCAGGCTTGTACATCACAGGCTGGAACAAGCCATCCTGGCTTACAGCACTCACACATACACAGACACTTGGTGATTGCAGCATGCTCACAGCCTCTTATATATAGGAATACCCCCATTTCCTCAAAACATCCTCATCTTTCCTTAAGCCCATACACTGGACTTGGATACACACTGATGCAGGTCTCTGAGCACTCTCATTTTCTATGTATGACTGTATGCACACACATACGCCTTGTAATATACGCATAGTTACTTGAATATATGCAGGCACATGATTTATCATGTGCACACACATACGCCTTGTAATATACGCATAGTTCCTTGAATACATATTATTTTTCAGCCCTATAGTGGGTTTTTTTTCCCCCGAAGCTTATTTTGCTCTTCTTTTTGCCTGCAGTATACTCTAAATACAGTTACTACATTAATTTTTGAAGGAGCATTAACTCTACCCACAAACCTTGCCTGGTTCTATGTGCAGAAGCACACACACAATGCATACACAGATCATCCAAAATATGCTCTCTAGGCATCTGCACACAATACTCCACACATCCCGATGCAAGCATAGGCGCTTAGGCAAGGAGAAATCAATTTTCTGGTGCTTTCCTGCGGTGCCTCTCACCCCCTCAGCTTAATTAAACGACAAAAAGCCATGTTTCATATCTCATCAAGCAGCCTAAGGACAGAGACACCGAACTTCTACTCCCCATGCCTCCATCCGGTGGGTCAGAGAGGGTGGAAGGTGACATCCTGATTCGGATGGATGTGGTCCCTAAGCACCCAGATGAACAATATTGCCTGCTCCTCTTTAGATCTCTGTAATTCTCTTCTTTTTCTCTGGAAATATTTGCTCTGTGTTTCTTAAACTGGTTGTTTTTTCTTCTGTCACACTGTAGGTACAGACACAGGCTGTTTGTCATCTGACCTGCTGCATCCCTCGTTGGTTTCTGGCATCCCTAACATATGTTACTATCAAGGATGTCAGGAGGTGTGCAAAGGTTTGACAGCCTTCTTCTTGCCACAGTGTTCCTATCAATTTTCTCACTTCAGAGACTCAAAAGCAGCAACAACAAAAGACCTTTTCAACTGCTGCTGTAACAAAAGCGTGGAAATCTATTTTCCAGCTGGCTTGCAAAGCAGGGGAGGGAGGATGCAGCCCAGCAGGTAGTGAGGGAGGAAGAGTGTCTTCCAGGGGCAAAGCACCGCTAGAGCTAAATGCCTCTCTTTGCTGAGCATTGAGTTCTGTGATCATGCTCAAATCTGGACTTGTCCGGAGGGATGCTGAGCACAACATGTATTTCAACCCTCACCCAAGCCCTGGACTGTGGTGTACCTAAGAACTCCATCCTCACTTCCAGATGTCCTTCACTCATCTATTCCTATGCAATTGACTGTGTCCATGCAGGTAAATAAAATTAGCCAGAACTCCTTGCTTGACTTGAAGACAAATGAGACATCATTGTTCCATCCACATGACTAACCTCCTTACCACCCCCACTGGGAAAGGTTGTTTTTCCCATTCTGCTTATTTCCTGGACCACAATCAGCTGTTGCCTGCAGAAGTGTTTGTGGCCAGGAGTGTGTGAAGGAGCGAGCTGACACTTTATCAATGTAGATGAATGCAGGACAGAGTATGAAGCTTTTATCTATGTATTTCAGCATGCAACAAAGGAATGAGCCTTTCAATGAATAACAAGTCAATAATAGGGATAGAAAGCATGTTAGTCGTAACACTCAAAGATGTAAGGTCATTTCAAGCCTTGCTTTCATCTTGCAGATGAGGATCAGATAGGACACGCCAATCTGGTGACCAAAGACCAAGCAGCAATACATGTTATTGCATGTAGGGTGATGGGGTGGCTTGACGTAAAGCATATTGAAGATCTCAATAAGTAGCAACTAGAGGACAAGTCTGGTAGTGTGGTCCATAGGTACACACCTTGCCTTCTCTCTTTTGCCACTGACACATCCTGTGGTGTTGGTGTCCCCAGATCCCATGCTAGAAGGATGCTGGCCAGCTGCCGCGCCACACTGGAGATGCCTGTGACAGGTTTGACAATGGGGGTAAGAAGAATGCATTGTTGGTATAGCGCATAGAAAAATTGTCATGTCTGCCTTAGCCTGGATAAGAATCGTCTTTTGAGACATGAGTAATTTTCATAGGTCACTATTTTGCTGACCGCTGGAGCTGGCTGAAGGCAATTTGACCTTCTGTATGGCTGATAAATTTCTCTCTGCCATCACTCTGAATGTGCTAAGTAATAACACATGACAGTGCTCAGCAATGAAGGACAATTCAGCAGAGGCTGGGTACCATGGGAGAATTCAGGGACAGGTTACATCTCACTTAGCCCTGGCATGAGAAAAAGTGCATCATTTGTACCAAAACACATCATACAGTAACAAAGGGAGAGCCAAACAAGCAGGCAGCCTAAGGCCAAAATGTGCAATCAGATGGGAGGACAACGTGGAGGGGAATGAGAGAGAGGAAGAGTGAAGGATCAGAGTCATTTTTGGAGAGATATGGAAAAGCAAGAGAAGGATCGTAAAGAAACCTTATCTCGTTCCTGCCTGTTCTCCCACCGCCGTTGGGATTATGCAAATGAATCATTCAAGTAGATTTCCCTGGTAATTAAAAACTCTGCTCTTTTTAATTAAACTTTCCCTTCAGACTGAGATTTTATGTTGGGTTTTTTTTTGTTCCCCTCGAGAAACTAATCTTTACAAGGCTTTGTCCCCCTCCCCTTCTTTCTTCTGTTCTGCTTTTTCTATCTCTCTCTTCTCCTTCAGAGTTGTCAAGGCCCATCACAAACTGACTTGAACTGAGTTAAATGAGGACTTGCTGGAGAAGGTAAGAGGGGAACATTGAATCTAGCTGAACATTGAAGAGTCAGACTTCAAAGTGTGGGGACTAGTTTAAGGGCTTGTGCCCAGGAGCAAAACAAAGAGATGAGAGGAAACCCAAAGAAAGGTAGGATGGGGAGACACAAATGCAAATTTGAGTGCTTCTAGCTCTTGAGATTTGGATGGTTGGATGTTTGCAAACAGATATAATGAGTAGCGTATCTGAAATGAGCTCAAGGTGTTTGAATGACTGTGGGTCATGAGAAATTGGCAGGGTTGAACCAGATGTGCATTTCCTGCATTCCATCACTTCACAGTCGTATTTAGATGCATCATTCACAGCAGCTAATGGAGACAGAGCCTGCATTAGATAGACTCAAATTTAATGTTGTATGTGTTTTCTCCTTTATCAGTGTTCTTAGCTTTAGGAGTGGTGTTTCAATGTAGGATACGGGTACCTGTGTTGTGTCACTATCACTGCTGTGTCCTATTCCCTCCTGAGGCACTTTTTCTCTTTCCTCTCTCCAGAGCAGACCCTTGGGAAGCTGGAAAAGTGGAGAAAGAGACCAAAACAAAAATATAAATAAACCCCAGTGCTTCCAGCTGCTGATATCTAGGACTTTACTAAGTAGTGGCCAAAGGAAAAGCGATTACCCACCTGAGCTCTGCTAGCCCTGGAAGGTTCAGGACAGTCTTCCTGCCCAGTGTCACTTGCTGCTTAAAGAGCAGATCATAACGACCCACCTTTCTTCTCTGACCTGGTTTTGGTACCCTGAGAGTCTATAGAAACTCAGACAAGAACCTCTGTGACCATGTCAACAGAGGTCTTGAGCAGATAGCCATTTCTCCAGCTTGGTACCAAAGCTTGCCATACTGTATGATTTCCAGGGAAGAGATCTACTCTAGGCAATCTCAGCTCCTTCCCTTAATCAGTGATGGGTCAGCTTTGACGAGGCTGAGATAATTGTGCAGGGAATAAATTCAGACTTCATAAAAAGATTATTAAGTGTATTTGCTAATAGGAATCATCCAAGCCATTCAAGCCCCATGTGGATCTGATAGATTACAGCCATGATATAACTTGTCAAGACCCTGCTTCTATGAAGACATTTTACTTTGCAGCCTATGGTGCTGGAATTCAGAGCCACGTTTTGCCACTGGCTCTTTGTACCTCTGTGAGCAATTTAGATTCAGAGGTGGTGGGAAGAGGAGTCATCCAATTTGAATGTCCTCATTTGAGCAAGTCAACCTGTACAATCAACGAAGAGGAATTCAATAGCCAGTGGTGTTCAGGGTTTAGTGTATCTCAGCCTGAATTAGATTCCTGCCTTTGGCAGATGAATCACGTGCTAAATTTCATTGACACTTGCTAGCAAATCCTTAGCCTATAAGAAGATGGTTGTTTCTGGTGAAGACATGGGCTTTGTAGACACTTGAACTGAGGTGAGTTAAACTCAGTCACTAATCACGCCAGGTGGGCTCTTTATAACTCTATGCATGGAGAAATAAGTGTGCCTCCAGAAGGAGGGAATAGTCACCCTCTGTCGCAGACAGAGTGATGCACTTCACTTGTAAGATAGAAGTGGTAATGTGTTTATAGATATAAACCAGTGATTTAACAGAGTTTGATAGTAAATGTGACAGTGGTTTAACAAGATTTGATGGCAAGTAAACACACTCGAGTAATATACTTAAGCATTTACTGCATAGAGGACAGGGTCAGACAGAACTGTCAGCAAGAAGCTCCTCTTGGTTCCTGATGTTCAGAAAGGACCCCCTTGCATTCTAAACTCCTTAGAGAGGGGTCTAGGTGCAACTGGATCCAGACCTAGTCCAAGAGTTGGTCAATTGTTTATGTCTAAAGAATTATATGTGCATAATCCATCGTTTATATCTCGTAGCTGTGATTTCAAAGTTTAGCACATTTATTAATCATATCGCCAAGAATCTGTTGTGGCAAGGAATCTCTCATCCTCAAAGAGTAATCTTAAGAAGCATCCCAACTGAAGGGGAGATCCTACCGTGTAGTCTGCTGCCATGCAGTAAGGCTCAATGTGCCCTGGGCTGTCCACTATTTATGGAGTGAGATAATTGAGTCATAGTCGCATTTGCATACCAACTACAGGAGCTAGTTTGTTTCCATCTTGGTTTGAGTTGAATCTTTACAAGCACTATGGTTGGTGTTTGTGTGTATGAACACCTTGCTCAGATTATGAGCAAAATATTATGTGTGTATGAACACCTTGCTCTTGGCTATTGTGTTATTATCTGTGTCTTTTTTGACTCCACTTTTGAGTGGAGTCCACTCGAATCCACTTTTGAGCCTGATTCAGCCATCACAACTCAGATACATCCATTACCATCACTACTGGTGGTTATCGGTTGAGCAGAGTTATGGGAAACAAAGGTCAGGTTGAGGAGCACACCACCACATCCTCCAGCCTCAGGATCTGGAGATGCCTACTCTTCCCCACCATAACAGAGAACCTAGGTGATAGATTTGCCTGGGCTCCTGTTTGGTTGGGTTTTGTTTGTTTGGGCTTCTTTTATGAGCTGAGACAAAGAGAAGGATTCCACCTGAAATCAAACTTCCCCCATGCTTCATCTTGCTATGGATTGCTGTTTGTCCTCATGGCTGCAAAACAGCATCCAGGGAGTGGGGTAAATACACTGCTGACTTAACCAGGCCGAGCCGTGCACGGCCACAACTCAGCTTGATGGATAATCGCTCTCTACACAAATTGTTGAAGCACAGGAGACCTCCATATATCTTTCTGCACCCTTGATAGGCAGCACATAGGGCAGGTTGGGGTCCTGGATGGGTGCTGACTCAAGGCAAGACCTGGAACAAGGCAAGACTTTGCTGCAAATGTACTGAGCTCTGCTCTCCTCTTGGAAATTATAGCCTCTCACCAGTGCAGAAGGAAGATCTATTGGTGACTAACCAAAGCCAACTACCCCCTAAGGAAAACACAGTGCTTCAATCTACTGCTTCTTTAAATCTACATCCTCTTCCCATCACAGGGAGGTATTTTTAGCCTAGATGCTTAATCTTCCCAACACAAAGGCTCCTGTTTTTAAGTGCTAAGCATTCTTCAAAGTTGTTTTCTTTACTTTTTGTAAGCAATTTTTCTTTTTTAAATTTATATTTTTTTAAAGCAATGCCTCACACACGTACATGACTTACATCAGTGTGTGTAAATGTACACAGACATGATGTGAAGAAGCAGACAAAGTAAGTCCAGAGGAGATGGTCAGAGTTGATGATGCTTTATTTGGCTGTCATTAGCCAGTTATTAGACACATGTGGAACATATCACATGCAGGTAATCAGAAGCAGTGCCCTTAAAACATTTTTAAGGGTTAATACTGAGCTGTTCACTATCTCTTTTTGTCCAACCCTATTTAAGGCACATTCAATGACCATGTAGAGGCAAACACAGCTCCCTGTCCTACACCTGCCTGGTTCTTTTCCTCCTTGTGCAGATTAAATCTATAGGATGATGCCTCCAGGTGGAGACATTAGCAGCTACTTTATAGTACTTACAACACGCTCAGTTTCATAGCAAGCCAGGTTTAGTGCAGCATAGTGTCTATCACAGATATACAGATGTTTCTTGTGCCCATTCCATCTGAGGTCTCCCAGGTGTGTTGGCAGCACAGCTGTGGTGTGGGATGCATTATAGAATGATAGAATGCGAAAATGGTTCGGGCTGGGGAGGATTTCATAGATCATCTAATTCTAAACCCCTGCCGTGGGCAGAGGCACCTTCCATTACACCAAGTTGCTCTCATCAACCGGTTTCTAAAAGTTTGGAGTTACCACATGTAAGAAGCCAAAGGGAAGAGGTGGGAGGTTAGAGTGAGATTATCTTCTTTTTGATGTGGTGCAGAAATTCTTCAGCAGACTTCAGGAAGAAAAGAAATTCTGCTCAAGCTTGAGTCAAACAATTGAAAGAACACAATTTTCAGCAACAAATGTCGGGTATTGAAAAATTTCTTTACAATGCTGAAAAGGACGGAATGTTCCCGTGCCTCATCTGAAATTGCCTGTTTCAAATTTATCCCTTTCTTTTATCTGAAAAAATAGATTTGAAGTATTGAAAACAATAAAAAAACCCACACCATAAAACCAAAAACCCAACAAAACCGTAAACCTCCAGAAGCAAACCAGTTGTTTGATGTCCCTGAAGCAAACTTCTATTCAGCCAAAGTTTTCACTTCTGACGTCTTTGAAGTTAGTAGCGTTTCAGGGGATATTCAACTTCAGCATTGAAAAATACAGTAAGTGCTGGAATTTTCTGTGAATCTGAAAGTTTGGTCATAGAATCATAGAATGATTTGGGTTGGAAAGGACCTTAAGATCATCCGGTTCCAAACCTCTGCCATGGGCAGGGACACCTCACACTAGACCACGTCACCCAAGGCTCTGTTCAATCTGGCCTTGAACACTGCCAGGGATGGAGCATTCACCACTTCTTTGAGCAACCTGTCCCAGCACCTCACCACCCTCACACTATCACTTCCCAGCTGCTCCTTTTACTTCCATCCACATCAGCATGGAAATAGATTTCTTCTTTTGAACCAAGTTACTTTGGGTTGATTTCTGATGATCCCACATTGTCATCCTGAGCCCAGACACCAAGAAAAATCCTTCGCCTTTCTTCCTGTTCCCCTGTCCTCTCTTGATTAACTCTCGTACTTTATGTTCCCTGGTATGTGCCTGCTACCTTCATGAGAAATTAACTGGCATAATTTATTCATTTACATTCAGTTGTTACACTGTAGACAGGAAAGGTTGACAAATAGGTTCACACCGGCTGGTTAAATGCAGCACAAAAATGGGCAAGGCTCAGATAAAGCTATTTTGCCAAGGGATGAGAAGGGATGAAATCAAAGAGAGGAATCTCTTTCCAAAAGAGCAGCAACCCCTGTTCAGTGTCTGCCCATGTCAGAAAATAAAGAAATAAGTTATTCTTCATGCAAAGTAGGCAGAAAATAGTTTTTCCTTTAACTTTTTTGCCAAGAATGGGTATCTCCTGTGAGAGCAGCTCACGGCACTGACACTTATAAAGTGGTGAATGCAATCATATTCTCTTTAATAAGGTCACTGCCTGTTTCTGAAGACCATGACACACTGCTATCAGATTTGGTAATGGCAGTAAAGGTGGAACTGATTAGTTTGTGAGACTTGCAAACCTGTAACTCTGCTTTTCTAGTCCATGAATGATTTAGGATTCCTGGATTCTAATTTTACTTTTTTTTTTCTTCTTCCCAGTTTAAAGATTCAGGACCAATGGCAGAGACTAATAATCAGTGAATTAATCTCAGAGAAAATCCAAAGATTTCCATTTTCTCTGATGGCAAATTTAACACAGACTGTGACTGAACCAGAACCCAAAGCATAACAAGGCACTGGCTTAGAAACTCACAAAGAAAGGGTGTAATTTCAGGTATGATCCGTAGGGTCTGGGTTCCAGGGGAGTACTGTGACTGCTGAAATGTAGTGTTAGTATTTTTTTGCATCTTCCCCTCTGATCCATCTGGTGCCAGATCTCAAAAAACCTGGATGTTTGCATCAGCATGTTGAATGAGGACAAAGGGTCAGACTGCTTTAGATTCGGCAAATGAAAATGATCAAGAGGCTGGAGCACCTCTCCTATGGAGACAGGCTGAGAGAGCGGGGCTGGTTCAGCATGGAGAAGAGAAGGCTCCTGAAGGGGAGACCTGAGAGCAGCTCCAGTGCCTAAAGGGGCTACAGGAAACCTAAAGGGGCTTTGGACAAGGGCCTGTAGGGACAGGCCAAGGGGAATGGCTTGAACCTGCCAGAGGGGAGACTGAGATGAGCTCTTAGGCAGAAGCTCTTCCCTGTGAGGGTGCTGAGGCACTGGCACAGGGTGCCCAGAGAAGCTGTGGCTGCCCCATCCCTGGCAGTGCTCAAGGCCAGGTTGGATGTGGTTGGAGCACCCTGCTCTAGTGGAAGATGTCCCTGCCCATGGCAGGGGTTGGAACTGGATGATTTTAAAGTCATTTCCAACTCAAACCATTCTATCATTCTATGATTCTTTGATTCTATAAAAAAGCTACCATCTTAGGCCGTTTGGATAACTCACAACTATAAGACAGGCTTTGCTCACATAGCACCATGCTCGGTTCCCTTTCTTGAAGCTTATCCACTTGCTCCAGCTTCTGTCTATCCACTGGCACCTAGCCTGTGAGCACCTGAATCTCTTTTAGTTATGACTTCCTGAGGTTGATGATGTCTGGTCCTCTTATGTTTTCTAACACCTTCAATCATGTGATTCCCATTGGCATGATACAAACCACATATTAGCATATTAGGATGATTTTTATGTTATTCTGTCATCTTTAATTTCATGTGGTTACCCTTGGTTTCATAAGTAAGTATATTATTTCAAATAGAAATGGCAAGTATTTCTATTGATAAATCTTTCCCTGTTCCTCTTGGGGAAAACCAAACAAATGGGATTTCTTCTTTTTTTTTAATCATTAAAATGTTATCAAATTTTCATAACAAATAATTGCTTCATATTTAAACATCATTGGAGCAAAAAGCAGGTACACAGAGTTTACATCTGCCAAGCATTACAACAGGATCTGAAGTCCTGATTTGCTTGCGGGATCACACTACAGGCACACATTACTTAAATCAGTGTGTCCTGAGGGTACTTTCAAGATATACTGGACTAGAAGCATTTGAGCTTGGAAAATGAGACTAAGAAGTGGACCAGGCCACCTCTATTCCATGTTCAATAGTGACACTTCATTTTTCTTATCTAAAAGCATACTCTAGAATTCAAGGGGCTCAACCTCCCAATGATGAACTTCTATGAAGTGGCAAAACTTGTGACTACAGAGACCAGCTTCTCCCAGGGACTGAATAAAGCTGAAAACTGAGAACTTACCCTTAATAACGACTAGGACCAAAGTGGAATGGAATGGAATAAAAGAAGAATATACCTTGCGTTGAAAGGACCTTAGTGGAGGGAGGGAAGAGGACTTGGATCCCTTGTCTTTCACAAGAAGGTATGTTACAATAGGAAGCATAACGCTGTCCCCTGTGCCAACCACCTCTGCTTCTCCAATCCTGAGAAGCACTTAGTTGTTGGAATTTCTAACAGGACACCTTGGGACAGCAGTGAAATGTCTGCAGTAGTTTCTGGGAGTTACCTAGTTCATGTTACCCAAATAAGTGTAGGAATAATGAAGCTCATTTTGCCTCTTGAAAATAAGCCCAGTCAAAGTTGTCCTTTGAGTGAGTGGTGGATGCACGTAAGGCCCCTCTGAGTGATTGCATAGAATGTGTTTCCGGTAGCATCCTTGACAGTAAGTTGCATTAGGTGACCATGCTGTCATCTGGACCTCAAACATACAGTCTTTGCATGTGAAACTCATCCCATTTGGAAATAGCATCTATGTTATTTCAACTGTGCTGAAACATGTCACCTGTGGGTTATACAATGCACATCACCCCAGGAACTGTACCACAGGGGCACATTTGGGCTAGGTTTTAGATAGATAGATTGATGATAGATAGATAGATAGATAGATAGATAGATAGATAGATAGATATACATATATAGGTAGTGCTTTCTTTTCCTTTTATGCATTTTCATTTTTGTTTTTCTTTTCCACCTTTTCCCCTTCTTTCTTTTCCATCTTTTCCCCTTTTTTCTTTCTCTTTCCCTTTTCCTTGCCCTTGCCCTTTCCCTTCCTCTTCCCTTTTCCCTTTCCTTCTTTCCTTTTCCCTTCTTTCCCTTTCCCTTCTTTCCCTTCTTATTTCTCTTCCCCTTCCCCTTCTTTCCCTTTTTTTTCCCCTTCCCCTTCTTTCCCTTTCTCTTCCCTTTTCCCTTTCCTTCTTTCCTTTTGCCTTCTTTCCCTTTCCCTTCCTCTTCCCTTTTCCCTTTCCTTCTTTCCTTTTCCCTTCTTTCCCTTTCCCTTCCTCTTCCTTTTTCCCTTTCCTTCTTTCCTTTTCCCTTCTTTCCCTTTCCCTTCTTTCCCTTCTTATTTCTCTTCCCCTTCCCCTTCTTTCCCTTTTTCTTCCCCTTCCCCTTCCCCATCCCCTTTTTGACTTCCTTTCTTGGCTTCCAGTCCCAGCAAGTACTTATAGGGTAATTAACCACAGACTTTTTTCACTTGTTTTCTCTAGAAATAAAGGATTTCTTCAGAATTAATTTTGATCCATAAACTTTTCTTCAACAATGGCTAGGAGAGGGTGACAAGTGCTTCAGCTCAGGCTGACACTATAGCTATGCTATACAGGAGATGTTTCAAAGCGGTATACAAACCTTGCTAGTTTTTGGCTGAATTCAGGTTTTAGTTTGAATTACTGGGAAGGAACAGATTCAGGAAAAGGGGATACAGCTATTTCCCACCTGGCCCTGCTCTCCATTTGATTTGGACAGCATTGCATTAGTTCTGCTGAAGTTGTGGGCTGAATTCAGGAGCTGCTTTAAATCTGAGTTTATCAATGTCTCATCTTTTTGAGAAGCCTCTCTCTAGGCCTCTCATTTTTCTCCCCAGAAAAGGCATTCATATTTGCTTCCATAGAAGTGTGATGGTTTCTGTGCTGCAAATGTGTTTTTCTTGGCATCAGGTCTGTTACTAATAACTCAGAGCTGGACTCTTCTCCTTGAGTTCAAAGAATCACTGCTTGAATGATAGCTGCTATTTGCTCTAGCATTCTGTGCCCCAGACATAAGGGATGGATAGAAACACAGTAAGGTTGGATGAATCACTGACTTTTATTGAGGAATCCATTAGAAGAGAGGTAGAAGATGCTTTTCTTTGCTAGAGGTACCAAGGCTTTACTCATCGCACACCCTCTGGCTGAACTAATGGATAAAATAGCCAGAAGTCAATTAACTTCCAACCAAAAGTGTTGCCATGACCTGTCCTTACAGTGAATTTGACTTTGGCTGTCTCTAGGCTGTTCTGAAAAGCCATGTGGTTTTGTCAGAGAAAAACAAGCACGCATTCACATTGTAGAACAATTGAGACGGTAAATCTGGTCCCTGGGGATATTACATGTCTGCTCCTGTTTGTACATGAAAGGATACTTCCTACTAAATCTCTCAGATTTCATTCCCATCTGTGTCCTGCCAATTAGTGGGGTGGGCAAGACCCAAAACAGATGCTGCTGAGCATTCGGGTGCCTACCTTCTGTGGAATTGGTGGCACTGCTGTCTTAGAAAGCTAATATATCAATAGCATCTTCTCTAGCAGAAGGGAAAACAATCCCGAGAGGAATTTGGTCTGAGCTGGCAGAAGCAGGATGCAGTATCAGCAAAGCACAGATGATGGCAGCAAAGTATAAACCCAAAAGAGCTGGGAAAATACCAATTATATTTAATAAGGAGCAGAGAAACTTATTTATAAGTTTCTGGGTAGCTGATCTTTGGGGTCTCTGATGATTTGAAATGAAGTGTTATGAATACACCTTCCTGTAGGACAGCAACATTCCCCTTCATTGCAACACCTGCTAGACAAATATTAGTTTATAACAGTGGTTCACAGTGGATATAACAGATAGAGGTGTAATTGTCCCCATGCTAATTAATACAGGTACAATATGGCCCCTGTGGAGCTCATTGCCACAGTGTTAGAAGCTTGTGACTTTGAAAGCCATCTCCCTTTCAGAGGAGTTGCAATTATGGGAATACACCTGAGATCACTGTGGCTATATTTATTCCGGACAGTGGAGTGCATTGGTGTGATTTCTTGCCTGGGTAATTTTCCCCTAGCTCCTCTGCATTGGTAGCGCATTTTCAGTTGTGGTTCCTGCTTGCTCAGAAGGCAAGTGTGTACTCCACAGGTATTTGTGTGCTTGCTCAAGCACCTGAGCAGTAAATCTGGCAAAGATGCTCACGATTGTTTACACAGAGAAGCTTTCTTCTGGATCCACTGGGAGCTTGAATCTGATATATCCCTGTTGCATCACTTAAAAGAGCTACTGAAGGATCACATTGCCGCCTTCTCCCTTATAGGCACACTTAACTGATATACTTGGCTAGTTACAGGGTTTTTGTGCATGTTAGCTCTGGCTTAATGTCCCATGATCTCAGGATCCAAGACCATATCCCTTTTCCGCTTGTGGAATGACTGATTGAGCAGCCTTCTGGCTAGACCTCCTATCTAGTCGCCTTCATGCTAAGGCGGAAAAAGCTCTTTTACTTCATAGAATCATCAAATAGTTTGGGTTGGAAGGGATCTTAAAGATCATCTAACTCCAACCCCATGCCATGGGCAGGGACCTCTTCCACTAGAACACATTGCTCAAAGCCCATGTCTAACCTGCTTTTGCAGAGAGACTTAAATTAACTCTGTTCCTCCAGCTGCACAGGCCAGCCATAGGGACAGGTTTCCAGACATGTGGAGTCTTTTCAACCAGTCATTCCTTAGTGGAAATGTAGTCCTGTGGTTCAGCAGCCAGTGCCAGCTTCCCCACTTCCACTAACAAATGTAATAATCACGCCTGGAGCTGTCAAGTCACTTTGCATCTAGATGATGTGGAATCATCCGAAAGCATGCTCACTGCCTGGCAACCGTAATTGGTGTTAAGAGCTGCAGTGAAAGGGCTGCTTAACTTGACAACTAACAACATATCCTGACCTTTCTGTGTCTGTCACTGTCTGAATAATGCATTTTGTCAACGGAGTGGTTTTTAACAAGTCTCTTGTATTACCTGTTTGGAGGCAAACCCAGAGGAAAGGCCAGGAGCCAGTGAAACTCCTGCTAGAACAGGGGCTAAATCAGCCCTGGTTTTGCCAAGGTAGGGAAAGATCTGAATCACCGCAGGTAAGAGAGGGTGAACAGATCAGTAAAAGCCTTTGGCAAAACAGGAGAGTTGTTTTTATATGGGATTGGCAGTAAAAGGCAAGGCTGGTCCCAGGAAATGAGCAAATGCCACCACTATTCAAAAGAATGGGTGTGCCTCATCAGTGACTGTGGTGCAGGTTCAAAGAGATGGTGGGACTGGCAGTGGGATCTTCGGTACATCCTGTCCTTCCACGTGTGATCACTCATCTCTGAGCCAACAAGTTCGTACGCTGGTGCAGAGCAGTGATGGGATGCTCAAAGGTCCTCAGGTACTGCCACCTGTCAGTCCAGTCCAATGTGAATGGCTCAGCTTGCCAGGGACTGACTCCACAATGACGAAAGTGCTTGCCTCTTATCGCTGCTGACACCAGACAATAAAATCCAGCTGAAGTCCAGTCTTAGACCTCACCATTACATGAAGGTAACCCTGGGTTTCAAACTGGTGTGCGCTCGCAGCCCAGAAAGCCAACTGTATCCTGGGCTGCATCAAGAGGAGCATGACCAGCAGGTCGAAGGAGGTGATCCTGCCCCTCTGCTCTGCTCTCGGGAGACCTCACTTGGAGCATTGTGTGCAGTTCTGGTGTCCTCAACATAAGAAGGACATGGAACTGTTGGAACAAGTCCAGAGGAGGGCACAAGGATGATCAGGGGACTGGAGCACCTCCTGTATGGAGATAGGCTGAGAAAGTTGGGGCTGTTCAGCCTGGAGAAGAGAAGCTGTGTGGAGACCGCATAGCAGCCTTCCAGTATCTGAAGGGGGCCTACAAGAATGCTGGGGAGGGACTCTTCATCAGGGACAAGGGATAATGGGTTCAAACTTAACCAGGGGAAGTTTAGAAGAAATTCTTTACTGAGAGGGTGATGAGGTGCTGGAATGGGTTGCCCAGGGAGGTTGTGAATGCTCCATCCTTGGCGGTGTTCAAGGCCAGGTTGGATGAGGCCTTGGGTGCCATGGTTTAGTGTGGGGTGTCCCTGCCCATGGCAGGGGGGTTGGAACTAGATGGTCTTAATGTCCTTTCCAACCCAAACTATTCTATGATTCTATGATTCTTATTTCAAGGCAACAGGCAAAGACTGGGTCCAAGCAACTTTCCAGCAGCGCTGGGGCTCCTCATGGAGGACAAAACCAGAGTGCCTGATAGCATAATTGCACACTGGTGGAGACTGTGCCATTTGTCCAACATGTTCACACTAAATGAGCGAGGTGTGGAACACACTGGGTTGACTCTCACTCTAGGATTCTCTGGGCTGGAGAAGGACATGTACAGCCCTTCTGTCTCCATCGCCCATCTGGAATGCAATGATACTAACACTCCTCAGTCGTGTTCAGGTTGTACTCATTGCAAGGGACAGGCTTTTTCTTACCAACGGCTCCTTGCTTCAATCCTAGCTGAAGCTTGTAGGTGCCTCTATTATACAAATACTCATCAAGAAGCGCTAGCTCAAGGTGGAGCTCCATTTATGATGTGAAGTTTGCTTGAAAGCATAAGCAATAGTTAAAGTTGAGGACTCTAAAAATAATGCATGCATATGTTCAGCATTGCTAATGCTCCTCAGCTATTAAGAAATCTATCTGTGCAAAGGCCCCTGATTTCCATATTACTAGAGGAGATAAGTGAAGTACATTTGAAGAGATTGTATCCAAGCCCTTAAAAGAAGATAAGACAAAAGACTCAATCCCTTCTTGTGTTTAAGTTGTTGAGAAAGCTGATCTGTGGCAGAGGCTAAGGAAACCACACTTGCTACAAAGACAGTTTTCTGCTTGGGAAGATAGCCTTTATCCAAAAGGTCTTACAAGAACGATACTTGCATCTTCTCTGTTAGGGGAGTTACTTCTGGAGAAGAAAAAAGAAGGGTGTTATTATCAATAAATTGGAAGTGATCCATCTCATCTTAATTTAGACAACACAGTGTGACTGCTTCCAGCCGATCTGGTTGAGATTCAGTCTGGGAGGAAGACATGCCATTCGAGTTGCATGTGAATGCCCACGGAGGAGAAATCAGGGTTGTGAGAGGACAGGGAGCTACAGATTAGAATGGTGCAATGCAAAAAGAACTCAGGCCTGTTGAGTTCAGGTACAAACCCATATCACCAAACACCTTCTTCACCAAAGCCAAGCTGCTTCTCACAGCACCAGGACCTCTTTTCCACCTTGAGACCTCAAATGCCAAGTGCAGCTCATTTGTAGGTCCAGCATTGGAATTCTGAGTAGGGAGAGGACCCATAGTGCTGCATGCACTATGCATAGTTGAGGTTATAGGCTGTCCTCCTCTTGCACAGACTAGATTTGCAGCCCTTTCCATGTCATGTCCTATCACACACGACTCTCTCACAGCTCACCATGAAAGATATTTAATGGTTTGAAAGGTGAGAAAGCACAAAGTTAGACTTTTGATGATGCTGTGCTTATATTCTTATTATCTGAGGTGGATATCCCTGTCTGTAAGTGGTGGAGACACCATCAGCCACCCTGGAAGTCTATTTGTTGACTGGTATTTAGACCCCACTATCTTTAGAAGATGTTTAACTCAAGTGTCTCAGCAAGTACAGCAGAAATTTCCAAGGCATCTTGTCCCTATGTTTGCTATGGCCAGGAATCATTCACACATACTCAAATCACTCAAAACACTGATTTCTTTCATTTTTTTTTCATAAAAGCCTGAGCTGATAGACCAATCCAGTACAGGGATCTGATGGATTGGTGTGTGTTTATGGAATATCACATAGCAAATAGGTGTTTGCCTGTCTGTGTGATGCAGTAGAAATTGCTTACACATTCTTGTATCACTATACAATACAAATGACAATCATTTAAAACAAATCAAAGCTTTAAGTCAGTTAACACACTTCCTTTTACTTCTTCACGTTATTTTATTTTAAGGCAAAAATGCATAAAACATCCAGACTGGATTGTTTATTCATTGTTTCTGAAGATGAGGAATTATTTTTATAGGGGATGTGAAAGAAACCTGTTCCTGGACTAATATTAGGTGAGGCAGACATGCATTACTCTCTACTGTGGCAAAAGCTACAGGTTTCATTTCTAAACCTGAAATCGCAGCTTGATGGCCTCAAGCTGCACCAGGGCAGGTTTAGATGGAGCTGAGGAACAATTCCTGCCCCAAAGGGTGCTCAGGCATTGGAACAGGCTGCCCGGAGCAGTGCTGCAGGCACCGTCCCTGCAAGTGTTCACACACCATGGAGACGAGGCCTCAGTGCCATGGGGTAGTGGTGGCCTTGGCAGCCCTGGGGTAAAGGTTGGACTTGATGAGCTTAAAGATCTTTTCCAACCTGGTTGATTCTGTGGTTACATGATTCTAAAGCACAAATTTGTTTAAAGAGAGGCTATGAAAAGGATCCATTTAAGTATGCAGAGCTTTCCTTCAGCATTTCCATAAATTTACACACACACACGGGTTTAAAAAATAAAGAATAATTTGGAGGGAACGTTTGGGCATTTTGCTCAGGTTTTGCAATTCTAGAAATGTCAAGTTATGTAAAAAGAGAAGCCTGGGAAAGACAGGTTTCATGTAAGGGAAGTTGAAGTTGAGAATGTGATTTTCAGACATGCTTAACTGCCAAGTCTGTGGGAAAAGGTGTGTTGGACCAGAAACAAGGTCTGGTCAGAGCATGAAGGGCTTTCTCCTTAGAGCTTCATTCACTCCCAAATCACCCTGCCTGTTTTCTTCTTGTCCATCCTGCCCATGCATTCTAGCAGGCATCCTTCGAGTCAAAGTCTCTGTACATCTCCCTGTCCCCAGGTAGGAGTTACCAAGGCAGCTACAGGGACATAAAGCTTAGAGCGTGGAGAAGGTTAGTCTTTATAGGTTTTGTTTGCATTACACCAAGGACAAAAGTGGAACTTACAGGTGTTTTTACAACTGGAAATAATGCAAAAGGCATAATGGTAAAATAATTATGAAATACAAAGGCATATTTAATCTCCAACCTCTTGCTTCATTTACTAATAGTGATATTTAAATTATATACAATTTCTTTATAAACTTGGGTTGTTAAAACTATAGGAAAATAAAATATCTCTATGAACCTTCTCTTATGCCCCTGAGTTTCAGTCACAAAGCAGTTCATTTTCAGATCATTCAGGTTCTTAGCCTGGAGTATTTCTGGTTCCACACAAACCCAGAAAGCTGCTATGATGAATATGAGAGCCCTGTTCTTTTATACAGTGCCAGCAACAGATGGGATCTCCTGGTAAAAGACTAACCTGTATGATCTGCATAGATGTTAGTTGTTATCACCATGTTCTGCAGGAGTGGCTTTGCTTCTGTTGGGGTAGTATCATTGCATTGTTCCAGGAGTGGATTGGGAAGTGGTAGGCACTGTGCAATCACAGAGTGGAAAGGCTTACTCTCTCAACATGCTACAGTGCAGGCTGAAAATGAAAAAGAAAAGGAGTGGAAGAACAGAGGGAGAAAATGGGGGGTCCCAGTTGAGGTTCCTTTAAACATCAGCAGTCAGTGCATAAGGTCTCATTCTTTAAATCTCCATTCCTGGCAGTGTTCAAGGCCAGGTTGGACGGAGTCTTGGATGACATGGTTTAGTGTGAGGCTTACTTGCCCATGGCAGGGGGTTGGAACTGATGATCTTAAGGTCATTTCCAACCCAAACCATTCTATGATTCTATGATTTAAGTTTGAAAGGAATATGGAGATAGGCTGACACTGATAACATGAACAAGAAAGGCACTGAGGTGCTGAAGTGTGTCCAAAGAAGGCTGAGAAAGGGTCTGGAGCACAAGTGTTGTGAGAAGCAGCTGAGGGAACTGGGGTTGTTCAGCCTGAAGAAAAGGAGGTTCAGGGAGACCTTATTGCTCTCTACAATTGCTTGAAAGGAGGTTTTAGTGGGGTTGGAGTTGGTCTCCGCTCCCAAGGAACAAGGGACAAGACAAAAGCAAATGGCCTCAGGTTGCACCAGGGAAGGTTTAGATTGAAGATGAGGAAAAATTCTCCCCCAAAAGTGTTGTCAAGCACTGAAACAGGCTGCACAGGTAAGTGGTGGAGTCACCATCCCTGCAGGTATCTAAAAGACATGTAGATGTGGCACTTGGGAACACGGTTTAGTGGGGGATTTGGCAGTGCTGGGTTAACAGTTGAACTCAGTGATCTTAAAGGTCTTTTCCAACCTTAACACATCTATGATTCTACTATAACAGCAGGCTGGCTTCTTGCACATGGAAGTAATTAAAAGTGAATTGGCAGTCTTGTGGAAACTCCTGATATCTGTTTTCAGCTGTAACTGAGGAAGAATATATAGTTATGAAAGATTTCTTTGGAACAAAATTGTTCTGAGGCTGGAGCTAATTGATTTGAGAGTGCCAGGACACCTACCTGCGCATTTTAAAAGAAAAAAAGGAAAAAAAAAAAGCATTTGAGACATTCTCAGATGTAAATGTTTGATTTTAATCTCTGTGGATCCAGGATGAAGCGTTTCTGTTTTAAGTGGAAATGAAAATGTCAGACTGATTTAACTCAGCAAAATTTGGTTTTCAAGTCCCATTGCCTCTGTTTTATCTTGTAGTCTACCCAGATAATCCTACCCATGATGGTCTTTCTCTGGAGAGGAGGTCTCATGGAAGATGAGACCTGTGGGTTCACATATAAGCTTGCAAAAGTCAAGTACAGCAGAAGCGAGCACGTCTTGGGCTTGTTACACAGATATTCCCTCTCCTGGTTTTTCTGGTCTGTCCATGTCTCTAAGGCTTGGGCTGAAGATGGGATTCAGTTCATTGTGAGCTTTCTGTTCAGGCCTTTTCTGTTCAGAGTTCTCTATCAAAATCCATGCAAATAATAGGCTGCGGTTTGCAAAACCTCTGTGGCTGTGTGTTCAAGACATCTGAGAGAGTACAGGGCCCATTCCAGCTCCCATTCCTGGCAGATTTAAGAAAACAGCTATAAATCTACTCCTTATCTTCCATCCCCTCCTGTTGTTTAAGGCTTTATGGAGCTAACCCAAGGGGACCCATCTTAGCAAACATAATGATTGGGGCAAAGCCGAAAGCGAGAGGATTTGTCCAGTTCTCTGACATCAAAGCACTGAGATATCAAAGGAACAAAAGCACCTACAGACATAAAGACAACTTCTGAAGAGGCCTCCAGGGCGTACATATTTATCTTGGTCTTTTTGCTTTGCTTGTTAACAAGGAAAATCTATGTGTGCTGTGAACCTGTTAACCCAGAGCTGTTCTCCAGAATGCTAATACAAGAGATTACCAAGCTCTTTGAAGAGTGCATGAGAGTCATTGGCTCAATGGCAATATAATCCCAAGTGTGCAACTCCAGCAGGAGGCAGGCAAGGCTGGCTGTTGATCTGATTTGTGTCCCACCAGGTCTGCAAGTCATAAATGGCCATAAGAATATTGACAGTAATATCTATACAATATCAGTCTGAAGTCCCCCTAAACTCATATCCAATATTATGAGTTCCCATGGGCATAGGAAAAACTAAGTATAGTATGTACTGATATATTCCCCTGGAGTACGCTCCCCATGTCAGGAGACCTCTGGTCCAGGGTCTTTCGACACAGATGTGGGATTTTTGTGTTTTATAGTCCTGTATTTTTAACTCATCACTTCCTCCACCAGGCATTTATCCGACTAGTTTTTAAACACTAAGAACATGCAATATCCTGTGGCAAGAATTTCAGTTTCACTCTGTACAACTTGAAGAAATGGACAACTTGTGCCAGAGGCAATGTCTTTGTATAACAACTCGATGTAATTTTTAGGTCAGAGGGGTCACCTCTGCTTTCTGACATAAAGGGAGTACAAGCAGTGCTTGGATACTCCTCCTTATTTATTCCTGCTTCCATGCCCAAGCCTGGATGCTCAACTATGGATCAAAGCCCTGTTGTGCTAAGCACTGTGTAAACACAAAACCTCCTTGTAGCAAAACGCACCAGTGTGTCTACAGGGCTTCTCATCAGCACTGCTCCAAAGGCTCTACAAAGGAGCTTGACAGCAAAGGAAATGGGGGAACCAGCTGCTCAAGATCACCCAGTAGAGTCAGGAATAAACGTGGGGAGTTTCCTCTTCACCAGCCTTCCCTGTACCTACAAGGATACAACAGCTATTCTGAATAGCTCTTACGAACAATGAAGCATGAAGGCTGGGATTGCTTCAGTCTCATTTTGTCCCAGCAGTTCTTGCACCCTCAGACACTCCAGCATTACCCAGAGCATGCAATGCCACAGTCTGCGGTGAGTTATTAATACTGGCATCCTAATTAATACATAACATCCAGCAATAAATAATAAATGTAAAAAATCAAGGAGCAATTATTATTTGTTTATCCACATTCAATCAGAAACCTGGAATTGAAGAAGCACACATGCACACGTATTATTACTCCATGTTAAAATCAACCAGCACTAGGAGAGCTCTACAGCGGAACTAAGGAAAAATGCTACTTAATATGAATGTGGTCAGTTTGTGCAGCTTAGCCTCAGGGTCAGAGAACAGTCTCTGCACTGATTTATTTAATAGCACAGACATAGACTAGTTGAAGAAATAAGTGGTGGCAAATTGTTGGACGTAACTGGAAAATATTATTGCAAGTTACTCAATTATAATTGTGAGTCTCTGCTTCCCTGAAATGTCTTTGTATCTTGCTCAAAATCACATAAAAATTGAATAACTGAAATGAGCTTTTGATGCTTACTCAGGAATTATCCTTATTGACCTGTCTAAAAACCAGTCTTCCTGGGGTGGTTTTGAGATCAACAGCTATCTCCTGTATTCACATTGTATGTCAGTAGGCAGATAAATGCATCTTATTACTGTCTTTGGCCTTGAATTTTTCCTCTCTGTTTCATTCAAGGCATCACAAAGCATAATCTCAGTATTAGGGCTGCATTTCATAGAATCACAGATTGGTTTGGGTTGGAAGGGACCTCAAAGCTCATCCAGTTCCAACCCCCTGCCATGGACAGGGACACCTTCCACTAGAGCAGGTTGCTCCAACACCATCCAACCTGGCCTTGAATGCTGCCAGGGATGGGGCAGCCACAGCTTCTCTGGGCACCCTGTGCCAGCGCCTCAGCACCCTCACAGGGAAGAGCTTCTGCCTAAGAGCTCATCTCAGTCTCCCCTTAGGCAGGTTAAAGCCATTCCCCTTGTCCTGTCCATACAGGCCCTGGTCCAAAGCCCCTCTCCGTCTTTCTTGTCGGTCCCTTTAGCTACTGGAAGCTGCTGTAAGGCCTCCCTGGAGCTAAGTTGAGTAGAAAGAGGGAGAGACCTCCATTTTTAATTCTGCCTTTTTGAAGTTCCTTTTCATCTCTTGCTAGCTCTGAGATTCAATAAGTGATCTTTCCTCACATCAGCATCTCTGAAACCATAAATCATTCTCTGCATGTTATCGTTTCCCTAGGACAAGTGACTCAGTCCTACTGTTCAGAATGCTCCAGATGGTTCAGTCCCTTTTTTTTTGGTGTGTCTTCAAATAGATAGTGAAGTATTTTGGGGATCAGGAATTTTCTTTACATCTAAACTTGTCACTACCAAGATGGAGAAAATGTTCCTCTTGAGTAGTTAAATATATTAATACCTGTCAGGCCCTTTTATTCTACAGGACAGAAGCTCAAAGATGTACAAAACTGGATCTTTCTTCCTGTTTCTCAAACAAACTATTATAGAACCATAGAATAGTTGGGGTTGGAAAGGACCTTAAGATCATCCACTTCCAACCCCCCTGTCATGGGCAGGGACATCTCACATTAGACCATGTCACCCAAGGCTCTGTCCATCCTGGCCTTGAACACAGAGAGGGATGGAGCATTCACAACTTTCTTGGGCACCATTTGCCACTGCCTCACCACCCTCACAGTAAGGAACTTCTTCCTTATATCCGACCTGAACTTCCTCTGTTTCAGTTTGAATCCATCACCCCTTGTGCTATTTCTACAGTCCCTGATGAAGAGTCCCTCTCCAGCATCCTTCTGACCCCCTTCAGGTATTATACATTATTATGTATTATTGCAGCCATAGGGGATGTGAAGCCACATATGCACACCTTGGTTTCTCCAGTGGATATATGGCAGTATTTCAGACCAAAACTGACTCACATCTCTCTTTCTGAGGAGCAGTGGTAGGTTACTCATTTGGCTACAACTTTCCTTGACCACTGCAGGACACCTTTCTCTGTTACCCAGGCAGAAAAACATTCAAACAATATATTCCAAGCTGGAGCAGGAAAATTCTTCATTTGGATGATTTGCCAAAGAAATTAATGCACTGATGACTTGTTTGACGACAGTGCAGATTCAGGAAGAAATAAATGTAAAATGGGACTGAATTGTGTGTTATAAAACCGTACATTGTGAGCTCAGATTATTTCCTACAGAGTTTACTCAAAAAGAGGAAGTGCAGAGCAGACTCTTTCTGACATTTCTAATAGGGAATGGTCATTAGAACTATTCTCGTTTCATGAGCAACTAAAGTCTCACTTTATGGCAGGTGAAAATGGTCATTCTTGGTTACAACCAGAAAACTTGCCTTGCATTAAATGGGGAAAATAAATCCTAGAGAGTATAAAACACAATAATGAGAATGAATAGAGATCTGAGAGAAATTGCTCTGCTAAACCATGATGGCCCCAAACAGAGAAGACTTCTGAACATTTTAAAAGGTTTTTCTTCCTTTTCCCACACTGAGCATTGTCTGATGCATATTTGAGTCCCGAATACTCATGAGCAAAGCTCCCAGTCTTCTCAGCCTGACTAGAAGCAGGATCTTGCTTTACAAGCTGCATCTACTTTAAGGTCAGAGGGATGAGGGTTGTCATCCTGTGTCAGGAACAAAAGCAGGGTTAGCCAGGATTGGTCTGGAACAGAGAAAGATAGAATCATAGAAGAGAATCATAGAATGGTTTGGGTTGGATCATCCAGTTCCAACCCCCTGACATGGGCAGGGACACCTCCCTCTAGATCACGTCACCAAAGGCTCTGTCCAACCTGGCCTTGAACACTGCCAGGGATGGGGCAGCCACAGCTTCTCTGGGCCCCCTGTGCCAGTGCCCCAGCACCCTCACAGTAAAGAACTTCTTCCTTATGTTTAACCTAATGGCTACATCATGTTAGACAGCAGCACAAATCTATCTCTTTAGCATATAGTATTTATCGGGGAGGTAAGAACAACACCAAGCTCACCCTTTTTACCATACCTTTACACTCATTTGTGACTGTAAGGATGCACCCCCGGTGATGAATAGATGATGCTTACAGTTATACCCCTCTGCAACTAAATTCATCAACACCACCTGCATTATTGGTGTCTATCTGATAGCATTCAAGATCCTTGCTGCCAACCTTTGTGTGCCTTTGCAACAGACATTAATACAGCTTTGACCAGTGCTCTGACCATGGTGACCTACACTTGGCTACACTTAGCTGCTATCCAATTTTAGGTAGATGCCAGGTGGCAAACTGCAGAGGCTGCGTAAGTTGCTTTGCATCTGTGACTTGAAAGCAGCAGCAGATAATGAGCGCCACTGAGGACAGAGCTGGTTATGAGAACCTAAAATCACTTGCAACCCTCTCCGGAATAACTCGGATTCATGGTGGCTATCTAAATACCAAGATTTGGGCTTCTATGCTGAGACAGGCAGGCATATCTGCTGAGAAAGAAGGCTTTGGAGGTGCTCTGAGGCCAGTTTCTATGGAAGGCTAAAAAGGAGCTGATGGATGATCTCCTCCAGGGATTCTCCTCTTAATCCTTTCTCTTATCAAGAGCATGTTTCTTATCAGTTCTCTACAGGGGCATTAATAAAGAGGGGAGAGAAACCTCAGAGCTTAGAGCTTCTAACATTCCAGGTTTGAAATGCATCCAGTCCACAACCTTCCTGCAGTCTATTGTATCACTTAGAGGTCAATCTCATCTTCCTCCAAGCTCTTCTTAAGTTCTCCTCTGCCCCTTGCTTCTTTCTCCTCCAGATAAAACAAGGCCAGGGAAATGATAATTTAATATTTCTACAGCAACTTACTCCATAGGGGAAATCTACCTTTTAATTTCTATAAATTTAATAGAATCATAGAATGGTTTGTGTTGGAAGGGACCTTAAAGCTCATCCACTTCCAACCCCCTGCCATGGGAAGGGACACCTTCCACTAGAGCAGGGTGCTCCAAGCCCCGTCCAGCCTGTCCTTGAACACTGCCAGGGATGCGTCTAAGCCACAGCTTAGATGGTCTTGAAGCTGATCTCCTGCAGTGGGAAGTTCATTTTCCAAGTCCCTACCTTTGCTTTCTCCAACTTGAACAGTGCAGCTGGAGCACTTCCTGGTGAAGACTGAGTCAAACAATTTAGGCCACCTCAAGAAATTCCTTGACACTACTGTTCAGCAGCCTTTGGTATGCAGGCCCCCTCCAATCCTTGATTGCCACAAAAGCATTTAAGAGAGGGACTTCAGTCCAGTACTGAGCTGAAACACCAGAAGACCTTTTCTTTCAGCTTGCTGTACCTGCTGAGATCAGTATTTGGCCAGAAAAACAGCTCTGTGATTGCCATGGCATTTTACTGGCTACACGTTTGTCTTCTAAGCTTGACTCTCCTGTCCTTGTCATGCTTGACATATCTAAGGCTGATACTTGAAGCCGAGCCACATCAAAAAATACATGTTTTTTTCTACAATATCTTCTCAGCTTTCAGCATCCTGCCTGCCTACACCAGGGCACATAGAGATGCATGATATCCTGAGACAGTCTTGTCTGACCTCGGGCAAGAAGGTGGGAAGCCTAGAGGTGCTTTGAAGAGTCTGTGATGTCGTAACAGTTTGGACCATTCCCTGTGAGGAAACATTCCCTTTCATGCATGAAAGAAAGTATCAGTCATGCAGCATTCTGGTCTGAATAGTTCAGGGGAGAATGATATGACCAAGACCCATTCTGTCCCTTTCACAAACAGTGTGTCCTGGTTTCAGCAGGGATAGAGTTAATTTTCTTCCTAGTGCTGTGTTTTGCAATTAGAATG